>NC_063340.1:81117106-81121860 GCF_021869965.1 Rhincodon typus
CATCCAAAAGACAGCTCCTCTGACAGTGCAGCACTCCCTCAGTACCGCGCTAAAGTATCAGCCTTGGCCTTTGTGTTCAAACCCTGCAGTGGGATTCCCGAAAAGCCTGCAAAGGGTGTGTCCAACACTGATTTTCCCCTAACATGTTCACCACCCTCACCCCAGCAGCATTCACTCTGCCCTGTTACCTCCGATAGGATTCACTGTGTCGCATTCCCTGACCGTCCCCCTTGGCAGTGTCCACCCCTTCTTGCGCCTCCCACAGTGTTGATCCTGCCTCCGCCCCCACCCCACCCCCATCTGGGTGAGCCCTGTTGTGTGGATAGGGGGGAAAAGTGTATGATGAACACTCTATGTGGTATGGACAGTGGGAGATGGTGGTGACTGTCTGGGAGGTGTGGGGGTGAATATCACTGGGACTGTTTTGACCCTTAAGTTGACTTACTTCGAGCTGCCCCAGTTTTATTCCTACCAAGCGAATCTGGGTAGAAACTGGGCTAAGTATAAGGCAAACAGGCTAACTATCCATAGTTCAAACCATTGATCCCACAATTGTTGGACGCCTGGAACAGTCATGACAACCAAAAATTTAAACTTCCCATGAAGCTGCTGCCAACATGAAGCATCAGGACTTCCTTGGGTCCTGACGGATTATCAGTGACAAAGTTGGGTTGGCCACTTCATCATATATCGGAGACTTTGGGCCCTGCATGGCTCAAACTGAACCATTGCTAAAATGCAACTGGAAGACCATTTGGCCCATCGAATCCATTTCTGCAGAAAACCATACACAATGTGACCTAATATGGACTTAACCCAACATCTCAAAGCACCTCAACAGAGAGTTACTTCCTGCAGATAAAAGGCCCCAGAGTTTCTAACACTTCATCACAATTTTAAATGATCCCTCTAACTACTCTTGCTTCAGGCAAGTTAATGCATTTTGTTTTATCCAGAGAATGATTAAAACTTGGAACTTGAGGTGAACGGCATCAACACATGTAAGAGAAGCACGCTACACTAGTGAGGTAGAAAGGAATAGTAGGATTGTTTCACAGAGTTGAGATGATGAAAAGTGAAAGAAGCTCCTTGTGAAGCATAAGCGCCAGCACGGGATTTGATGGGCTGAATAGCCTGTTTCCATGCTGTAACCACTATGCGTTGTTTGGTTGTAATTGACAGATGTGGCTCCATTTGCTTTCACCCAAGCTAAGCTGGAATATCAGAGAGAAGGTCTACTTGTTCCCCTGAACATTCTAAACAAAATGTCATGGGGAGACAACAAAAACTCCCCAGTTACTTGTCAAAACCAAACTGCACAGAAATGATGAAACAGCTGAGACAACAGGGAACAAGAGTCTTCAGTCCTCAGTTCACTCCATGTTTCCTCCCTCTTCCCTGCTCCCTTACACTACTCCTGTAAGGACTTTTCCCCAAAGCCTCTCTGTTTGACAAAGCTCTTGCTCACCCATTCCTGATGTTTTCTTCCTTTGTCTCCAGCCTGAATAGCCACCTGTGATAAGTGTTTTACCCAAACTAAAGCTGCTATGTAAATCCAAGTTGTTGTTGATGATCTCTCCCAACCCCCACCTTGAGTTCCCAACTATGACCCATCCAACTGAGGACACAAATGCTGGGACATAGCTAAATTCTTCTTAGAAATCATACGTTTGGGCTTTGGGAAGGAAATTAATGTTAAATCACAAAGATGGGAATCAGCTGGGATTTCATTCATATCAAAATGACTAAAAAAGGAATAAAAGAATGACTAGAGTAAGAGTGGGGCCAGTCAAGGACCGTAGTGGGAAGTTGTGCGTGGAGTCCGAAGAGAGCGCTAAATGAATATTTTTCGTCAGTATTCACACAGGAAAAAGACAATGTTGTCGAGGAGAATACTGAGATACAGGCTATTAGACTAGACGGGATTGAGGTTCATAAGGAGGACGTGTTAGCAATTCTGGAAGGTGTGAAAATAGATAAGGCCCCTGGGCCAGATGGGATTTATCCTAGGATTCTCTGGGAAGCTAGAGAGGAGATTGCAGAGCCTTTGGCTTTGATCTTTATGTCGTCACTGTCTACAGGAATAGTACCAGAAGACTGGAGACTAGCAAATGTTGTCCCCTTGTTCAAGAAGGGGAGTACAGACAACCCTGGTAATTATAGACCAGTGAGCCTTACTTCGGCTGTGGGTAAAGTGTTGGAAAGGATTATAAGAGATAGGATTTGTAGTAATCTAGAAAGGAATAATTTGATTAGGGATAGTCAACACGGTTTTGTGAAGGGTAGGTCATGCCTCACAAACCTTATTGAGTTCTTTGAGAAGGTGACCAAACAGGTGGATGAGGGTAAAGCGGTTGATGTGGTGTATATGGATTTCAGTAAAGCGTTTGATAAGGTTCCCCATGGTAGGCTATTGCAGAAAATACGGAGGCATGGGATTGAGGGTGATTTAGCAGTTTGGATCAGAAATTGGCTAGCTGTAAGAAGACAGAGGGTGGTGGTTGATGGGAAATGTTCATCCTGGAGTTCAGTTACTAGTGGTGTACCTCAAGGATCTGTTTTGGGGCCACTGCTGTTTGTCATTTTTATAAATGACCTGGATGAAGGCATAGAAGGATGGGTTAGTAAATTTGCGGATGACACCAAAGTCGGTGGAGTTGTGAATAGTGTGGAAGGATGTTGCAGGTTACAGAGGGACATAGATAAGCTGCAGAGCTGGGCTGAAAGGTGGAAAATGGAGTTTAATGCGGAAAAGTGTGAGGTGATTCACTTTGGAAGGAGTAACAGGAATACAGAATACTGGGCTAATGGTAAGATTCTTGGTAGAGTGGATGAGCAGAGAGATCTCGGTGTCCATGTGCATAGATCACTGAAAGTTGCCACCCAGGTTGATAGGGTTGTTAAGAAGGCATACGGTGTGTTAGGTTTTATTGGTAGAGGGATTGAGTTTCAGAGCCATGAGGTCGTGTTGCAGCTGTACAAAACTCTGGTGCGGCCGCACTTGGAGTATTGCGTACAGTTCTGGTCACCGCATTACAGGAAGGATGTGGAAGCATTGGAAAGGGTGCAGAGGAGATTTACCAGGATGTTGCCTGGTATGGAGGGAAGGTCTAATGAGGAAAGGCTGAGGGACTTGAGGCTGTTTTCGTTAGAGAGAAGAAGGTTAAGAGGTGACTTAATAGAGACATACAAGATGATCAGAGGATTAGATAGGGTGGACAATGGGAGCCTTTTTCCTCGGATGGTGATGGCTAGCACGAGGGGACATAGCTTTAAATTGAAGAGTGATAGATATAGGACAGATGTCAGACATAGGTTCTTTACTCAGAGAGTAGTAAGGGCGTGGAATGCCCTGCCTGCAAAAATAGTAGACTCGCCTACTTTAAGGGCATTTAAATGGTCATTGGATAAACATATGGATGATAATGGAATAGTGTAGGTTAGATAGGCTTCAGATTGGTTTCACAGGTCGGTGCAACATCAAGGGCCGAAGGGCCTGTACTGCGCTGTAATGTTCTATGTTCTATGTTTCTATCAAATACGGCAAAAAATAATTTCACTCTGCATTCTGGAAAACTTCTTTGTGTGACAGGAGACATAAGCCACAAAATGTAACAAGTTTTAGAATTCAATAGCAAATGGGCTGCTCAGAAAATATTAGTGTCGAAACTGACATTTTGAAAATGTTAATGTAACTCCACGGAATAACTGCAGATACACTGTTCAACATTCCTTCATCAACATTCAGAATTGTATTTTTTGTCTGTGTTTGTGTGATTGAATGTGTATACTTATTTAGGTATGTCCTTTCAGTTGTGTTTGTGTATGCCCATTTGTATCATTATATTTGGACGTGTTTACATCTCACTGCGTGTTAGTGATTGAGAGTGTCTACATGAAGATGTGTGTTTGAGTGTATGTCCATGTGATCATGTGTGCATCTGTATCAGTGTTTCTGTGAGTCTGAATGTGTGTCTATGAATATACTTGTGTGTTTGAGTGCCTATTTAAATGTACTTGTGTTTGAGTGCGCATCTGTGTGAATATACTTGTATGTTTAAGTGTGTCTCTGTGTGAATGTAATTGTGTGTTTGAGTGCATCTCTATAAATGTACTTGTGTTTGAATGTGTATCTGTGTGAATGTTCTGTGTCGTGTTTGAGTAGGTGTCTACGTGAATGAATTTGTATGTTTGAATGTGTCTGCATAAATATACTTGTGTGTGTCTGTGTGTATGTAATTGTGTGTTTGAGCATGGGTCTGTGTGAGCATGTTGCTTGAGCATGTGACAGTGTTTGAGTGTGCATTTTTTTTTCATTCACTCATGAGATGAGGGCAGTGCTGAGCTAGTCAGTGTTTGTCCCCCACCCTTATTCATCCCTGAGCTGCCTTCTTGAACTGCTGGGAGTCAATGCAGTGTATATATGAGAGAGTGTGTGTGTGTGTGTGTGTGTGTGTGTGTGTGTGTGTGTGTATGTGTGTGTGTGTGTGTGTGTCTGTCTGGCTGTGTGTGTGTGTTTGTGTGTGTGTATGTGTGTGTGTGTCTGTCTGACTGTGTGTGTGTGTGTGTGTGTGTGTGTGTGTGTGTGTGTGTGTGTGTGTGTGTGTGTGTGTGTGTGTGTGTGTGTGTGTGTGTGTGTGTGTCTGTGTGTGTGTGTGTGTGTGTGTGTGTGTGTGTGTGTGTGTGTGTGTGTGTGTGTGTGTGTGTGTGTCTGACTGTGTGTGTGTGTGTGTGTGTGTGTGTGTGTGTGTGTG
>NC_063340.1:81121960-81209145 GCF_021869965.1 Rhincodon typus
TGTGTGTGTGTGTGTGTGTGTGTATCTGTCTGACTGTGTGTGTGTGTCTGTGTGTGTGTATCTGTCTGACTGTGTGTGTGTGTGTGTGTTTGTGTGTGTGTGTGTTTGTGTGTGTGTGTGTCTGTCTGACTGTGTGTGTGTGCGCATGCGCGCATGTGCGTGTGGGTGTGTGTGCATGTGTGCATGCATGTGTGTGTGCATGTGCATGTGTGTGTGAGTGCGTGTGTGCATGTGCATGTGGGTGGGTGTGTGTGTGTGCGCACGTGCGCGTGTGTGTGTACGCATGTGAGTGTGTGTGTGTGCATGTGTCTGTGTGGGTGCATGCCTGTGTGTGTGTGTGTGTGTGTGTGTGTGTGTGGGTGGGTGGGTGTACGTATGGGTTTGCGTGCGTGTGTGTGTGTGTGTGTGTGTATGTGTGTGCATGCGTGTACCGGTGTGTGCGCGTGTGTGCATGCATGCGCGTGTGGGTGTGTGTGTGTGAACGCATGCGTGCGCGTTCAAATAAACAATGTAAGTCATTGTCTTCAGCTGTCCATTGATCATAGCAAGAAACCTAAGTGCAGGAGCAAATGACTGCAGATGCTGGAATCTGTACTGAAAACAACAAATGCCGGAGATCACAGCAGGTCAGGCAGCATCCATGGAGAGACAGCAAGCTGACGTTTCAAGTCTAGATGACTCTTTCTCAAAGCTGGGATGAACAGTCATCTGGACTGAAAATGTTAGCTTGCTCTCTCTCCATGGATGCTGTCTGACCCAAAGAAACCGAAGGGGCCACTCAACAAATAAGCCAATGGGAATGGGCGCTTTTAGGAGCAGAATTCAAGTGCATCATGTACCATTTGGAAACTCATAATGAAACATACAGGAAGTAGAGGCAAGCTTGTCAGCAAGGGACATAAGCAGTTATCTCCAGGGAGGAAACCCATTAGAAACTGCTCAGGTGGCCCAGTGAGTCAGAGGTCTGTGGGTTCAGGTCACACTCCAGAGACATGAGTAACATCTTCCAAAGCATGTCTGATGGCATGCAGGACCGTCAGATGTGCCACCTTTCAGGGTCGACTCTGTACGTTGGCAGCAAGCACAGAGTGCCCTTGCATGTGAGAGGTGACTCACTTTGAAGGAGCATGCCCACAATGTGAGGTGGCACACCACCCGACTGCCTTCAGAAATGGGCTGGCTGCCCATTTGTCTGGGTGTCATGCACCATCACACACAAACCAATGCCAGTTTGTTCAGACTCTATCCAAGACCAAGGCAACAATCTCCAAACATCCCAGTCTAAAACGGCTGTATCCAACGCGCACAACATTTTGTAGTTGCACTTTTATAAGAAGCTCACACATACTATAAGTAACACATCAAGTATTTGAAAAAGTTGCCTTCTGACACATTAATTATATGTTTCTCTTCTTTCCAGCTTCAAGGAGATTTCTGGATGTTTGAAGTCACACCCTGTATATTCTTAATGTCTGCAATGCCAGACACCTGGTGCAATCGTTAGGTTTCATGTCGAGTTCCTGAAAGAAGCTGCACTAAGTTAATCACAAGTTTAGTCTCACCTAGCCATTGTTTCTTGACTTATCTCATCTCGGCCCCCCCTTGCCTTAGCTCCTCTGAGAGTATCATGCAGTGTCAAGACTGGGGCATTGGAGTCAGTCAGCTTTATAGGAAATGCCACATCAAGGCCTACCCAATTAGAGGCATTTTCTTAACTTTGCTGCCATTTTGCTCATGCCCAGTAAAACCCGGCAGGACTATTGTGGGGGTAGGGGAAAGCCCATTTCTGGGCTATGGGTGGCCCATGGAGGCTCCCAACCGTCCCACACCACCTCCCCCCCTCTCCCCCACCGCGCACCACGGTATCAGTATCAATTGCCCTCAGTGACCACCTCACCTTCTGACAATCACTCACCCTCACTCCCACCTTCAGGGCCTGTCTCACAGGCTCTGGCCCATGTCCCCTTAGGAGGGTCTGCGTAGGGCGCTCGGCATGCAGCTACACTGCCTTCCGATTCTGGAAGCTTCTGGCATGCACAGATCTCGGTAGTCTGCACAGCGGTAGGAAAATTGAGAGGGAACATAGGCTGTGGAACCCCCAGATCGCACTTGCAAGTCTTTGGAATCTCCCACATATCATTCTGGCCTCTTGTGCAAACATATAGAGGGCAGCAGCCAGGGACCCAGGTTCGATTCCACCCTCGGGGGCAACTGTCTGTGTGCAGTTTGCACATTCTCTCCGTGTCTGCGTGGGTTTCCTCCGGGTGCTCCGGTTTCCTCCCACAATCCAAAGATGTGCAGGCTAGGTGGATTTGGCCGTGATAAATTCCCAAAGTGTTCAGGGATGTGTAGGCGAGGTGGGTTAGTCATAGGACAGGGTGGGGGGGTTTGGGTCTGGCTGGGATGCTTGTCGGAGAGTCAGTGTGGACTCAACGGGCCAAATGGCCTGCTTCCACATTGTAGGGATTCTATCATTCTAACACCTTTAACAAGCAAAAACATTTGACAGGTGTTGGCAGGACAGTAGCTGGGCACGAGTCAACATTGAGCCATTGGAGGGACAATTTCAGAGCAGGTTAATGTAGGACTAGTTAAAGCAGTTGCTAATTGAACAGTCTCAAAGAGGAGAGACAAAGGGATATCTTGGCCTCATGGAGGACAACTTCCTGAAGAACCCCTTCAAACCTCAGAAGGTTTGTGAATCACAAATTTTAAAACTGAAACATCCATGAGCCCTTGAAGACCCCACCCTAATAATGTCTTTCTAAGCAGAAAGGGAAAGACTGGCAGAAAGGGAAAGACTGAAATGATGCTCCTCCTTGCCAGAAATGACAGAGCCACAACATCTAACAACCTGAGGAAAGGTCAGGGAGGAGAAATGTCCGTGCAGCTATCTTAGTTTCCACAAAACTACTCCTGTCATTTCCATGAACTAACAATAAATTGCATTTATACGACACCTTGCTCGGGAAAAATGCCCTCACAGACCCTGGTCAGTAATTGGCAGAAGTTACAAGTGAAAATACGGTTGGAAAAGCTTTTAAAATTGAGGAGTGAAGTCACCTACTGTCAGAGATCTCAGAGAAAGTGAACAGCTCCTCTGCTGATGGTAAACATGAAGAAGAGTATGGGGGCGGGCAGAATTACCAACATCCTGCATTTAAATAGCACCTCAGATGTAGTAGAACATGCTGAGACGTTTCACAAAAGGGCTGCCAAACTTGGAATTTGACACTATCCAATATAAGAACACAGCAGGGCCTGGTGATCAACAGCTGTTAAGTATTAAACAGAAGCGAGGCTGGTGGAGAGAGACAACGTGTGATATCAGGAAGGGGAAGTAAAATGGTAAGACACAGGAACTGAATTTGGCCATTTAGCCTATCAAGTCTGCTCCACTATTCAATGAGATCATGATTGATCGATAACCCTCAACTTCCCCATAACCCTTGATTCCCTTACTGATTAAAAATCTGTCTACTCCAGCTTTGAATAGACTCAATTATGCAGCCTCAACGCAGATTCACTACCCTCTGAGAGAAGAAATTCCTCTTCATTTCTGTCTTAAATGGGTGACCCCTTCTTCTGAGATTGTGCCCACTGGTCCTAGACTTTCCCACTAAGAGAAATAACCTCTCTGTCAAGTCCCCTGAAAATCTTGTATGTTTCAAGAAGGTCATATCTAAATTGCCTCTCATGGATTAACAGCAGCCTGATCAAAGAGGAGCAATGGTATTGACAGAGAGGGTCCCAATCATCCTGGATGATAAAGAGATAATGAGGTTTAGGGAAGGCATTCCAATGGCTGAGTAATTAAAATCAGGGCTGGTCAAGAGGCTACAACTGTAGCAGCATAGGTATCTCTGAGCTGGAGAAGATGGCAGAGACAGGGAGGGGCAAAGGCCAAGGGAGGGATTTGGAAACAAGAATGAGAATTTTAACAATGAGATGTTGGTCAATCGGGAATTGATGAGTGAGCAAGAATTACTGCCAGTTGTTACAGGAGCAACAAAGTTGCAGATGGCACAAGTTTCCAAAGGGTAGTAATCAGGAAACCAGACAGGAATGTATCAGAATAGGTCAGAAAAGTTTCTGGATATAGAACTGGGTGAGCTTGTACCAGATTCTGTACACATTGTCTATCATCAGCAGTCATTTGTTCACCTTGAAAATTCTATATCACTGGTTATGAACTCTGCAGTAACTAATGAGCCCAATCCTAGAGCCACATCTCTGACCACTCATTTGGCAGGTGTTTCCAAGAGCTGGAATTGGTCTTTGGCCTTGAGACAGCTGGCATTCCTTTCACCAGTTAATTTTCCGTACTTTCACTCATGGCTGGCATTCTGTACGTGACATTCTGCTTCCTGGTCAAAGATTACCCCTCAAGTGGTGGGCATGTGGAATGTGCTGCCGGCAGTGCTAGTGGAGTCAGATACTTTAGGGACATTTAAGCGACTCTTGGATAAGCACATGCATGATAGTATAATGTAGGGTATGCAGGGTAGTTTGGTCTTAGTAGGATAATAGGTCGGCACAACATTGTGGGCCGAAGGGCCTGTACTGTGCTGTACTGCTCTATGTTCTAAGTCACCCACTCGTCCATCAAAGACCACTCCTCAAATAAATGTCTCAATATTTGCTTTAAATTTATGTTTCACTTGTTCTCTCCACTAAAGCGCACCAAAGTTTAAGATAATGAAAGAAATTCTCAAAGAATTCAGAAGAGGGGAGCATCATTTCAGAGTTTAGACCAAATCAGTGAGAAATGAAACCAATAAAATATTTACATTCTGAAGGTCATGAATGTGTGGAATACATTCCCCATTTTGGCCATATGCAGAGAATCAATTGAGGTGTTTAAAGTGAAGATAATTATTTGTAAAGAGTATTAAGGAATATAGAGGTCAGGGAATTGCACAATGTTCAACACTATCCGTGACTCCTCAGATATCGAAGCAGTCCATGTGTAAATGCAGCAAGACCTGGACAATATTAAGGTTTGGGCTGACAAGTATATACGTGCCACAGAAATGCCTAGGGATGGGCAATAAATGCTGGCCTAGCTATTGATGCCTATGACCCATGGATGAATTAAAAAAAAATTAGGGGCCAGCAATAAACACTGGTCTTGCCACTGATGAGCCCAAATCACAACAATTTTTTTTTAAGAATTCCAGCAATTTCTGAAAGACATTTCCTCCTGCCATTGAGTAACTGAGTAACACATTATTACGGGTAAAGGTATTTTTGACTTCTTTGGATGTGAGTTCAATATGACCGACAATTTGAAATGTAAATACCTTCAGCCCAGATCCGCTTTCAACCTGAATTAAAGGGTTGACTAACTTGACCCCCATTGTGGAATTTTTTGGAAGTGTCCCAAAATCATCACCATTTTTTTTCTTCTTGTTAAGCACATTGTTGCCTGGCCAAAGAGTTGCCATAAAACATAAACAAACTGATGGCTCAGTTAATTAACTTTGGAAACGGATGAGCAAAATTTGCCACAATTATTGCATATATCAGACAGAAAGGTTTGCTTTTTTCTTTGTATTATCTCAAGGGTTTTGAGTAGCATCGGCAAGGCCAGCATTTGTTATTCTTCTCCAGTTGCCCTTGCAACGATGAGCAGTTAAGAGTCAACCACATTGCTGTGGGTCTGGAGTCACATGTAGGCCAGACCAGGTAAGGATGGCAGATTTCCTTCCCAAAAGGACATTTAACGAACCAGATGGGTTTGTACAACAATCTGTGAGAATTTTGTTTTTAACTGAGACAAGCTTTATATTGCAGATGTTAGTTGAATTTAAATTCCACCAGTTTTTGTGGTGAGATTTGAACCCGTGTCACCCAAGAAATAGTCAGGCCTCTAGATTACCATGGCAACAATTTTCCCAGTATGCCACCATCGCCCGTTAAAGCACTCTTCACAACAGCCACCCATCTCGAAGCACTTCCTAGCTAACTAAGTACTTCTGTTGTGAAGGCACTGTTGAAATGTAGGACCTGTGGCTACCAATTTGCACACAGCAAGATCTCACAAACAGCAATGTGTTAATGACTAGGTTTCTTTTTGAGTATGATGTTCATTGAGGGATAAGTATTGTCCAGGACACCAGGATAACTTCTGAAATAGTACCAAAGAGTCTTTTACTTAAATTTGAAGGGGATTTACAGCAGCTTGGTTCAACTAAAACACTGCACAATTCCCTCAGCACTAGAGTGTCAGCGTGTGGTTCAAGTCCTGGAATGGAACTTGAAGCCACCACATTCCTGTCTGGTGAAACAGCGAGATGTTCCCCGATCTCTGTAATCTTTTATAACCAATAAGCATTTAAAAATGGCCAAAGGAAGTTTTAAGAAAGTACGTATGATTTTTCTCTTGGAGTTACTTGTCATACGGTCCAGAAGAATGCTCTCTGACTCTGGCTCAGACTCTAGGACAATTCAGGTGGGAGAGCTACCCCTACATTACACACCTCACTGAGCTTCAGAAGGGCAACAGGCACTACCTGCCCTCTCAGCTGGCTGTAAGAGATGCCAGAGTGTTCCTTTATAGGTTAACAAGTGGATTATCCCTGGAGTCTGACATATCCCTCAATCAGTATTAGTAAAACAGATTATCTGGTCATTAGCAAAGTTCTCTTTGTGGGAATTTACTGCTGTATATCCTATAATATAACAGTCCTTTGTGATCTACAAAGCTTGTATATATTGACCTAAATGAAAGGGGAAATTGACCTCTCTAGGTGGCTGGGGAATCTAAGGCTAAAATTGAGAATCAGAAGACAAAAGGTCTGCTTGAAACTATATATTAGCTAGCCATCAGGTCTCAGTGGGAATTGATGAGTCCAGTGGTGTAGTTTATGCACGCTCAGGAACACAGTGGCTGA
This sequence comes from Rhincodon typus, assembly GCF_021869965.1. Taxonomy (NCBI): domain Eukaryota; kingdom Metazoa; phylum Chordata; class Chondrichthyes; order Orectolobiformes; family Rhincodontidae; genus Rhincodon; species Rhincodon typus. Next base: position 81,128,857 of record NC_063340.1, read on the forward strand.
AGGTGAGCAGAAGTTGCTGCAATTGTCTTTTGTACTGGATTATAAGATTGGGGCATGTAGTGCCATCCATACTGAGTTGAGAAGGTTCTGCAGATTTGTGCCATTTTTGGTAAAGCCTGTGCCTCGGGTTGAATGTGTGCTGCTGTGAGCTGAAAATCAGACTAACTTCTAGAAGCAGTGCTTAGATTGTTTGTAAAGAAAACAGAAAGGCTTTGTGGTTCAGTTTGATGACCTATTTACTTTGTAGGCTGGTAAGGCAAATTTAAGATATGTCTTAGTTGCATCTACCATTTAATTTGTAGCTTATATCTGAGACAATCTGCCTGTTGATTCATGTCCAACTTATGTTGATTCTTGGTTTTAAAGTATAGGTGATTAATTAAGATGGTATTTAGCGTTTGCTTTGTTGGACTCTTGCACAGTAAAAATTCTTCTGTTTTAAACTGCAGAATCTTGTGGCTTCACTCTTTCTATAGCTAACTGGTAACTAATTTCAGATTTCTTCTTTGTTTAAAAAACGGGCACAGTTTCTACCAAGATCATAACATCTTCAACAACACTTTAGCCACTTGAGTAGCTAATGTTGTTCCTTTGTTCAAGGAAGGGAAATAGGGATAATCAGAAAACTGTAGACTGGTGAGTTTCACATTGGTGGTTGGGAAGCAATTGGAGAGAATTCTTAGGGATAGAATTTGTGCACATTTGGAAAAGCATGGCCTAATTAGGGACAGTCAGGATAGCTTTATGCAGGGAAGATCATGTCTTACTGACTTGATTGAATTTTTCAAGGAGGTGACAAAGGTAATCGTTGAGGGTAGAGCAGTGGATGTTGTCTACATGGATTTTAGTAAGGCTTTCGACAAGGTCCCTCATGGTAGGCTCATCCAGAAGATTAAGATGCGTGGGATCAACAGTGACTTGGCTGCATAGATTCAGAATTGGCTTTCCCATAGAAGGAGGAGGGTTGTGGTGGAAGGATGTTTTTCAGGCTGAAGGGCCGTGTCTAGTGGTGTTCCTCAGGGATCCATACTGGGACCTATGCTGTTTGTGATGTATATAAAAATGACTTGGATGAAAATGTAGATGGATGGATTAGTAAGTTTGCAGATGATACAAAGATTAGTGGAGCTGTGCATAGAGTAGAAGGTTATCAAAGGATACAGCAGGATATAGATCAGTTGCAGATATGGGCAGAGAAATGGCAGATGAAGTTTAGTCTGGGTAAGTGTGAGGTGCTACACTTTAAGAGATCAAATATTAAGGAAAAGTCTACAGTTAATGGCAGGACCCTGAACAGCACTGATGTACAGAGGGATATAGAGGTTCAAGTACATAGCTCCCTGTAAGTGGCCACACAAGTAAATAGGGTGGTAAAAAAAGGCGTATGGCATTGTTGTCTTCAGTATTCAGGGAATTGGGTACAAGAGTAAGGATGTCATGTTGCAACTTTATAAGACTTTGGTTAGGCCACACTTAGAGTATTGTGTTCAATTCTGGTCACCACATTACAGGAAGGTGGTGGTGGCTTTGGAGAGGGTGCAGAAGAGGTTTACCAAGATGCTGCTTGGATTAGAGGGTATGAGCTATAAGGTTAGGCTAGACAAACTAGGGATGTTTTCTCCTGAGTGGCAGAGGCTGAGAAGAGACTTGAAAGAAGTTTATAAAATTATGAGAAGCATAGATAAGGTTGACGGTCAGAATATTTTCCCCAGAGTTGAATGTCTAATACTAGGGGACATGCATTTAAGGTGAGAGGGGGAAAGTTCAAAGGAGATGTGAGGGGCAAGTTTTTTACACAGACAGGAGGCAGATACAATAGGGGTGTTTAAGAGACTTTTAGATGGGGAGGTGACGACCTAGTGCTGAACTGTTAATCCAGAGACCCAGATAATGTCCTGGGAGGCCAGGTTCAAATCCTGCCACGGCAGATGGTGGAATTTGAATTCAATAAATATCAGGAATTAATAATCTAATGATGACTATGAATTGATTGTCAGAAAAACCCATCTGGTTCACTAATGTCCGTTAGGGAAGGAAACTGCCATCCTCACTTTTGACCCACAGCAATGTGGTTGACCCTTAATTGCCCTCTGGGCAATTAGGGATGGGCAAGAAATGCTGGCCAAGCCAACACTGCCCTCATCCTGTGAAAAATTAAAGGAATAAAAAAGATAAGCATATGTATATACAAGGAATGGAGGGATATGGACCAAGGGCAGGTGTCATGTTCAGCACAACATCATGGGCCGAAGGACCTGTTCCTGTGTTGTTCTGATCTATGTTCTAATGCTTCGCTGGCTGTGAAATGCTTTGGGACCTTGTGAAAGGCTCTACGCAAATACAAGTCTTTTTTACTCTTATTGTTTTTTACTCACACTGAGGCCATTCAGTCCATTAAATCCATGTTGCATACTAGCCTCCCTTCAGCTTTCTTCAGTTGTCCCTACAGCACATCTCTTTCCCTTCTCCCTCTCGTAGCTTCCCTTGTAATGCGTCATAAATTATTTTGCCAAAATATTCTTAGTTGAGAAAGGAATGCTTCAGTCCACCTGGGGCTGTGTTAGGGAGAACCATAAAGTCATACAGCTCAGGAGGAGACTATTCAGCCCATCATGCCTATGCCAGCTCTCTAGACGCTCTGTTTTTTCCTCATTGCCCTTAAATTTATTTTCTCTTTAAGTAGCAATCCAATTCCCTTTGTAAAGTTACTTTGATTAAGAATAATTGTAAGATGGAATGCACTGCCTGAAAGGGTGCTGGAGACAAATTCTACAGCAACTTTCAAAGGGAAATTAGATAAACACTGGGAACACAAACGTTTTCTGGCACTGTTATGGAAGAGCAGGAGAACAGAGCAAATTCTGTAGCCCTTTCAAAGAGCCAGCACAGGGATGATGGGCCAAATGGCCACTGGGTTCAATGAATGATCATCCGTGTTTGACGATTTTTACAATGCTCCTAAGGGTGGGAGGAAATCACTGAAAAATGCAACCAGTTTTCAAGCATCTATCGAAAGGAATTTTTTAAAAAGTGGCCTTTGACTCTTGAGAGAGTATAGGAGAGTGGCAGTGGTTACCATTAGCAGGTCACAATCATTGTGCATTTAAATGGGCAACAAGGCACTTATAATAGCATAACCGATGGGAGTGCGGGGACTGTAAATGCTTTCATTGTAAAATCCTTAACTAATTACTGTAACAAGCACGGTGCTATTTAACTAACATTTATTGAGTCCTCTGGAACAATGCCCATGGAGTGGTGTATGACTGATACCGTTCCCAATTAAACAAAGTTTGGTGCCAAATTGTCTCTATAATCCCCACTGACTCTGGAGACAAATGCAAAGGCTTTCAACAAATGCATCCTTTTTGTGGGAAGGAAGAAAGTCAGTGTTTGTTTCCAGGCTTGAAATTCAGAAGGTGCTTTGTTGAAATACCATCAACCTCCCTTGATAATGTTGTTCTCTTGGCCATTACTGGAACTCAAGTTCTTGACAAGTGGCCTATTTTTGATTTATATTACATGCCAATAGATAACTGGAGAATAGTTCACATTTGAGCCCTCAGTAGTCAAGAACATTGCAAGGGGAGCACGGGGGCAGAAAAATCAGAGGCAATACAGGGATCTATTTAATTAAATGAGTGAAGGTAATCGGGGCTCAGGGATATCACTCTTGCTGAATAGTTGGAGGCTTTGGGTTCAAGTGCTATTCCAGGAGTTTGACCAGGACTGTCACTGAAGGTGTGCTGCAAGGTGCCAGCAAGGGAACTCGTGTTGAGATATTAAACCAAGTCCACCCACCCTCTCCATTGGATGTAAATCATCCTGTGACACTATTCTGAAGAACAGCAGGGAAAAGTGTCCAACACCCATTCTTATTCGTGTTCACTGCTCAATATTTGGGCAAATCGTTCAGCATGTCCATGACAGGGATCAATAAACTTAAACTGTAGGGAATGGCGCGGAAGGAGTCCATTTATCCCATCTCTGCCATTCAATGCAATCTGGATTACTCCCGGTGCCACAAGCTAGTGAAGGTAGAAATAGGAGGGTATAGCAGATGAATGCATGGCTGAGGAGCTGGTGCAAGGGAGAAGGATTCACACTTTTGGATCATTGGAATTTCCTCTGGAGTAGAAGTGACCTGTATAGGAAGGACAGATTGCACCTTAATTGAAAGGGGACCAAGATACTGGCAGGGAGATTTGCTAGAGCTGCTCAGGAGGATTTAAACTAGTAAAGAGGGGTGGGACCCAGGGAGATGGTGAGGAAAGAGGGCAGTCTGAGACTAATACAGTTGGGAAAAGGAGCAAGTCAAACAGTCAGGGCAGGCAGGAACAAAGCAGAGAACGAGGTAGAACTGATAAACTAAACTGCATTTATTTCAATGCAAAAGGCCTAACAGGTAAGGCAGATGAACTCAGGACATGGTTGGGAACATGGGACTGGGATATCATAGGAATTACAGCGACATGGCTCAGGGATGAATGGGGCTGGCAGCTTAATGTTCCAGGGTAGAGATACTATAGGAAGGATAGAAAGGGAGGCAAGAGAGGAGGGGGAGTGCTGCTTTTGATTATGGATAACGTTACAACTGTACTTAGGGAGGAACTTCCTGGGAATACATCCAGGGATGTTATTTGGGTGCAACTGAGAAATAAGTAAGGGATGATCACCTTATTGGAATTGTACTATAGACCCCCCAATAGTCAGTGGGAAGTTGAGAAATAAATTTGTAAGGAGATCTCTGTTATCTGTAAGAATAACAGGGTGGTTATGGTCGGGGATTTTAACTTTCCAAACATAGACTGGGACTGCCATAGTGTTAAGGACTCGAATGGAAATGAATTTGTTAAGTGTGTTCAAGAAAATTTTCTGATTCAGTATGTGGTTGTACCAACTAGAAAAGGTGCAAAACATGACCTACTCTTGGGAAATAAGGCAGGGCAGGTGACTGAGGTGTCAGTGGGGGATCACTTTAGGGCCAGTGACCATAATTCTATTAGTTTTAACATAGTGATGGAAAGGGATAGACCGGATCTAAAAGTTAATGTTCTAAATTAGAGGAAGGCCAATTTTGAAGATATTAGGCAAGAACGTTCAAGTTGACTGGGGGCAGATCTTCACAGGTAAAGGAACGGCTGGAAAGTAGGAAGCCTTCAAAAATGAGATAATGAGAGTTCAGAGACAGTATGTTCCTGTTCGTGTGAAGAGCAAGGCTGATAGGTGTAGGGAATGAAGGATGACTAGAAAAATCGAGGTTTTGGTCAAGAAAAAGAAGGAAGCATATGTCAGGTATAGACAGCAGGGGTTGAGTGAATCCCTAGAAGAGTATAAAGGCAGCAGGAGTATACTTAAGAAGGAAATCAGAAGGGCAAAAACAGGACACAAGATAGCTTTGCAAATAGGGTTATGGAGAAATCAAAAGAATTCTGCACACACATTAAGGACAAGAGGGTAACTAGGGACAGAATAGGGTCCATTAAACATCAGCAAGGCCACCTATGGGTGGAACCGCAGGAGATGGGGGAGATACTAACCGAGTATTTTGCATCAATGTTTACTGTGGAGAAGGATATGGAAGAGAATGAACGTGGGGAAATAAATAGCAACATCTTGTAAAATTACAGAGGAGGAGGTGCTGGATGTCTTGAAACGCATAATGGTGGATATATCCCCAGGACCTGATCAGGTGTACCCTAGAACTCTGTGAGAAGCTAGGGAAGTGATTGCTGGGTCCCTTGCTGAGATATTTGTATCATTGATAGCCACAGGTGAGGTGCCGGAAGACTGGGGATTGGCTAACGTGGTGCCATTATTTAAGAAAGGTGGTAAGGAAAAGCCAGGGAACTGTAGACTGGTAAGCATGATGTCAGTGGTGGGCAGGTTATTGGAGGGAATCCTGAGGGACAGGGTTTACATATTTTTGGAAGGGCAGGGACTGATTAGGGATAGTCAACATGGCTTTGTGTGTGGGAAATCGTCTCTCACTAACTTGACTGAGTTTTTTGAAGATGTAACGAAGGGTGTTGATGAGGGCAGAGCAATGGATGTGATCTATATGGATTTCAGTAAAGTGTTCAACAAGGTTCCTCATGGTAGACTGGTTAGCAAGGTTAGATCACACGGAATACAGGGAGAACTAGCCATTTGGATACAGAACTGGCTCGAAGGTAGAAGGCAGAGGGTGGTGGTGGAGGGTTGCTTTTCAGACTGAAGGCTTGTGACCAGCGGTGTGCCACAAGGATCAGTGCCGGGTCCACTGCTTTTCATCATTTATATAAATGATTTGGATGTGAACATTGGAGGTATGGTTAGTAAGGTTGCAGATGACACTAAAATTGGAGGTGTAATGGACAGCGAAGAAAGTTATCTGAGAGTACAATGGGATCTGGATCAGATGGGCCAATGGGCCCAGGAGTGGCAGATGGAGTTAAATTTAGATAAATGTGAGGTGCTGCATTTTGGAAAGGCAAATCAGGGCAGGACTTATAAACTTAATGGTAAGATCCTGGGAAGTGTTGCTGAACAAAAAGACTTTTGAGTGCAGGTTCATAGTTCCTTGAAAGTGGAGTCATAGGTTGATAGGATAGTGAAGAAGGCATTTGGTACACTTACCTTTATTGGGCAGTGGATTGAGTATAGGAGATGGGAGGTCATGTTGCAACTGTACAGGACATTGGTTAGGCCACTTTTGGAATACTAAACTCAGTGTTGGTGTCCCTGCTGTAGGAAGGATGTTGTGGAACTTGAAAGGGTTCAGAAAAGATTTACAAGGATGTTGCCAGGGTTGGAGGGTTTGAGCTATAGGGAGAGGCTGAATAAGCTGGGGCTATTTTCCCTGGAGCATCGGAGGCTGAGGGATGACCTTATAGAGGTTTATAAACTCATGAGGGGCATGGATAGGGGGAATAGCCAAGGCGTTTTTCGGGGGGTGGGGGAGTCCAAAACTAGAGGGCATAGGTTTAAGGTGAGAGGGGAAAGATATAAAAGGAACCTAAGGGGCAACTTTTTCACGCAGAAGGTGATGTGTGTATGGAATGAGCTGCCAGAGGAAGTGGTGGAGGCTGGTACAATTACAACATTTAAAAGGCATCAGGATGGGTGTGTGAATAGGAAGGGTTTAGAGGGATATGAGCCAAATGCTGGCAAATGGGACTAGATTAATTTAGGATATCTGGTCAGCAGGACGAGATGGACTGAAGGGTCTGTTTCCGTGCTGTATAGCTCTATGACTCCATTTTGAACAAGATGGCAAAACTCTTTTTTCCTTCCCTTAGAAGGTTGAAAGTTTTTGGAATTCCCTTCCTCAAAAGGCAGTGGACGCAGAATATTTAAATATTTTTAAGACCGAGATGGACAGGCTATTGATTGCTAAGGGAATGAAAGATTATTGGGGACATGCAGGAATGTAGAACTGAGTTTAAACACAGATCAGCCTTGATCTTATTGAATGGTGCAGCGGGCTCGAAGGGCCGAGTGGCCTACCTCTCATTCTCATGTTGGTAAATTAGACAACGATAGGTGAGTGTGCTCGGCTGGAAATAATCTGCCCACCTGGTCTCAGGGAGGACAACAGCAGATGCAGTGGCATGAAGTGAAATGGCAAAGGTGGCTGCAGGAGGTAGCATATCATCTGGAAGCTGGCTAGATAAAGTCACTCTCACATCGAGAGTTAAAAGGGAAATGAGTAACGACAGCTCAGTCAGCAGGCAGCAGGGTTGCTGAGTTGACAGTCTTAGTGGAGCCGCTGAGAACACAACGCACAGCCAAAAGCAACGGATGACGTTGACTGGCACCACTCTGTGTGCCCTGGGGCAATACGGCTGCAGACTGGGTCTGTTCTCAAGTACAACTGAGGTTCTGCTCCACATGACAATGGGGCTGTGTGCTTGTAACCCTTCCATTGCCAAAAAACACGCATCAACCTTTAAACTGTAGCCCTTTTTCAGTGAAGTAGATGGTTAAGTAGAGTTTAAAGGTATGCATGGAGACCAGTTTTTTTATATTGTTCAATCATGTCATACATTCTCCCTCTTTGGTATTTCCTCTCGTCCAATTCCCCGCCAATTAAGTTGTCTACCCCGCTGTCATTCCACAGGCTCCACATCAATATCATGGGATGGGCCATTATGGACCAGATCTACAAGGCTTCACTGAAGCCCTGTGTAGTGGGTAACTGTGCTTTGTCAGCTGGTACCGCAGCTCCTTATCAAACAGCAAGACACATACAGCCAATGTGGCTAACCTTGATACCATCTAATGTTTCTGATTAAAAAGTACATGTACACATGGACAGATCAGTGCTGCCTAGAAATCATCCCACACAACAATCTGGGTCTCACATCTCTCCCCACACTGCACAGGCAACTCGAATGAGTCCAGCCCTCAAATAATGAAAGAACATTTTGGAAATTGCGACTTGGTAATGACAATGTTATATGCATAAAGCAATCTATAAAAACAGTAGACCTTGGGTTCACTTCTGGCCTAGGGACCTGTCACAAGGCCCTGCTTCTGCCACTCTGTCTGGTCTGAAGCACATCAGAAAAACACAAACAGAATAGAACTCTATAATTTAAAAAAAAACAAGTAGAAAAGAAACGCCAAAAATTTGCAATATCACTGCAAGAGTTTGATTAACAGGTGCAATAAATGTGCTGGGTACGTGTATTCATGTATGTGGACACACAGGTGTGTTGTTGTCATGCATGTATTTGTGTGCGTGTATATGTAAAAAAGACTGTGCCTATGTGTGTGTGGTGTGTGCATATATATATATAATGTATCTATACATACTTTATGTCAATGTTTGTGTGTGTGTGAGACTACACATGAAGGTGTCTATGCAAATATAAGTTTGCATATATGCATCTTTCAACGTATGTGTGTGTCAGCATGTGTGTACCTCCATGTGTACAGGTATATTTGAGAGTAGGTATTCACAGTGTGCGAGACAACAAGGTGTAGAGCTGGATGAACACAGCAGGCAAAGCAGCATCATAGGAGCAGAAAGGCTGACGTTTCAGGCCTAGACCCTTCATCAGAAATTCACAGTGTGCGTGTGTGTCTGTGTGTGTTGGAGAAAGTGCGTGTACCCACCTGGTCATAGAAGTGTGTGTGGAAACAGTTGGGAAATTTAGTGATGTAGTTAAATAATGCTAACATTCCCTGCTGCTGATACATTAATGCGTAATAAATATTTCTGCTCATGCTGCTGCTGCACCTTTCTGTTCTGCACCTAATAAAGTGAGTGGAGCCAGAAGTATGTGAGGAGTAGAGTACTTTTCCATTTGGCATGGTTTTTAATGGTTGGCATGGTTTAATGTCTGATTTCTCCCTCTTTTGCCCTGGGCAGCATGCTGTTTTGATAAATTTATACTTTCAAACAAGACTAGCTGTGTAGAGTTAGGACCAGCAAGGGATAGGATTGGTACAAGGATTGGAAATGCCTTACTGAGTGAGAGGCACAAATATGAGTTAACAGCAAGCAGTGACTGGAGTCTGAGAAATGGAAAAATTGGGAAATGGAAAATTGCTTGGCATTTAAACCAGTCATGTAAATAACGAAGGGACCATGTAAAAGCAACCCTGCCCCTCGATGCTTTCCTGAAATGTGTTCCTGGCACTGTCCTTGCAAACCTTCCCTGCATTCCCCGCACAGATGCCATGTCCATTTTACAATATGGAGAGTGGAATTGGTCGCCATACTGTGTGTGTGAGCAATCCACAGTTCATTACACACGTGGCATTAGCCTTCCAATTTTTCACATCTAGGCTTCCAGTAATAATGCTTTGAAAGATATGTATTAACTAAAGGAAGGCAGCACAGAGGGTGTTAAAAAGGCAATTCCTGCCTCACAGATTTGACAGATCTGAGGGAGTAACAAGGATGCAATGAGAAAGGAAATGCAGTGGGTTTTGTGGTAATTGTAACGAGGTCAGTCAGGTGGACCTCACAGAACATGAGTTCCCTGCTTGGGGCTGTTAACCTGGTCCAATCGGGGAAACCTGACTGACAGATATAAACAGGAGTGTCAGAAGTTCTGGTCACTCTGAGAGCTCACTCACATGTGCACAAGTAAATAAAAGGTGACTTAGTGACTGGATACCGGCCTCTATAGAGTTATTTCAGGTTTTGTATGAATGAACTTTCTAAAGGCCTTTTATAAGGCACCATAGGGAAGAAGATGAAGTCAATTAAAGCCCAGGTTTTGTAGACAGCACTGGTTTAAGAATGGTACTGAGTGTTGGCACCACTGGCAATGCAGTGGCTGCTGCTAGTATTACACCTATCCGAGACCAAGGATTTCCATTGGATTCCAGGCTGGAGGTGAGAGATAGGGTGAAGGAATAAGGAGGGTGAGAGGGCTGGGAGAGGTCCCAGTGGGCCCTTCTCCCCGATACCTCTGTCTGGACGCCTTTTAGTACGGAAATCAACATCCCTCCTCAGCACTCCCATGATGCCACAAGCAACCACACACAGGTTCACCAGTCACGGTCTCAAGGTGAGACCCCTGTCCCCTGTTGGGTCCATACCTGCTGCAGAAGGATATGGCCCGTCAGCAGGTATTAACTGCCCACTTTAAGGGCCTCAATGGGCTGCAGGCCTTCCACAAGCCTTCCCACCACAGCCTGAAATGGGATACAGGTGAGAGTGTGGCCAGTCATCAACCTCTCCCTGATTAAATATTCCCCAGCACCAATAGTGCCATGGGTGGGGAGGGCACAAACTCCCACTTACATGCACATTACTTACTACAGCCTTCCTCAATTGCCTCACACATTATGATGGGCACAAAACTCAGGGTAGGATTGGCAGAGAAAGGCGAGATAAAGGGGATCCTACAGCTAGATCCTTTGGCAATCAGCTCAGCCTCGGGCAGGTTCCGTTAGCTCTCCCTCACTCAAACCCAAGGAACTGGCTGGGGATACAGTGATGCTGATCACACCTTCAACACAGGATGATGTTTCCATAAGCTTTTCAGATGCAGAGGGTGGTCTTAATCTAGGAACTAATATCTGTGGAGCAGCCTAACTTCACAAGCAATTATTCAGTCCTCAGCACGTACCTGTCTATAAATGATTAGCAAAACACATAATAGACACAAAGCTGTAAATACTCTCTCGATCTAAACAATAGTCTGGTGAAGAAAGTGCTCCGTGGCCATTAATTAATTTTTGTTTTTGTAAGTGGACAGATTCATTTCACTCGTCTGTATTAGGTGGCTCACTGACCTGCAGCATGGAGGGGACGCTGGACTTTGCTAACCTGTTGCTAAGGGCTACTTCAGATTTCTCTACATGAGACGTGTCACTTTTAAAGGAAAGTGTCTCAAGGGAGATTGTTCAAAAGTATTTAAATACCAGTGTACTTCTTCATCACCCAAAACCAGCTGCAAATCGGGCCAATGCATGTCACTGGTTATTAATTCAAACTCTAAATTTCTGCCACTGATCATGGGTGCTGGCAAGGTTTGATCTCTGGTCAGTGTAGAGTTATCTGGTTGCACCTGGGCTAGCAGGAAGGAAAGAGTGCACCAATTTGACCTTGGTACTCCTATGCTGAGTGGGCTACTCTTCACTGAGGGAGGATGGGAGCCAGAAGGGATTTCCTCGGTTTCTCAGTCACTAGCTCAAGGTCACATACTGGGCACAGTGTATGTGTATCTGTTTGCACAGGTATGTTTAAGAGTATGTGTGCACGTTTGTGTGTAGGAGAAAGTGTGTGCATGTGCACATGTGTATATGCGTGTATCAGTACGTGCATACCTGCATGTACACAGACATACTTGAGGGTATTTACGGCACAACCTCAGAATAAGGAACCGCATATTTAAGACAGAGATGAGGAGCAATTTCTTCCCTCAGAGGGTAGTTAATCTGTGCAGTTCTTTACTGCAGAGAGCTGTCAAGGCTGGGTCATTAAATATATTCAAGGCTGATATAGACAAAATTTTTAATCAGTAAGGCAACCAAGGGTCATGGGGGAAAGACAGGAACATGGAGTTGAGATAACAAGGTGTAGAGCTGGATGAACACAGCAGGCCAAGCAGCATCATAGGAGCAGGCCAGCATCTGCAGTTCCTACTAACATGAAGTTGAGGATTACCAGACCAACCATGATCTCACAGAATGATGGAGTAGATTTGATGGGCCGATTGACCTAGTTTTACTCCTACAACTTGTGGTCTATGATCTTCACAAAAGCCAACACGTCAGAAATGATTGTTTCAGGAAAGGTGAAAGAAAAAAATGAGACTTGAGAATTTTTTCTTATGAAAGGAGTAGAGGGATGCAGATGAGCTAAAGTTGCATTTTTTTTTCTTCGTTAGGATGTGAGCATCATTGACTAGGCCAAAATTTGTGCCCATCCCCAAATACCCTCAAACTGAGCGGCATGCTGGGCCATTTCTGAGGGCAGTTAAGGGCCGACCACATTGCTGTGGGTCTGGAGTCACATGGAGACCAGACCAGGTAAAGGTGGCAGATTTTCTTCCCTAAAGGACATCAATGAATCAGATGATGTTTTTATCATAATTGATGATAGATTTATGGTCACCATTAACGAGGCTGGCTTTATTTTCCAGATTTATTAATTGAATTTAAAGTTCAACAATTGTCCTGATGGGATTTGAACCCATGCCTGTACAGCATTACTCCAGGGACAGTACCACAACGCCGCTGTCTCTCCAAGACAACTAAAAGCTTTGCCACCCCCACAGAGGCAATGGAAGGGTGAGGTGCACACAAGTGGCAAATAGCCCATTGATATTCATCATCTCAGCAGAGGTTAATGAAGTAATAGGACAGAGAATATGGAAAGGCTCAGGAATCTAACTTCAGGCACAGCAGATAGGGGGAGAACCATGAGAATGGGGACAGTCAACGCAGGGCTGAGGCTGTTGTATTTGAATGATCGCCTTGTTGGCGAGAAATTAAATTAAATCAACTGCAAGAAGTGATACTGAGTCAGAAGGTGCAGAATCTGTGTGGGTAGAGGTGAGGAACTGCAAAGGTAAAAGACCCTGATGAGAGTTATGCACAGGTCCCTGAGCAGTAATCAGGACATGAGGAAGAGAATAAATCCGGAGATAGAAAAAGCATGTCAGAAAGGCACTATTATAATAGTCATGGGGGATATTAATATACAAGTGAACTGGAAAAATCAGATTGGTAGCAGACCCCAAGCAAAGGAATCTTTGAATGTCTACAGAATTTTTTTTTTGGAGCAACTTGTGGTACAGCCCCCGAGTGAACAGGCGATTCAGGATTTGGTGATGTGTCATGAGGCAGTCATCAAGGAGCTTAAAGTGAAGGAACTCCGACAGGGTACTGACCATAATATGATAGACTTCACCCTGCAGTTTGAAAGGGAGAAGCTGGAATCAAATACAACTGTATTACAATCGAGTAAAGATAACGAAAAGACAGGAAGGAAAAGCTGGCCAGAGTTGATTGGAAGCGAAGTCTAGCAAGGAAGACAGTGGAGCAGCAATGGCAGGAATTTCTGGGGATAATTCAGGAGGCACAGGGGAAATTCATCCCAAGGAAGAAAAAGCATACGAAGGGGAGGGTGAGGCAACCATGGCTGACACGGGAAGTCAGGGACAGCATAAAAACAAAAGAAAAAGTATACAATGTGATGAAGATTAATGGGAAGCCAGAAGTTAGGGATCCATTTAAAAACCAGCAGAGGATGACTCAAAAAAACCAATAAGTGAGGAGAAGATGAAATATGAACTAGCTAGTAATATTGCAAGAGAGCTTTTAGATATATAAACAGTAAGAGAGGCAAGAGTGGACATTGGACTGCTGGAAAATAAGGCCTGAAGAAGTAGGAACGTGAAACAAGGAAATGGCGGAGTAACTGAACAGGTTCCTTGTATCAGTCTTCACTGTGGAAGACCAGCAGCATATCAGAACTTCAGGAGGGTCAAGGGGCAGAGGTGAGTGCAGTGGCCATCACTAAGGAGAATGTGATAGGGTGGCTGAAGGGCCTGAAAAACTTTACCCAGAGTGGAAGGTCTACATCCCACAGTTATGAAGAAGATAGCTGAGGAAATTGTGGAGCACTGTTGGTGATCTTTCAGGGATCATTGGAGGTCCTAAAGTATTGGAAAATGGCTAAAGTAGCACCCTGTTTTCAAAGGATTGGGAGGCAGAAGATGGGAAATTATAGGCCGATTAGCCTCAGTCATTGCTAAGGTTTCAGAGTCCATTATTAAGGATGGGATTGTGGAGTGCTTGGCAGTGCATCGTAAAATAGTACTGAGTCAGCACAGCATCGTCAGGGGGGATAATGCCTCACAAATCTGTTAGAATTCTTTGAGGAGATAACGAGCAAGTTAAACAAAGTGGTGGAAGTGATCATTTGGATTTTCAGAAGGCCTTTGATAAAGTGCTACACAGGAGTCTGCTAAATAAGATAAAAGCCCTTGCATTAGGGGAAAGGTAGTTGCATGGATAGAGGACTGGCAAATGGCAGAGAGAGGGGATGCTTTTCAGAACGGCAGCTGAACTATTGGAGTTCCACAGGGGTCAGAGCTGGGAATGTATAACTATTCACGTTATACATTAAAGATCTGGATGAAGGAACTGTTGCTAGGTTTGCAGATGACACAAAGTTGAGGAAGTGGGGAGGATGCTGAAGGACTTGCATAGGGTAGGAGAGTGGGCAAAGAAATCGCAGATGGAATTCAATGTGCCAAAGTGTGAGGTATGCACTTTGGTAGCAAGAATAGAGCCATAGAGTATTATCTAAATGGGAAATGCTTCGGAAATCTGAAACACAAAGGAACCTAGGAGTCCTAGTTCAGGACTCTCCTAAGGTCAACATACAGATTCAGCTGGCAGTGAAGAAGGCAAATACAATGTTAGCATTCATTTCAAGAGGGCTAGAATACAAGGGCAGAGATCTACTGCTGAGGCTGTATAAGGCACCTGTTAGACTTCATTTGAAATATTGTGGGCAGTTTTGGGTTCTGTATCTAAGGAAAGATGTGGAGGAGGTTTTCAAGAATCAGCCTGGGAATGAACAGCTTGTCATATGAGAAGTGCTTGAGGACTTTGGGTCTGTACTTGATGGAGTTTAGAAGGATGGGGGGCGGGGGATCTCCCTGAAACTTACAAAACACTTAAGAGCCCTGGACAGATTGCATGTGAACAAGATGATTTCAGTGTAAGAAAGACTAGGATCCAAGGACTAGGAGGTGGAATTTCTTCTGCCAGAGAGTGTGAAACTCACTGGTGCAGAGGGCTGTGGGGGTCAAGTCATTGAATATATTTGAGACAGAGATAGATAGGTTCTTGATTAGTAAGGGGATCAATGCAGGGGGAGAATGCAGGAGAATGATACAGCAGACTTGATGGGCTCCTATATCTTACAGTATTAACATCTGGGCCCTGATAAATAATGGACCATGACGCCCATTCCTTAAACAGCAAGTTGTGAAGATTGATAAAACACTGCCTTCAAGGGGCAGTGGACTAAGACCCATCAGGAACTTTCAAAAAGGAAATGGATAAACATGAAAAAGGAAACATATGGAGAAAGTGTGGGCTTGAGAGCAGGGAGACGGTGGAATCAATTAGAAAGCTTTTCCAATGAGCCAGCATGAGAACACTGGGACAAATGGCCCACTTCAGTGCTATAAGATTCCGCAGTTCTAAATAAATGAATTTTACAATAATCATTCCTTCAAAACACCACCATCTGCTCGCAAGGAGCCCTGGAACATTCAGCCATGGGTATTTTCATCTCATAGATGAAGCTCCAATCTTCTTCCAATTCATCTCAATGAAATTTGAAAGGTCAAAACTGACTCCCATTGCGAAGCAGACAGGAACTTAGACAGAGTGCTCACTAAGCTGGTGTGGTGTTCGCTTCAACTCCAGAGATTTACCACCACAGAATTTGATCTTTGATTATGGTTTGTCTTCCTCCCTGCACATCCATTGGTGATAACCAGAGGCCATCCCATAAACAAGAGAATGACCGTCTGGATCCCTTTCCTAGACCTAAACCAGCTTCAGAGGAAGCTGGAGGGGAACATTTATCCTTGCCATAATCTTGTTAAACCATCACACACCGTAACTAAGAGAGAATGCCAAGGCTTGTGGAACATATGGCAGGGAGTTGGCCATTCAGCCCCTCAATAAATCACTGCAATCTCTCCTTTTAACTTCATTCAGTTGGGCCTCCTTAATCCTCAATACCATTTCCAAACAAATATCTAGAAATCTCAGTTTGTAAGGCTCAATTGATGCCTCAGCATTTTGGGGGAGGGAGTTCCAGATTTTCACTGCCCTGTGTGGGAAGAAATGCTCCCTATTGTCAACCTTGAAGGACCAGGGTTTAATTTTGAGTTTCTGCCCTGTTCTGCCCTGACTTCCCCACCAACCCCTGGCTCCCCACCAAAATGCCCCATTCCCCCACTACCTCTTCCCACCCCAGTGGAATCAGTTCCTCTCTATTTGTCACATTGTGTACTCTGATCATCTTAAACCCTCAGTCAGAGCACCCCCTAAATCTCCTACACTCAAGCCTGGGTCTATGCAGCTTACTAACTCTCTCAGGAAAGTTCGGAGTGTTTCGCATAAGTACTGAGCTTGTTTGATGCTTGGGGAACCGTAGATATAAGGAGGTAATTGCAGAGCTCAGTACCCTAGCAGCTGTAGGCAGAGCTGACAGCAATTAAAATTCGGGGGATTGCACAGATATCTCAGAGAGTTGTAGAGCTGGAGGAGCTTACAGAGGTAAGGATGAGTGTGACCATGAAGGGATCTGAAAACAAAGACGAGAATTAATAATCAAGCATGGGTCAGCGAGCACTGAGGGTGATGGGTGAATGGGACTGAATGTGAGTTAAGTCATGGGGCAGCAGAGTTTAGGATGACCTCATAACGAAAAGTGGAAAGTGAGGTGGAGAAACGGAGATACAAGAGACGGTTGTCTAGATTGTTAGACTAATGCAGCTGAGGACACAGCCACCCAAGGTGAATCCAATAAAGTCAGTGACATGCAAGAGACCAGAATTGGAGTTAGGCTAGGGCCTCAGAGGATTAGAAGTACGGAGAAGGGGGCAAGGGCCTGGAGGCATTTGTAAACAGTTTAAAAACAAAGTATTGCTTCAGCTGGAGACAATGTAAGTCAATTAAGTGCAAGTGAGGATGGGGAGGTATGTATATACTTGTGTGTGTATACATCTTTGTGTGTTGTATCTGTGTGTGTCTGCATATGTGTCTGTGTGTCTATGTGTGTACATGTGTATATGCATGTCTGTATATTTGTGTGTCTGCATGTATTTGTGTGCACATGTGTCTGTATGTGTGTGTCTGTGTATGTGACTGTATGTATGTTTTGTCTATGTGTCTGTGTGACTTTGTGTATGTGTGAGCATGTCTGTGCATCTGTGTATGTGTCTGTCTATGTGTGTTTGTATATGCATCTGTCTGTGTGTGTGTGTTTGTGTGTGTTATTGTATGTTCGTCTCTGTATATGTCTGTCTGTGTGTGTGTATGTTTGTATGCATCTGTTTGTATCTGAATGTTTGTGTGTGTGTGCGCGTCTGTGTTTGTGTGTGCATATGTGTTTGTGTGTGTGCGCGCGTCTGTGTTTGTGTGTGTGTGTGTGTTTCTGTGCATTTGTTTATGTGTGTGTGTTTGTTTATGTGTGTCTGTGCATATTTACATGTGCGTGTGTGCATGTTTATGTGTGTGTGTTTATGTGTGTGTGCATGTTTACACACGTGTGTGTGCATGTTTACGTGTGTGTGTGTGTTTATGTGTGTGTCAACATGCCTGTGTGCGGCATGCACCTAACAAACACTTACTGGGTAGGGATACAGCGTCACACCATTTGTCCTGGAGACAGACCACGTTCCTTCCAGGTACTGATGGGCCTGGATGGCAACGGAGCTCAGGATGTTGCCGTTGCTGGGACTGGTGGGCATCTGCAGGCCAGCCTTGGTGACCGAATGCCCAGGAGACCCGCTCTTCTTCTCTGCCCCTCCGACGATGCCCAGTGAATTGGGCTTGCCTCCGTGCTTATTGGTCAAGAAGCTGGCATAGGTGGTGGTGGCAGCATAAGCGGCGGGGACGAAGGCCCATTCTCGAGAGGACTGCAGGCTGCCGATGTTGCGCGAGCCCACCAGCGAGGGGATGTTGGAGAGGGGCGGCGGGGAGCCTGGCAGTGGGTCATACTGCTCCAATGTAGCTGCTTGCTCCAGTGTCTGCACCATCTGGATAGCTTCCTGCTTCAGCTGGTTGAGGTGGGTGGCACAGATATCACACCGGTTGTCACGTTCGTTCCAGGATTTGCGGGTGGTGTTGGGCACCTGCAGCTTGTCGTGGATCAGAGCAGAGAAAGCCGGGTCCTGCGAACAAAAACAAGGAGGTGCTACATTAATGGAGAGAGCGGTATACAGCTTCGACTGTTCAACAAAGAACTTGCATTACCCAACATCTTAATTCCCACACCACCCCCCGAACCTCTCAGCTAATGAAGTAGTGAAGTGCCATCGCCACAGTAACATGTCAGCCAATTTATACACAGCAAGCTCCCGCTAATAGCGATGACTAACGATTGCATCACCAGTTGCCTTAGTGACGTCAATTGAAGGATAAATATGGGTCAGGGCAACATGGAGAACTCCCTTGCTCTGCTTCAAAAGTGGTATTCTTCAAAATAGCATCATTTCCATTCACCCGAGAGGGTAGATGGCACCTCGGTTCAGGATAGCACCTTGGATAATGCAGTGCTCCCTCAGCGTCAAACACCAGACAGGTGCTGGGCCAACGTCCAAGCATATAATTTTCCAGTCAGAACTTTATTCCAATTCACACACCACAAGACTTCAACACACTCCCCGTACAGAAAATACCCGTATTATTCATACACATAAATCTATATTCAACCAGTTCTCTCCCGATTATCACTTCATTAATAACACCGCACCATCAGCTGTTTCGGAATCCCTGCCAGGCCCTACTCAGTGTCGCTCCATGGTATCCACCTGAATGTTGTGCTGACAAAGCTGGACTGGCACTATGAAAGGCTTTAGCAGCGGCATCCGTTGTTAGACCAATTAACAAATTATTCTGACTTTCAGCTCAGTCTTCTCCATCAAGCAGAGTCTACGAACCAAAGAACATTCATTTAGGTAAAGCGCTCAACTGACATCACTCCCAATTATCGGTGTTACATGGGGATCAAGATCCTCCCCTCGTGTCAGAGTGAGGGCATCATTCCTGTTGGAAACTGAGGCCTATTTAGAACACAACACCAGAGCACTAAAATCAGGAGCAGAAACACACTATTAGGCCCCTCAAACCTGCTCCACCGTTCGATAATATTATGACTGATCCAATTGCAACCCTAACACCACTGTCCACTGTGCATTCATATAACCCTTGACTCTTCTTGTCAAACAAAAATCTGTCCAGCTCAGTCATGGATAGTTTTCAAAGCCTAGCCTCCACAGTTCTAACGGAAGGTCACTGGACTCAAAACATTAACGCTGTTTTTCTCTCAACAGGTGCCGCCAGACCTGGTGAGTTTCTTCAGCACTCTCATTTTTATTTCAGATTTTCAGCTTCCCCAGTTCTTTGCGTTGACCCCACCGTTCTCTGTGGGCAACAGAATTCCACAGACAAACCACCCTCTGAGAGATACAAATTCTTTCGTGCTCTCTCAAATGGGAGACCTCTAATTTTAAACGTGTCCCCTTGTTCAGGACTTGCTCACGAGGGGAAATACCCTTTCAGCATCTACCTCTTGAGTGCTGGAAGCACAGTTATTGATTACCTTTAAGGTGCCATGATGACATTGATATAGAAGCAGAGGTAGGCCATTCAGCCCTTCGACTCTGCTCTATCATTCAAAAAGGTCATGGCTAATCTGATAATCTATCATTTTTCCACAACCCAATTCCCTTATTGATTAAAAAATGACTGTCTATCTCTTCCTTGAATATACTTAACAACCCAGCCTTGACAGCCCTCTGTGGTAACGAATTTCACAGATTAACAATCCTCCCAAACATGAAATTCGTCCTCATCTCTTTCTTAAATGAATGACCCATTATTCTGAGATTTTGCCTCTGAACCTAGATTCTTCCACAAGGGTACACATCGCTTTCTATCATTTATATAAATGATTTGGATGTGAACATCGGAGGTATGGTCAGTAAGTTTGTAGGTGACACCAAAATTGGAGGTGTGTTGGACAAAGAAGAAGGTTACCTCAGAGTACAATGGGATCGTGATTAGATGGTCCAATGGGCCGAGGAGTGGCAGATGGAGTTTAATTTAGATAAATGTGAGGTGCTGCACTTTGGGAAGACAAATCAGGGCAGGACTTATACACTTAATGGTAAGGTGCTGGGGAGTGTTGCTGAACAAAGAGACCTTGGAGTGTAGGTTCATAGTTCCCTGGAAGTGGAGTCATGGGAAACAGGGTAGTGAAGGCATTTGGTATGCTTGCCTGTATTGGTCAGTGCATTGAGTATAGGAGTTGGGAAGGCATGTTGCGGCTGTACAGGACATTGGTTAGGCCACTTTCAGAATACTGCGTTCAATTCTGGTCTCCCTGCTATAGGAAAGATGTTATGAAACTTGAAAGGGTTCAGAAAAGATTTACAAGGATGTTGCCAGGGTTGGAGGTTTTGAACTACAAGGAGAGGCTGAATAGGCTGGGGCTATTTTCCTTGGAGCATTGGAGACTGAGGGGTGACCTTATAGAGGTTTATAAAATCATGAGGGGCATCAATAGGGTGAATAGCAAAGGTCTTTTCCCCAGGGTACGGGAGCCAAACTAGAAGGCATAGGTTTTAGGTGAGAGGGCAAAGATTTAAAAGGGACCTGAGGGGCAACTTTTTCACGCAGAGGGTGGAGTGTGTATGGAACGAGCTGCCAGAGGAGGTGGTAGAGGCTGATACAATTACAACATTTAAAATGGATACATGAATTGGAAGGGTTTAGAGGTGTGTGGGCCAAATACCGGCAAATGGGACTGGATTAATTTAGAATAGAATAGAATAGAATCCCTACAGTGTGGAAACAGGCCCTTCGGCCCAACAAGTCCACACCGAACCTCAGAGCATCCCACCCAGACCCATTCACCTATAACCCATCTAATCTACACATCCCTGAACACTACGGGCAATTTAGCATGGCCAATCCACCATAGCCTGCATATCTTTGGACTGTGGGAGGAAACTGGAGCACCCGGAGGAAACCCACGCAGACACAGGGAGAATGGATATGATATCTGATATTATGGACAAGTTAGGCCAAAGGATCTGTTTCCATGTTGTACGTCTCTATGACTATGACTATGACTCTATAACGTCTCCACATCTAGCCTGCCAAGTCCTTGCAGATTTCAATAAAGTCGCCTTTTGTTCTTTAAATTTCAATGAATACAGGCCCAACCTCCCTTCCCTAGACAGTCCCTCCATACCTGGTATCAGCCCAGGAAACCTTCTTTGGACTGCCTCCAACGTCAGTACATCTTTCCTTAGATAAGGGGCCCAAAACTGAATTCCCATTGAATAGCAGGCCAGGCTCAAGAGGCTGCCTGGACAATTCCTGCTCCTATTTTGTACCTTCCCAGCAGGCCACTGGGTTGCGTCAAACAATTCCCTACTTGCCATGATTCGAAGTGTTATCAGGCGAAATGGGGGGGATGGGCACGGTGGGGGAATCAGAATAAAATGAAGGCACGATGATGATGTGGGTGTGAGCAGCTCTGTAATTATAGCCAGAAGGTCAGGAACTCTGAGAGACTGTTAATTAGGGTCTGCTGCAAGGGCCTTATAAATCTAGACAGTTAAGGGTTTTTTGGCAAATGAAGCCAAGCTGCTCACTTGGAAGACAAGTGGTCCAGCTATTGCTTAAAACTGTTACTACTTTATGGTGGTTGTGCCTCTAACTAACCCCCAGTCTGCAGTTGCAACCACCTGGAATCCATTTACTGAAAAAGACTTGTAACCCTGACCTCTGCTCACAACATTGAGGCTTGTAAACACCAAACTCTATCCCCAGGTTTCCAACCCTCCCATCCCCAGGAGCGAAGAACCCATCACCAGACCTCTGCTTCAGGAGATTTGTGGGTTCATCGAGATCTTTTACTTGAATTTCATTGAAAAATTTCTAAACAGTTATTCAATATTCCCTGGAAATGAACAATGAACTCAGCGGCTTGTAGGATGCAGACTGTAGTGTGGTGGTAATATCACAGGATTAGTAATCGAGGGGCCCAGGTTAACTTCAAATCCCAACAGTGGAATTTAAAATTCAATTAATAAATCTGGAATGAGAAAGCTAATTGGATGCTAATTATCATTCTTCTGTTATTAAAAACCCAGCTGGTTTGCTGAAGCCCTTTAGAGAAGGAAATCTGCTATCCTTACTCCAGAAAGGGATTGACTCAGAAATGGCATAAAAGTCAGATCACAGAGTTGCTGAGGCCATTCAGCCCATCGTTCCCTCACTGGTTCTATTACCTAGCACCAGTCTCCAGCTTTCTCCCCTTATCCCTGCACACCATTCCTGTCCAGATAATCATCCAACGGCCTCAAGGTCAGATGTAAGAGTGAGTAGCATGGAGTGTGTACAACAAGTGGCTAGTGTTAGGGGTTGAAGAGTTTAGGCAATTCACTCCCATCTTCTTGCTCCCTGCTGCTTAGTCATCAAGTGGAGATAGACAAGTGCAGCATGGAGGGTAGCTGGACTGAGTTTGGAGACGTTAATCCACACATTGTCAAACAGTTGGCACGGTTAAATCAAGTCATCTTCTCTACAAGTTACAACAACAGATTCGACAAGGAGTGCTGGAGGTTAAGAGAGCTTACAGAATAAGGGACAAAAATGCTTTACCATGTACTAAACATCTGTGAAAAGACAATATTTATCTGCACCTTCAAATCGACAATGAATCAGCTATTGAGTCCTACAGAAAATTGGGCTTTGGAATAATAGAACCGGAAAAGAACTACTGCAAGAAGATAGAGCCAAGTGTTGCACATATATCATTGATCAAGACCAGTTAACAATGGGAAACAAATCTGACCTTGCTGGCCATATTCACATCCATTCAAAGAATAATATAAAAAAAATACAGACTCCATTCCAAGGAGAACAGGATTTTGGAGAATGGGCAAACAGTTGGCCAATGGTGGGAGTGCATGGGTGCAGCATTGGAGGTCATATGATGAAATCTCCAGGAATCTATCCTCCCAGAGTTGGCACTCTAACTTCAGATTATCGGACATCCTCCATAACTTCAGATTATCGGACATCCATCTCTGCTGATAGTGACCCAGTCAATTCTGCTCAATTTTCCTTTGATGTTTTACCATTTCGGATCCACCCCGCAGTTGAATCAAAACCATACTGAACCCATACCGCCCCGTCCTCTCAACCATGCCATAACCTGCACCTCTTCCTGTTCCTGTGCTCGTTGATCAACACTGTCTTCTGGTCAAGCAACATCTCAATCCACTCAGACCCTGAACCACCGTTCCATCTCTGGGGATTCTAGCATGTGTCAACGCACCAAATAAAAGCAAGCTTTTTCCATGTCACCCTCTCACACCCTTCCCACTGCGCAAACCCCTGACTTT
Source organism: Rhincodon typus (assembly GCF_021869965.1). Taxonomy (NCBI): domain Eukaryota; kingdom Metazoa; phylum Chordata; class Chondrichthyes; order Orectolobiformes; family Rhincodontidae; genus Rhincodon; species Rhincodon typus. Next base: position 81,152,484 of record NC_063340.1, read on the forward strand.
CTCATTTCCTTTACTCTTCCAAGTCTTCATGCCTACTCCATCCTTTACACTGCCCCTTCCCCATACATACACATACATGCACATGCACATACACCCACACATATATACATAGTAGTATACGCACACATGTACTTTACACATGCAAACACCTATACACAAGAATGCCCACACACACGCACACACACACAAATGCACACACACGCACAAGACACATGAAGTGGTTGCGCATAACTCCTTTCCTTCAAGTAAGTGTTTAATTTTGAAACCTCTTCCCATCTCTAGGTGAACACACAGAGAGTGCTCGAGCTGTCTTTGTTTCCAATATTATTTACCATTCCCCTCTCCTTCCACAGCGCAGCCACCACCAGGCAAGGGGTAAAGCATTTAAAGGTGTTCACACTCAGAGCAGGCTCCACAGCAGTCATTACTGCTTCAGAGATCACAATCCCTAAAGTGAGGTTGTGACTCACAGTTTAGGAAGCCCTGACTCTCCGCTTACTATCTCATCAATAGCAAGGAACCAAAGGCAGAGATTTCATTCTTCTCCTGCTCTCCTTTCTCCCGGTCACTCCCTCTTTCTGTCCTGCTCTCCTGTTTACTCATCACTCTCTTTCTCTCTGTCTCCACCTCTCTGGTCACTCTCCCTTTCGCTCTGTCCTACCACTCTCTCTCTCTCTCCTTCACTGTTTCACTCTCTCTCTCTCTCTGTGATGCTGTTCGGCACTCCCACGTGTGTTCGCACCATCCATTACCCATTTCAAACCAGCCAGATTGGTGAGGGTTTTGTTAGCTGAACAATCCTGAAGGCCGAAATGAGAACCAGATGCTTCCTCAACCACAATCAACAGAGCCACGGGAAATAAAAAATATCTCAAGGAGCCAATTTTAATTATTGAATAGACAGCATGGTGGCTGGAATTTTAAGTGTTAATTATTAAACGTGAGATTTATGGATATAATGTATAATGGTGCATAAAGGGACATTAATTATTGATGCCGAAATTTGCCCCCAGGGCCTTCCAGCAAAACTGACTGAAATCCCAATTAATCAGCCATTGAGTCGCGCCATCTTCTACCTGAACAGACAGCCTACCCCAAGGAGCATAAGCCCTTCTCCTTGTTAGATCCTGGCAAACAAATGCTAACATCCTAAGAAGGGTTGAGCGTCTGCGTTAACGATCTATTTAACCCTGTCCTGTATCAGCTTTGTCTTTCCGGGATAAACTCCTGGAGACACAAGCAGAAGGCCACCTCGGAAGTGTACCCACTCTGGTATGTCTGCTTAGGCCCTCTGGATCATTCTAGAAACTGGCTGAGTAACCAGAGAGATAGGGAGCTCATTCTTTTGTTGCAGCAAGTTGTTGTGATCTGGAACAAACAAGGTCACAACAATCAAGAGATAGTAGGAACTGCAGATGCTGGAGAATCTGAGATAACAAGGTGTAGAGCTGGATGAACACACCAGGCCAAGCAGCATCAGAGGAGCAGGAAGGCTGACGTTTCGGGCCTAGACCCTTCTTCAGAAAGGGTCAACAATCAAGAGCAGGAGTATACCATTCAGTCCCTTGGGCCTGCTCCACCTTTCCTTATGATCATGGTTGACCTGGTTTTGTGGCTTGACTTTCACTTTACGGTCTGGCACCAACAACCCTTGACTTCCTCCCTGATCAGGAATGTACCTACTGCAGCTTTACACATTCCATGGTCCAAAGAGGTGGGACTTAGATATCTGCACAATTGGCTGGCTTGTGAGGTGATGGCTATGTTAGGGCCCATAATTTAGAGAATGTAGTAATTTTGGGGGGGTGGGGGGGGCGGTGGGTTAGAATTACAGGGCGGAAGGTGGTGATAGGAAAGATGGAGAGTTAAAAGCAGAGGTGGTGAGAGAGTGGGGCCAAGGGGGAGTTGATGACTGAGGTGAAAATTATGAATTTGAGTTACTAACATATAATTAAGAACAACATTAGGCCACTCAGCCCTTTGTTGTCTACTCCACCATTCAATAGGCTCATGGCTGCTCTGGTTTTAACCTCGATTGTATATTCCTGAACATCCCTGATAATCTTTCACCCCCTTGGTAATCAAGAATCTATCTCTGCCTTAAAAAAAATTTCAAGATTCTGCATCCATTATTGCTTTTTGACGAAGGGAATTTCCAAACACACACAACCCTCTGAGAGAAAAATGTCAGCTCACCTTAATCTTAAATTATCTTTTATTTTTAACCTTTGACCCCTATTTCTAGATTCTCCCATGAAAGGAAACATCCTTGTCACATCCACCTGGTCAAGTCTTCTCAGGACTTTTTATGTTTCAAGTAGGTCACCTCTCCCTCTTCTAAACTCCAGAGGATACAGGCCTAGCTGGTCGAGTTTTTCCTCAAAATGCAACCTGCTGATTCCAGGTATTAGTCCTGCTCTGAACTGCTTCCATCGCATTTACATCCTTCTGTTAAGTACAGTGACCAATACCGTGCATTGAAAATCAGATGCAGTCTTACTAATGCCCTGAATAATTGAAGCATAAACTCCCTACTCTTGCATTCAATACCCCTCATAATAAAGCAGATAACATTCTGTTAGCGTTCCTGTACACTTGCTGCACCTGCATACTAACCTTGTTGGGGGTGGGTAGGATGACCTAATAAATTGGTGAGCACTAGGGGAGGGGTGCAATGACTGGGTGGGAGCTGAACTGAGGTGGGTTACAGGGAAGCGAATTTGTGAGCGAGATATGATTTTACAACAACCTGGCATATTAGGTGCTCTCTTTATTCAAGGGAGTCAAAGATTATGGGAGTGGGGGGTGGGTGGGAATGGGGCGTTGAGGTGAGAAAGTGGAGTTGAGGCCCCAATCAAATCAGCCATGATCCCATTGAGTAATGGAGCAGCTTTATGGGGCCTAATGCGCGCCCCCCCAACCTCATTCCTAATTTGTATGCGCATATTTCAGCTCTGCAGATTGATTAAATCCCCCCACAGAGTTATACAGCACAGAAACAGACCCTTTGGTCCAACTTGTCTGTGCTGACCAGATATCCTAACCTGACCTAGTCCCATTTGCCAGCATTTGGCCCATTTCCCTCTAAACCCTTCTTAGTCATGTACCCATCCAGGTGTCTTTTAAATGTTGTAATTGTACCAGCCTCTACCACCTCCTCTGGCAGCTCATTCCATACACACACCACCCTCTGCGTGAAAAAGTCACCCCTCAGGTCCCTATTTAAATCTTTCTCCTCTCACCTTAAACCTCTTCCCTCTAGTGTTGCACATCCCATCCTTGGAGAAAGACCTTGGCTATTCACCCAATGCAAGCCCCTCATGACTTGGTCACCTCGCCCTCTCCTAGTCTGGAAAACAAATACCTAGCCAATGAATCTGCTCATCCAAATATCTGTGAAAGGCAAAGGCAAAAGATAAGGTTGAGAAGGCAGCTTGAGGAGCGGACGCTACACTAACCTGCGCCCTCCAGATATCATCTCCCGGCCGTTAGACGGAAGACACTGGTGTCGGGGAAGTCACTTCAAAGGTGCTCCGCAAATCCACGGGCAAACTGTTAGCCACTGAAATGATCTCAAAGGCCAGCGTCAAAGGCATTATCCCATACCTGTCACAATCACTTCAAACTCCTACTTGTGCTTGAACCCCTGCCTCCTCAGTGTTCGAGTGAGCTTCCATCGATCAGAACACAACTGGCTGCTCTAATGAACAGACTCTGCCTGTCGGAGGGTCATCTCCGACATCCTCGCGTACAACAGCTACAGCCGCCATCTCGGACAAGGGGCCAACGCACAGGGAGCAATTAATTCCCTCCTGCTGCAGTGGTTCTTCGTCCCTGGGGTTCTGACCCCAGTACATTTTCAATCACTGTTTGATGGAAGCCTGCGACAGGACGTCACATAGCATGGTGGCCTGCTACTCCACTCAGACAACACATAACCCTCACACAACACCCAGCTTTTCCTGAGCAATTCAAACGAGGACAATGTCCCACGATGGGCTCGAATCCAATCACCTGGTGTGGGCTTAGGGACAGGCAATAAATGCTGACCCGGCCAGCGATGCCCATGTCATGTGAACAAGCAAAAACAAACATGCAACAACTCAGCCATTGGCAATATGGATATCATCACAAGCTGGAAGAAAAGGTGAGAAAGGCTTGAATTTCTAGCGTGCCTTTCGAGATGCCAGAACGTCCCAAAGTGGATTCTGGATCAATCAACATTTCTTGATTTGTAGTCATCATTGTAATGCAGGAAAAGTAGCAGCCAATTTGTAAGCAGTAACAACAATTCAATCCGACTCTAATCATGCTCCTTGAGCAGTAAATATTGACCAGGACTCCTCTGCTCCATTTCAAAATACCGTTTTTCACATCAACCTAAGGGGGGAATAAAAGGCTCACAATTTAATGTCTCATTTGAGAACTGACACCTCAAACAGAACTGAGCTGATGTTTCGGGTCAGGACCCTTCTTCTCGACCCGAAACATCAGCTTTTCTGCTCCTCTGATGCTGCCTGGCCCTGCTGTGTTCCTCCAGCTCCACACCGTGTTATCTCTGACTCCAGCATCGGCAGTTCCTACTGTCTCCAAACAGAGCTGAGCCCTGTCAGTACAACTCCGAGAATGTCAGTCACTGTTTTAGCTCAGCTCTCTGGATTGGGACTCGTAAACAATAGTCACGTACCCTGAAAGTGAGAGTTAACACGCTTGGAAATGGTTTCTTTTCTGCATTTACAGCCCCTCAAACTGTCAGAGAGAACACCAGGATGGGAGGATGGAATGGAAGGATGTTGAACATGCCTCTGTCAATTCTTGTCAAGTCATTCCTGGTCTCTCCCAAACCCAGGGTTGCAGAGTGCTGATTATCCACCTCATGGCAACTGAGGGATGGAGCAGTTGGTAAGTGAAGACAGAGTCAATCTCCTCTACAACCCATGCACCCCCAACTCCTAAAGCCTAATTCAGACCACTCAATAACCCAGTCAACATCACTGCCCACTCAGGCAACAAAACACAATTATATCTAAGTTCTGACTGGAGTTGCCACCTCTGATAAATCTATTCCTGGAGGTCTCATCACATGAAACATATGAACAAGGAAGAAACGCAAGAACCCTGCCCTTCAGGCCCACCCTGCCATTCAATGAGACTATGGCTGATCTGATTTTAACATCAACTCTACATTCTTCCTTTCCCTATATTCCAGCTTCAGTTGGCCAATAGGAACAGACAAAGGCCATAGAGCTCATTGAGCCTGCTCCAACATTCAAACAGATTGTAGCTGTTTATCTCCCTCAATACCACTATCTCCATATCCCTGAATATAGTTCGTCTTCAAAAATCTATCAATTTCTATCTTGTACATGCTGGCTGATGGCGCTTCTACAGTACACAATATGAACATAATTTACCAACAATTACAATGTGCAACTTATAATATATTGGAAAGCAATGTTTTAGGAAACGTATTTTAACAATGTGGCATCGACATTCTGCCACTCCAACCATCATGGGTAAGACAACACTTGTAAGGCCACTTTTGGAATACAGCATTAAATTCTGATCTCCCTGCTATAGGAAAGATGTTAAACTTGAAAGGATGCAGAAAAGATTTAAAAGGATGTTGCCAGGGTTTGGAGGGTTTGAGCTACAGGGAGAGGCTGGAGAGGCTGGGACTATATTCCCCGGACCGTCGGAGGCTGAGGACTGACCTTATAGAGATTTATAAAATCATGAGGGGCATGGCTATGGTAAACAGCCAAGGTCTTCCTAGGATAGGGGAGTCCAAACTAGAGGGCATAGGTTTAAAATGAGAGGAGATAGATTTAAAAGGGACCTGAGGGGCAACTTTTTCACGCAGAGGGTGGTGCGTGTATGGAATGAGCTGCCAGAAGAAGTGATGGAGGCTGGTACAATTACAGCAATTAATAGGAATCTGGATGGGTACATGAATAGGAAGGATTTAAAGGATATTTAAATTGGAGAGGGCTCAGAAAAGGTTTAGAGGGATGTTGCCAGGACTGGAGGGTCTGAGTTCTGGGAGAGGCTGAATAGCTTGGCACCTTTTTCCCTAGAGTGTCAGAGGTTGGGTGGTGACATTACAGAAGTTTATAAAATCATGAGGGACATAAATAAGGTGAATAGCAAAGGTCTTTTCCTTAGGGTAGGGAGTTCAAAACTAGGGCGCATATTTTTAGGGTGAAAGGAGAAAGATTTGAAAGGGACCCGAGGGGCAACATTTTCCCACAGAGGGTGGTTCATATGTGGAATGAGCTGCTAGAGAAAGTGTTAGAAACAGGTACAGTTACAATATGTAAAAGACATTTGAACAGTATATGCACAGGAAAGGTTTAGAGGGATACGGGTCAAATGTTTGGCAAATGGGACTAGTTTAGTTTGGGAAACTTGTTTGGCATGAACGAGTCGGACCATGCTTTATAACTCTATGACTAGGCCTGTTGCATCTTCTATGACTGACTTATGTTCAGTATTTTGAGGGACTCTGTTGTTATTATAAAGATACAATATATTTTAGGTAATTATGCTTATGGCGGAAGGAGAGGGCAGAACACAGAAGGAGATTAATTGTCATGCATTCAATAAATAACTGATGTAGTTTTATTTGCTGAGGGCTCCCAGTACTTCCTGGCTGAAGTGGAATGAGGATAACAACAGCACAATTAAATCTGCCATCACCACAGTGAATAATCTACAGGAGGTTAAAAGGGCTGACGCGAGGAGAAGGTGCTGCATGATCACAGGAGATTTGAGCCTCTACTTTTAAAGCAGTGATGTTTACTGCCACTCAACCCTTCCCCCTCCCTATATGCATTCATTTCATTTCACAAGATAAGGATCCAGGTGTACAACCTTCTCCTGTTTGCAGGGAAGATATCACTCTATGTCTCTGGTCTACACTGACTGCCATTTCTGAGTTACCGACCTCTCACTGGGAGCAGCTTCTCAGGGCCTACAGCACTTTCAACATTATAAAGTGCCAAATGTCCCTTACCATCCATGTCCAGTAAAAACAACTTACATTTATATAGCACCCTTACCATAATACGTTGTCGCAAGACAATTCGCAGAGTTACTAGATGATATTCAGCAACAAAGGCGATGCTGGGTCTAGTCAAAACTTGGCCAAAGAGGTAGGCTTGGAAGTTTGCAAGGAGGGAAGTGAGATAGAGCGATGGAGAGAAGGAATTCCAAAATTTGGAGCCTAGACAGCTGAAGGCACGTCCGTCAATGACGGAGCAAGTTTTATTCACTCATGGGATTTAGGTCTCACTGGCTGGGCCAGGCAATCATTACCATCCCAAATTCCCCTTAAGAAACTGGGGGTGCCTTCTTGAACCATTGCAGTCCACATGGTGAAGGCATATCTCCCCCAGTGCCTGTAGGAAGGGGCTTCCAGGATTTTGACACGGCAACAGTGAGGAACAGCAATGAATTTCCAAGTCTGGATGGTGAGTGTCTCGGAGGGGACCTGCAGCTGGTGGTAGTCCCATGTTTCTGCTACCCTTGCCCTTCCAGGTAGTAAAGGTTTGGGTGGTGCTGTCAAAGGAACCTTAGTGAGTTATTGCAGAGCATCTTATAGATGGTACACAGTGTTGCTATTGAGCATCAGTGGTTGAAGGAGAGAATATTGAAGGTGATGGACACAGTGCCAATCAAACAGGCTGCTTTGTCCTGGATGGTGTCAAGTTCCTTGAGTGTTGTTAGAGGTGCACTCATCCAGGCAACAGTCAGGAATATTCAATCAGACACCTTATAGATGGTGGATCAGATTCGAGATATCAGGATGTGAGTTACTTGCTGCAGGATTCTGACCTGCTCTTGTCACTGTTTATATTCAGAGAGGACAAAATTATGACCTCAAACAGGAGACTGATGAATCTTATTTTTTCTGCATAACCCAAGATTAATGTAACACTCCTTCCCAGCCAAACAAACCAAAGACTGAGCCCTGGTCCTTCCTGATTTGTCTGACTTGAGTCTCACAGCCTGAGCACATTTGTAAAGCCAGTGCACATTTATATAGCCAGCATTATGATACAGAGCCAATGCACACCCACAGAGTCAGTGCATGTCCACACAACCAGGGCATGACCAAGTGTGAGTACAGAACTGCAGAGTCAATGCACAACCACAGAGCCAGTACATGTCTGCAGACCCGCTGTGGAACTGAATGGTCAAGCAACACTAAATAAAAAAACTAAAGAACAGCGGATGTTGTAAATCAGGAACAAAAACAGAAGTTGCTGGGAAAGCACAACAGGTCTGGCAGCATCTGTGAAGAAAAAGAATCAGCGTTTACGTTTCGGGTCAGGTGAACCGGTTCTGAGGAAGGGTCACCGGACCTGAAACGTTAACTCTGATTCGTTCTTCACAGATGCTGCCAGACCTGCTGAGCTTTTTCCAGCAACTTCTGTTTTAGTTTTGGACATACAATATTGTTGTGTCAGTGTAAGTTAACATGAAGGTGCAGCAGAGAAACTAAGCTGTACTTAGGTAGTCAGATGTGCCAGTGACCAGGAACTGTTAAACATTAAACTCTAGCACACAGAGCCCTGTAGCATTGTCCTGCCTAATAAACAACTGATTAACTTCTGCCCCCAATAAAATTAACCTTATCTACTTGTTATCAAGACTAAACAAACAGGCACCACAATTAAATGGACCCAATCAAGCATGCCCACACCGAGCAAGTGGCAACCAAAACTGGCACAATATGTGGTATTTTCTGCACTGACCTCAATGAAGAACCTGGAACTTACAACCTGTGAAATTCACCAAAAGGAATCACAATATTCCAAAGAGCTACAAGCACTCATACAGTCATATCATAGAGTCATAGAGTCATACAGCATGGAAACAGACCCTTCGGCCCAACCAGTCCATACTGTACATAATCCTAAACTAAACTAGTCCCACCTGCCTGCTCCTGGCCAATTTCCCTCCAAACCTTTTCCTATTTATCCAAATGTCTTTCAAACGTCGTAGTTGTACCCACATCCACCACTTCATCAGGAAGTTCATTCCATGTGCAAACCACCCTCTGTGTAAAAAATTTGCTTCTTGTGTCTTTTTTAAAATCTCTCTCCTCTCACCTTAAAAATGTGCCCCTAGTCTTGAAATCCTCTATTTTAGGGAAAAGTCAACTACCATTAACTCTATCTATACCTCTCATTATTTTATAAACTTCTATCAGGTCATCTCTCAACCTCCTATGCTCCAGTGGAAAACAGTCCCAGCCTATCCAGCTTTTCTTTATAACTCAAACCTTCCATACTCAGCAACATCCTGGTAAATCTCCTCTGAGCTCTCTGCATCTTGATAATATCCTTCCTACAACTGTGCAACCAAAACTGGACACAGTATTCCAGCAGAGGCTTCACCAATGTCCTGTATAACCTCAACATGACTTCCCAACTCCAATACTCAAAGGACTGAGCAATGAAGGTAAGCATGCCAAATGCCTCATTAATCACTCTATCTATATGTGATGCAAATTTCAAAGAATTATGTACCTGCACCCTAGGTCCCTCAGTTCTACAACATTACCCAAGGCCCTACCATTAATTGTATAAGCCCTACCCTTGTTTGTTGCAACAAAATGCAGTATCTTGCATTTATCCAGATTGAACTCCATCTATCATTTTTCAACCTATTGACCATTTGATCAAGATTCCTTTGTAATCTTGGAAAACCTTCTTCATTGTATACTATGCCACCAATTTTGGTGTCATCCACAAACTTACTAATCATGCCTTCTATATTCACATCCAAATCATTTATTTATATAAATAACAAACAAAAGAGGACCCAGAACAGGTCCTGTGGAACGTTGTTGGTCACAGGTCTCTAGTCAGAAAAGCAACCCTCTATTATCACTCTGTCTCCTGCCGTTAAGCCAGTTATGTATCCAATAGGCAAGCTCACCCTGAATCCCATGTGACCTAACTTTACTGTTTTGTCTACCATGAGGAACCTTGTCAAAGGCTTTACTAAAATCCCAATAAACAACGTCTACTGCTCTGCCATCATCAATCTTTTTGGTAACTTCCTCAAAAAACTCAATCAAGTTTGTGAGACACGATTTTCCTCGCACAAAACCATGCTGATTATCCCTAATCAATTTTTGACCCTCTAAATATCCCTAAATCCTATCTTTCATAAACACCTCCAACAATTTTCCCACAACCAAAGTCACGGGTCTATAGATCCCCAGTTTCTCCTTACAACCTTTCTTAAACAAAGGTACAACATTAGCCCCTGACCCCCAAGTCATCAGGCACCTCACCCGTTGTTATAGGTGATGCAACTATTTCTGCAAGGGGCCCTGCAATTTCTTCCCTTACTTCCCACAATGTTCTGGGATACATTAGATCAGGTGCCAGAGATTTATCCACCTTTATTTTATCTAACACCTCCCAAACTTCCTCTTCTGTATTGCGAATTGTTTTTAAAACATCATAGTTTATTTCTCTGCATTCTCTAGACTCCATTTCTTTCTCCACAGTAAAAACTGACGCAATATATTCATTTAGGATCTTTCCCACGTCCTGGGTTCAACACAAAGAAGACCTCCTTGATCTTTCAGAGGCCTTACCCTCTCTCTAGTTACCCTTTTGCTCTTAATGTATTTGTAGAATCTCTTTGGATTATCCTTAACCTTATCTGCCAATGCTATCTCATGTCCCCTCTTTGCATTCCTGATTTCTCTCTTAATATTGATTATTTATTTTTATATTGATTAACGGATTCAATTGAACTAAGTTGTCTATATCTAAAGTAAGATTCTCTTTTATTCTTGACTAGAACCTCAATATCTTTATTCATCCACTGTTCCTTAATCTTCCCAGCCTTACCCTTCATTCTAACAGGAACATAATTGTTCTGAACTCTTGTCATCACACTTCCACTTGTCAGACATCCTTTTACCTGCAAACAGTCTACTCCAATCAACTTTTGAAAGTTCTTGTCTCATACCATTAAAATTTGCCTTACCACAATTAAAAGCTTTAACTTTTATGGAAGGTTTATCCTTTTCCATAAGCATTTTGAAACTAATAGAATTATGATTGCTAGACCCAACATGCTCCCCCACTTTTACTTCAGTGACCTGCCCTGCCTTACTGTGCAAAACAAAGTCTAGTTTTGCTCCTTCTCTAGTAGGAGCATCCACATATTGATAAAGAAAATTTTCTTGAATACATTAGACAAATTCCTCACCATCCAAACCTTTAACACTATGGCAGTCCCAGTTAGTGTTTGAAAAATTAAAATCCTCCATTATTACAACTTTATTGTGTTTACATATACCTGAGATCTCCCTACATATTCATTTCTCAATTTCTCTCTTACTATCGGGGGCCCTACAGTACAATCCCATCAAAGTGATCGCTCCTTTCTTTTTATAATTTCGACTCATATATATTCACTAGACGATTTTTCAGAAACATCTTCCCTAGTTACAGCAGTAATGTATTCCTTAATCAAAAACACCAATGCCCCAAACCCTTTCTTGCCTCCTTTTCTATCCTTCCTGTAGCATCCAAAACTGGGAACACTGAGCTGCCAGTCCTGTCCATCTCTCAGCCAAGGCTCTGTAATAGCTATGACGTCCCAATCCCATGTTCCTAAACATGCCCTGAGTTCATCAGCCTTACCTGTAAGATCCCTTGCATTGAAATAAATGCAATTTAATTCTTCAGAGTTACTACATACTCTGACTCTCTCTTGTCTTTCTTTTCTAATTGACGTGCTCTCCTCACATTCAGAGCCTTCCCAATCAATCCTTTTATTCACACCGCTGCTTAGAATTCCTCCACTCCCCCTCTCTGTCAGTATAAAATCTCCCCTAATAAAATGAGCAAATCTCCCTGCTAAGATATTGGTCCCTTTCCAGTTTACGATAGACCCATCCTTTTTGAACAGGTCTTTTTTATCCCAAAAGACATTCCAATTGTCTAAAAACCTGAATCCCTGAACAATAAACCAACTCTTCAGCCATTGATTTATCTCCTTTATCCTTTTGTTCCATCCCTCATTTGAGCCTGGCCTTGGGAGTAAACTAGGAATTACTACTTTCAAGGTTCTATTTTTTAATCTTCTACCTAACCTCTTAAATTCACTCTGTACGGCTTTAATCTTTTCCCTAAAAATGTCATTCCTAATTTCTGGCTTCTCAATCTCACCTTTAACAATATGCTTGAAACGTTTAGAGACGCCCTTAATCCTAGCACCGAGAAAGCAACAAACCATCCTAAATTTATGCTCACTGCCACAGAATCTCCTGTCTATGCCCCTGGCAAGACAGTCCCCTATAACAATAAGTCTATTAAATCTTGTCAAATGTTGCTTTAGAAACATTCCAAGTGTCCAATACCTGACTAGCCCTTTCATTTTCCTCAGAGAGATTATCCCCTTTTACAGTTCCATAAACTGAATATCTATTTGATAGAGGAATAGCCACTGGAGATTTTTGAACTACCTTCTTACCTTTTCCAACAGTCACCCATCTATCTGACTGATCCCGCTGTGTAATCATTTTTCTAAATCTATGAGCCATCTCACTCTGTACCTTGTATCTGCCCTTAATAACATTAAACCTGAGAAAAGGAACTTTCAGTAATACCTGATATATAAAATAAACTACCTTTCATTACCTACAGAAAATAATGTTTAAATGGAAAAAGAATTAAAATATATATATTAAACATATAAAACTTAAATAAAATCAACCACTTAGCTGATGAACTGAATAAAAAACGACTGCTCTTCAATAAATTCCTCGAAGAAAAAATGTTCTCCAGAGCCAACCACATGCAGGATTCCCCGAAATGAAAACACAACTCCTTATTTAACAAAAACTGTTCGGCTTTTCAAAAAAATAAACCTTGGTCCTGTTAAAAAGTAAACTCTAAAAACCTTTGCAATGTGAAAAAACCCTCGAAAACATATGTAGACTTCTTTTAATTCTGAATTTAAATAAACAAATCTCAGCCACTCACTGTAGACCCTTAAAAACTCATTTTAAAAAAAGCCCGTTTAAAAAGCAAATAGCTTTTTTCTGTGATAACACAGTATGGAGCTGGAGGAATACAGCAGGCCGGGCAGCATCAGAGGAGCAGGAAAGTTAATGTTTCGGGTCGGGAGAAGGATCCCGACCGGAACCACCAGCTTTCCTGCTCCTCTGATGCTGCCCGGCCTGCTGTATTCCTCCAGCTCCATACTGTGTTATCTCTGACTCCAGCATCTGCAGTTCTCGCTATCTCTGACTCTTTTTTCAGTGTTTTTTTGGGTCTTTTTAAATGTTAATTAAACAAAATGAATAGAAGTTTTATTTAGTAAAATATAATGACTGTAATAACTGTAAAAAAAATCTATAATACATTTTTAACTAAGCCTGCAATCCCAGGAGCAGCTGTAAGATAGCCTCTCTGCTCCTATGATGCTGCTTGGCCTGCTGTGTTCATCCAGCCCTGCACCTTGTTGTAAGATCCACTCTGCCTGCTTCTATCTTGTTCGCGTCATCTCAGTTTTCAGCCCAGGAGTTTTGTTAAATGTGCCATGATTTAAGAAAGGTGATAAGGAAAAGCCAGGGAACTATAGACCAATGAGCTTGACTTTGGTGGTAGGCAAGTTATTGGTGCGAATCCTGAGGGACAGGATTTACTGTATTTGGAAAGGCAGGGACTGATTAGGGAGAGTCAACAATGGCTTTGTGCATGGGAAATCGTGTCTCACTAACTTGATTGAGTTTTTTGAAGAAGTAATGAAGAGGATTGATGAGGGCAGAGCAGTGGACGTGATGTATATAGACTTCAGTAAGGAGTTCAACAAGGTTCCTCATGGTAGACTGGGGTTAGATCACATGGAATACCAGGAGAACTAACCATTTGGATGCAGAACTGGCTCAAAGGTAAAAGACAGAGGGTGGTGGTGGAGACCTGCTGTCTAGACTGGAGGCCTGTGACCAGCGGTGTGCCACAAGGATCGGTGCCGGGTCCACTGCTTTCTGACATTTATATAAATGATTTGGATGTGAACATAGGAGGTACGGTTAGTAAGTTTGCAGATGACACCAAAATTGGAGGTGTAATGGAAAGCGAAGAAGGTTACCTCAGAGTACAACAGAGTCTTGATCAGATGAGCCAATGGGCTGAGAAGTGGCAGATGGAGTTTAATTTAGATAAATGTGAGGTGTTGCATTATGGAAAGGCAAATCAGCACAGGACTTACACACTTAATGGTAAGGTCCTGAGAGTGTTGCTGAACAAAGAGACCTTGGAGTGCAGGTTCATAGTTCCTTGAAAGTGGAGTTGCAGATAGTTAGGATAGTGAAGAATTCATTTGATATGCTTTCCTTTATTGATCAGTGCATTGAGAATAGGAGTTGGGAGTATTAAGTTAGGAGGTCATGTTGCAACTGTATAGGAAATTAGTTAGGCCGTCTTTGGAATACTGTGTGCAATTCTGGTCTCCTTGCCGTAGAAACTATGCTGTGAAACTTGAATGGGTTCAGAAAAGATTTACAAGGATGTTGCCGGGGTTGGAGGGTTTGAGCTATGGGGAGAGGCTGAATAGGCTGGGGCTATTTTCCCTGGAGCGTCGGAGGCTGGTTTATAAAACCATGGGGGGCATGGACATGGGTAAATAGGCGAGGTCTTTTCCCTGAGGTGGGGGAGTCCTAGAGAGAATAGGTTTAAGGTGAGAGGTAGAAAGATTTAAAAGAGACCTCAGGGGCAACTTTTTTAGGCAGAGGGTGGTCCGTGTATGGAACGAACTGCCAGCAAATGGGACTAGATTTATTTAGGATATCTGGTCAGCATGGATGAGTTGGACCAAACAGTCCGTTTTCGTTCTGTACATCTCTGTGACTCTAAATGTCCATCTTTAGGGGTGGGTGAGGATCAATTGGGAAAAATGCAATGTGTCCTCCTTTTACAAGGGTGCAAGCTGTAATCACGCTCAACAGAAGAGCTGGGCGCTATCACAAATGAGAGATTTCCGCAAGCACTAGCTGTAACTGAACCAGAAATGGCAATGAAGTGGGAACACTGGGGCTCTTGTGGTACAGAGGTAATGTCCCTACCTCTGAGCTAGGAGGTGCATGTTCAGCCCCACCTGCTCCAGAGGCATGCAAGAACATCTCTGAACTAGTTAATTAAAAACTATCTACTCTGAATGGAAATATGGAGGTGGAGGGGCCATGTGATGCAATGGTAGTGTCCTTACCTCTGAGCTAGAACCAGGATTCAAGTCCCATCTGCTCCGCATGTGTATCATAACATCGCTGAATGGGTTGATTAGAAAATATTTAGGAAGGAAACAAACTGGAGTATTGGGGGGTGCTGTTGTGCTGCAGTGGTAGTGTCCCTAACACTCTACCAGGAAGCCAAGGTTCAAGTCCCAATTGCTCTTGAGTTGTGTCATAACATTTCTGAAGGAGTTGATTAAAAGATATCTGAAGTGAGAACATTAATATAGCTCCTCAAGAGGCTGCCTACATAATTTAAACAACTGATATAACAAAACAATGTCCTAATCATTTTCACAGCTTTGGGTGGTTGGTGGTGGAGAGATTGTCCTGAATTCTAAATTTTTCATCCTTGTTTCTGAATCCCTCCAAAGATTTCCTCGACCCTACTATCTCTGTAACCTTCTGAGATATCTGTGCTGCTTTAATTCTGACCTCTTTCATTATCCCAATTTTTAATCATTCCATAATAGGCCCTAAACTCTGGAATTCTGTCCGTAAGCCATTAGGACTCTCTCTCCTCCTTTAGAAGCATCAAATCCCTACAGAACTCCATTGAGTTTACACCAATCTTCAAAGAACATCCCACGCAGACCCACACACCCCCATCCTATCCTTGCATTTCCCATTGCTAACCCACCTACCCCACACGTTACTGAACACCATGGGCAATTTAGTGTGAGCAATCCACCCAACCTGCATATCTTCGGATTGTGGGAGGAAACCGGAGCACCTGGATCAAACCTACACAGACACGGGGAGAATGTGCAAACTCCACACAGACAGACGTCCAAGGATGGAATCGAACCCACGTCCCTGGCGCAATGAGGCAGTAATGCTAAGCACTTAGCATACATGAGTGCTGCAGTGGGATAGCTCACAGATAGAACATCTGTAAGAGTATGTCTCTAAGAGACATGCTGTTGATATAATCATCTTATCATAGCATGTTACATGAGAGTATAAGGGTCTCAGACAACATCTTACTTGAGATCACTTGAAACATGGCACTCTTTTCAAAGTATGCTCTTCTGTTGTAATCAAATTGGTTAATTAGCTCAGATACCTATGTGTCTGTGAAACAACAGTATCTAAAAGCCAGCTGCAATGATGCTCTCCATCATCTTATACAACCAGTCAGCAGTGGAGGGAGACCTCACACGCTCCAACCCCCACATGATTCTGTGCTCCCAGCAATCAATCCCAGGACGTCCGTGAGAAAGACTCAACAAACACCCAAGAACCACAATGATCTAAAGAATGTGGATTTTCGACACCACAGGATGTAGCAGCAGAAGCAGGCCATTCAGCCCATCGAGTCTGCTCCACCATTCAATGAGATCATGCTGATCTGGTAACCCTCAACTCCATTTTCCTGGCTTTTCCCCACGACCTTTGATCCCCTTACTGATTAAAAATGTGTCTACCTCAGTCTTGAATATACTTAATGACCCAGCCTCAACAGCACCCTGTGTAAAGAATTCCACAGATCCACAACTCTCCGAGAGATTAAATTCCTCCTCATCTCTATCAGTGTAGGGGAGTCCAAAACTAGGTTTAAGGTGAGAGGGGAAAGATTTAAAATGGATCTGAGGGGTAACTTGTTCACACAGAGGGTGGTGTGCATATGGAATGAGCTGCCAGAGGAAATGGTAGATGCGAGTGCAATTACAACAAATAAAAGACATTTGGATAGGTACATGGAGAGGACTGGTTTAGATGGGTATGGGCCAAATGGGACTAGTTTAGTTAGGGAACCTGGTTGGAATGGAGGAGTTGGGCTGAAGGGTTTCTTTCTGTGCTGCATACTTCTATGACTCTATCTTAAATGCACAACGTTCTTACATTCTACCCTCTGGTCCTAGACTCTCCCACAAGGGCAAACAATCTAAAGGTAAATCTAGAATTAGATCACCTGGAACTCAGCAAAAGAAGAGGTGTACATTTGACTTTGGGGCCTTGTATTTGTTAAATATCAGCAGTAATAAACACCCATCCTATTGTGGGTGAGAGCACAAACACATTATGGCAGAAGGGAGGTAGTAGGAACTGCAGATGCTGGAGAATTCGAGACAACAAGGTGCAGGGCTGGATGAACACAGCAGGCCAAGCAGCATCATAGGAGCAGGAAGGCTGACGTTTCAGGCCTAGACCCTTCATCAGAAATGAGGGAGGGGAAGGGGGTTCTCAAATAAATAGGGAGAGAGGGGGAGGCGGATAGAAGATGGATGGAGGAGAAGCCCAATGGTATCAATGTGGACTTCACAAGCTTCAAAATCTCCCCTCCCCCTACCGCATCCCAAAAGCAGCTCAGCTCGTCCCCGCCTCCCTAACCTGTTCTTCCTCCAACCTATCCCCTCCTCCCACCTCAAGCCGCACCCCCATTTCCTACCTACTAACCTCATCCCGCCCCCTTGACCTGTGCGTCCTCCCTGGACTGACCCATCTCCTCCCTACCTCCCCACCTACACTCACCTTTACTGTCTCCATCCCCGCCTCTTTGACCTGTCTGTTTCCTCTCCACCTATCTTCTCCTCTATCCATCTTCTATCCGCCTCCCCCTCTCTCCCTATTTATTTCAGAACCCCCTTCCCCTCCCCCATTTCTGATGAAGGGTCTAGGCCCGAAACGTCAGCTTTCCTGCTCCTATGATGCTGCTTGTCCTGCTGTGTTCATCCAGCTCTACACCTTGCTATCTCAGATTCTCCAGCATCTGCAGTTCCTACTATCTCTGATACTTTTTAAAGTGTAGTCACTTTGGGAAACATTTCAGCCAATTTGTGCACAGCAAGCTTCCACTGTAACAAAGACAAGACAATCCACTTTAGTGATGTCAGTGGTGGGATCTGCATTGACCAGGGGAAACACCATTGTTTCTCCTCAATGTAGAACTCTTGTTTTTAAGTCCACTTGAGAGGCAGGATGGGTTTCTCGGTTTGAAGTTCCATCCAAAAGACAGCCACCTCCAACTGTGCTGCCTTTCCTCACTACTGCACCAGAGTCCACGAAAGGGTAAACAACACATTTGTGTTGGAAAGGGCAGGGGAATGGTACTTATCGGATAATGCTTCAAATTGCTGATGGGCTGAACAGCCTCCTTCCGTTTGCATGTTTCCATGAGCAGAGACTATCCCATCGGCTGTGTACATTTTGCCTAAGAAAGAACTAAGCGAGTCTGGGAGGAGGTGTTTGGACGTTCAGGTCTTTGAAATAACAGACTCACATTGTGTGTAGGCTGGCAGTATTTCACCTGCAATAAATCAAACTAAATGGAAAGGAGATGCAGACAGGTCTGAGCATTAAATACATCACCATTAAACACTCACAGGAAACAAGGTCAGTTTTCTGAGACATTATCATGTAATGAATCATTTGAATCGAGAGCCATGATCAGCGGCTAAGAAATGAGAATGAAAGAATTTATTCATCCTTGATTAGTCTTTCAGCTGTACGACTACAATGTGTTCAGCTAAATTCACATTAAACCTGATGATCAATGCGGGGAGACAGGTCATGGAGCAGTGGAGACTGCTGATCCTTTCCTCAGCACCTGCTTAACTCTCTACCCCAACCCCAATTTCCTCCCCCTCAACGATCCAAACTCGATCACTCCAGCAGGAAGCTTTCGCTATCAGACCCATGTGATCAGGATACACAAGAGTGCGCAACAAAAAAGCAGCAAAAGACTGCGAATGCGGGGAAATCTGAGGTAGGGGTTAAAAACGTAATATTCAGCACGTCCCGGAGGGTCTATGGAAACAATAGAACCAGTAAGCTTCCAAAACCAGGGGTCACAGTCTAAGGACATAGGTTAAGCTATTCAGGACTGATATGGGGAGAAATTTCTTCAGAGGCCAAAACATTGAATGTTTTCAAGGAGTCAGACTTCGTTATAGAATCATATGCTTGGAAACAGACCCTTTGGACCAACTTGTCCATGCCTACCAGATATCCTAAATTAATCTAGTCCCATTTGCCAGCATTTGGCCCATATCCTTCTAAACCCTTCCTATTCATTTACCCATCCAGATGCCTCTTAAATGTTGCAATTGTACCAGCCTCCACCACTTCCTCTGGCAGCTCATTCCATACACGCACCACCCTCTGCATGAAAACATTGCCCATTAGGTCCCTTAAAAATGTTTCCCCTCTCACCTTAAACCTATGCCCTCTAATTTTGGACTCCCCTGTCCTGGGAAAAAGACCTTGACTATTAACCTTATCCATGCCCCTCATGATTTTATAAACCTCTACAGGGGTCACTCCTCAGCCTCCAACAGTCCAGGGAAAATAGCCCCAGCCTATTCAGTCTTTCCCTATAGCTCAAACTCTCCAACCCTGGCAACATCTTTCTAAATCTTTTCTGAACCCTTTCAAGTTTCACGTCTTTCCTGTGGCAGGGTGACCAGAATTTAATGCTATATTCCAAAAGTGGCCTCACCAATGTCCTGTACAGCTGCAACATTCCAACTCCTTTACTCAATCCAATAAAGGCAAGTGTAACAAATACCTTCTTCACCATCCTGTCTACCTGTGACTCCATCTCAAGGAACTATGAACCTGCACCCCAAGGTCTCTTTGTTCAGCAACACTCTCCAGGACCTTACCATTAAGTGTATAAGTTGTGCCGTGACTTGCTTTTCCAAAATGCAGCACCTCACATTTATCTAAATTAAACTGCCTCTCCCCGGCCCATTGCCCCATCTGATCAAGGTCCCAATGTACTCTGAGATAACCACTATATCACCGATTTTGGTGTCATGTGCAAACTTACGAACCATACCTCCTATGTTCACATCCAAATCATTTATATAGATAACGAAAAGCAGTGGATCCAGCTCCGATCCTTGTGGCACACCGCTGGTCACAGGCCTGCAGTCTGAAAAGCAACCCTCCACCACCACCCGCTGTATTCGACCTTCTAACCAATTTTATATCAAATGGCTACCTTTCCCTGGATTCCATGTGATCTAAAGCTATTCAGGACTGAGATGAGGTTAAATTTCTTCACCCAGATTTCCTACCACAGAAAGCAGTTGACGCCAAAATACTGAACGTTTTCAAGGAGTTAGACATAGTTCTCAGGGTTTAAAGGAGTATCGGGGTATCAGGAGAAAGTGAGAACAGGGTGTTGAGTTGGGGGGATCATCTGTGATCATACAGCATGGCAGAGCAGACTCAAAGAGCCAAATTGCTAATTCCTGCTCCTATGCTCTATGTTCCTCTGAGGGAATAACAGGGTTAGCACTTTAGTTTCTTGTCAGACAGAAGATCCCTCCAGGTCTCCTCCCCAGCAATGTACAAAGAGACTGTAGACTTCATTCTTCCTGGTGATCCACCAAAGGGTGGAATGGGAACGTTCTTTTCACCCCTTCTTAGGGGCTCATGAGATGGTGTTTCTGGGATGTCCGCAGCCTCAACTCCTAAAGGCATTGATTCAGAAAATGGACCACCCACCCTATGACGACCATCTCAAGAGGAGCCAATGGATGTGCACAGGAATTACAGCACAGGCAAAGGCCTATCAGCGCAGCAAGCTGAGGGTGGCGTACGTACCTGCACCCCGCCCCGCCCCACTCCCCCACTTATTTCATCACACATCCCCTTATCAACATTTCCCTGCCCTCCTTGAGTACACAGCGACCAATGCAGTTCAGTGGGGGTAGCGCTCAATCATAAAGGTCACAGGAGCAAGTCCCCACAGGGAGCACAGATCCAGGCCAACACTCCAGGGAGTGCTGCGCTGCTGTAGGGGCCCATCCTTTGGTTGAATCACTGAAATAAGGGGCTGCACGGTGGTTCAGTGGTTAGCACTGCTGCCTCACAGCGCCAGGGACCAGGGTTTGATTCCAGCCTTGGGCGACCGTCTGTGTGGAGTTTGCACATTCTCCCAGTGTCTGCGTGGGTTTCTTCCGGGTGCTCCAGCTTACTCCCACAGTCCAAAGATGTGCAGGCTAGGTGGATTGGCTGTGCTAAATTACCCCGTAGTGTTCAGGGATGTGTAGTTTAGGTGGGTTATAGGGGGATGGGTCTGGGTCGGATGCCCCAAGGGTTGGTGTGGACTTGTTGGGCCGAAGGGCCTGTTTCCACACTGTAGGGATTCTATGATTCTATGAACTGGCTGCCTGTCTTCTCTGTCAGTTTGGAAAACAAAGATAACACAGCACTATGTGAAGATGAGCAACGGTTATCTCCATCATGTATTGACCAATACCTATCTTAAATTCTTGGCAACACAGTCAGATCTTTGATGAGGTGACCAAACACGTGGATGAAGGTAGAGCAGTGGATGTGGTATACATGGATTTAAGTAAGGCATTTGATAAGGTTCCTCATGGTAGGCTCATGCAGAAAGTAAGGAGGCATGGGATAGGGGGAAATGTGGCAGATTGGATTCAGAATTGGCTGACCCTTAGAAGACAAAGGGTGGTAGTGGACGGAAAATATTCAACATGGTGCTCAGTTACGAGTGGTGTACCATAAGTATCAGTTCTGGGTCCTCTTCGATTTGTGATTTTTGTAAATGATTTGGATGAAGGAGTGGAAGGGTGGATTAGGAAGTTCGTGGACGATACGAAGGTGGGTCGAGTTGTGGATAGTGTGGAGGGCTGTTCTAGGTTACAAAGGGACATTGATACGATGCAGAACTGGGCTGAGAAGTGGCAGATGGTGTTTAACGCTGAAAAGTGTGAGGTGATTCATTTTGGAAGGACAAACTTGAAAGCAGAATACAGGGTTAACGGAAAGATTCTTGGCAGTGTGGAGGAACAGAGGGATCTTGGGGTTCATGTCCACAGTTCCCTGAAAGCTGACACCCAGGTGAATACAGTTGTTAAGAAGGCGTATGGTGTGTTAGCTTTCATTAATAGAGGGATTGAGTTCAAGAGCCGTGAAGTTATGCTCCAGCTATTCAAAAGCCTGGTTCGGCCACACCTGGAGTATTGTGTCCAGTTCTGGTCGCCTCATTACAGGAAAGATGCCGAAGCATTGGAAAAGGTGCAGAGGAAATTTACCAGGATGTTGCCTGGAATGGAGGGAAGGTCTTATGAGGAAAGTTTGAGAGAGCTAGGGCTTTCTCTTTAGAACGACGAAGGATGAGAGGTGACTTCATAGAGGTGTATAAAATGATCAGAGGTATAGATAGAGTGGACAACCAGAGACGTTTTCCTAGGGTGGAGGTAGCTATTACGAGGGGGCATAGTTTTAAAGTGAGTGGAGGTAGATATAGGGAAGACGTTAGAGGTAGGTTCTTTACTCAGAGAGTGGTAGGGGCGTGGAATGCATTGCCAGAGAGGGTAGTGGAGTTGGCCTCATTAGGGGCATTTAAGCGGCTATTAGATAGGCATATGGATGATAGTATAAGGTAGGGGTGGACGTCAGATAGACCTTAGGATTAGGGTAAAAGTTCGGCACAACATCGTGGGCCAAAGGGCCTGTACTGTGCTGTACTGTTCTATGTTCTATGTTACATTACTGGGTACAAACTGTCTGCTGCACTTCCACATCCAATAGGCTTCATTGATTATTAAGCATTTCAGGGTATCTCAAGGTCATATAAATGCAGGTTCTTTCTTAGGTTATTATATATTTTACTTAAAATGGAATCAGTTTAGTCTCCAGACTTTGTAGATCTGGGGTTTCCGGGAGGTCTATCAGACCCATCACATCTCTTGTAAACCACTATAAAAGTAACTGCTTAGGCTGATATATTGGGCTCCACAGCCTGCTGGCTAGGCTGATTCTTCTAGCCATGGTGACACTGTGCAGGAACACAGGATATGAAACAAAATGACCAGCCATTCTCCCTGGCAACGCCTCCACCAACCAGAGTCCAACTGCTGAAAAATCAGAGATAGCAGGAACTGCCAATGCTGGAGTCTGAGATTACAAGGTGTGGAGCTGGATGAACACAGCAGGCCAGGCAGCATCAGAGGAGCAGGAAAGCTGGCGTTTCGGGTCTGGACCCTTCTTCAGAAACTCTGATGCTGCCTGGCCTGCTGTGTTCATCCAGCTCCATACCTTGTTATGCCGAAAAATCAGTACCCTCTTCCTGTGCAGTATATTGTTCCTTTGAGATTAGGCTTGTGTCGTGGTGAGAAGAAGATGAAAGGGTCCTTTTCGCAGTAATACTCCAGAACCTGAGCAACTGGTGTTGGGACTTACACCAAATACAACGTGTGGAACATCTTCCACCATCCGGATTTCCAGGAAAAGTGTCAGGAGTTGGTCATCCCTCAACCCAAAGCCAACACTGGATCCCTGGAACAGGCTGCCATCTCTTGTGTGGTGGACACTGATTCATGGGATTCCTTCAGGCTAGAGATGGACTTACTTCGGGCAGAAGCAGAGATCGTTTCAGACACAGAGATGATGATCCAAATGGCGTCCTCCTGAGCTTTTATCACAATAAGGTGGGCCAGAGTGGACTTTTTGTTAAAAACAAACACATTCAGAGATGTTATGACACACATCTGGAACAGATAGGACTTGAATGCAGGCCTCCTTGCTCAGAGGGAGGAGCACTACCACGCTGTACCACATGAGCTAGAGTATCCCCTGGGCTAGTGGGTGTTCTTCTATAGGGATCAGGGTGGAATTTTCCAGATATATTATTTTCCCAAGTTGGCTTGGGAATACTTTTGGCTCTCCCGGCAGATCATCCCAGATTCAGGGCAGCGTGGGGAAGGGTGAACCATGGCACTGGGAGGATTGAGACCACGCAGGGCAGCCTGGACCAGAGGCTGGTTCTCTACCTGTCACTGTTGCCACATTCACAGTGGAAGCAATTCAGCAAGTGGATCAACTCCTAAATTGAATAAAAACAAGGGTCGGCCAGTGGCGTGCCGGTGGAAGGGGGTTCAGGGTGGGGAAACAAACTCCTTGGAGAGCTCCCTCAGAAAAGTGCTGGAATCTTACTTGAAGCCAAGTGCTTTCAACACATCTTATCAATCTTGGCCTGCATCCAGTAGCTCCCGAGGTTTATTTAAACAAGGAAATAGTGCAGTAAGTGGTGCTGGAAAGTGATATATTGTTTTTACAGTTACAAAAGAGGCCATTTAGTGAGATGGTATCTCATAATTAAAAGCCAAATCCCCCAACAATGGGCCAGCCAGCCATATCATGTGACCCAGCCTGTCTGTCGGGGAGATGGGATACCAAAGACAGGAAAGCAATACCTTAATACCTCAAATGGGCCAGCTTTCAGAGGTCCCGCACTGCAAATAAAATCCAATTCTGAAATAGGGCTGTGTAGCAGTCACTTCCCAGAGGTAACAAAGCCAATAACTGAGGG
The DNA here is from genome assembly GCF_021869965.1 of Rhincodon typus. Taxonomy (NCBI): domain Eukaryota; kingdom Metazoa; phylum Chordata; class Chondrichthyes; order Orectolobiformes; family Rhincodontidae; genus Rhincodon; species Rhincodon typus. The sequence goes on from NC_063340.1 coordinate 81,177,047, forward strand.
GCGAGCGGAGGCAGACAATATAACACAGCTGCACTTCAGTGATGGCACAAGGTCTGTCTCAATGTCAAATGGGCCACCAAGGCCAGAACATCCTTCACTTCAGAGATTTTTAGTCTTGTTTATCATCTCCCACAGAGGGTCCAGCATTTTTGGAATTCTCTTTTTTGAAAAGGTGGAAGTAGAGGTTTTTTTATATTTTTAAGGTTGAGGCAGATGGATTCTTGATGAGCAAAGAGGTTGAAAGATTTTTGGAGGTAGGCGGGACTATGGAGTAATCAGATCAGCCATGATCTTATTGAATGGTGGAGAAGGCTCGAGGACCTGGCAGCGTACTCCTGCTCCTCACTGAAAGGTTTGTATGGCCTATCCCAGTAGTGGTGGGGATACACCAAGTTGGACCCACAAAGCCATCAGGGAGGCCAAGAAGCAGTACCGGACCAAGTTAGAGGCCCAGACCTACCAAACAGACTCTCACCATCTATGCAAGGCCTAAACAACATTACTGGGATACAAAATGAAACAGTGTAAGATAGCAGACAATGACACATCCCTTCCCTGACATGCTCAATGCTTTCTATATTCGGCTCGAGCAGAATACCACTGGCATGGCAACACCTGCTCCGACAGCCCCAGACGCACCTGTTCTCTCTGTCACTGCTTCAGACATCAGATCGGTCTTCCTGGGAGTCAACCCAAGGAAAGCAATGGGCCCGGACAGTGTCCCCAGCCGAGCACTCAGATCCCGTGCAGACCAACTGGCGGATGTATTCACCAACATCTTCAACCTCTCCCTCCTACAAGCTAAAGTCCCCACCTGCTTCAAGAAGACCACCATCCTCCCCATGCCTAAGAAAGCACATGCAGTGTGCCTTAATGACTACCGCCCAGTGACTCTGACCTCAATAATCATGAAGTGCGTCCAGAGGCTGGTCACAGCCCACATCAACTCTGGTATCCCAGTCTGCCTTGATCCTGTACAATATGCCTACCAAAGTAACAGGTCCACAGCGAATGCCGTTTCCCTAGCCCTGTACTCATCCCTGGAACATTTAGACAACAAGGACACCTACATTAGACTTTTGCTCGTTGACTATAGCTCCACCTTCAACCCCTTATCCCCTCCAAACTGATCTCAAAACTGCATCACCTAGGTTTTGGCTCCACCCTCTGCAATTGGATCCTCACCTTTCTGACTCACAGACCGCAATCAGTGAGGATAGGTAACTGCACTTCCTCCACAATAACACTCAACACTGGAGCCCCACAAAGGATGTGTCCTCAGCCCCCTACTGTACTCTCTGTACACTCACAACTGTGTTGCCAAATTCCGAATGAACACCATCTACAAGTTCACTGATGACACCACTGTAGTAGGACAGATATCCAACAACAACGAGTCAAAATACAGAAGGGAGATAGTGGGCTTGGTGGCGTGGTGCAATCTGTCTCTCAACATCGGCAAAACTAAACAACTGATCATTGACTTCAGAAAGAAGGGAGGAGAACACGTCCCCATCTACACCAATGGAATTGAGGTTGAGAGGGTGAACAGCATCAAGTTCCTCAGAGTGATGACAAGTGACAACCTGTCCTGGATTTCCCACATAGATGCGATGGTCAAGAAGGCACAACAATGCCTCTTCTTCCTCAGGCAGCTCAGGAAACTTGGCCTGTCCATAAGGTCCCTCACCAACTTCTACAGATGCACCACTGAAAGCATGCTGTGCAGGTGCATAACGGCCTGGTATGGCAACTGCTCTGTCCAGGACCGTAAGAAACTACAGAAGGTTGTGTGCACAGCCCAGACCATCACAGAAGCCAATCTCCCATCCATGGACTCTATTTACACGGTTCGCTGCCACAGAAAGGCGGCCAACATCAACAAAGACCCATCGCACCCTGGTAATGAGCTCCTACAACCTCTTCCATCAGGCAGAAGATATAGAAGCTCGAACACACGCACAAGCAGGTTCAGGAACAGCTTCTTTCCGGCCGTTATCAGACTGTAGAATGGATTCTAGCCTCAAATAATGTAACCTGCAATGTAACCTGTATGTCTCTAAGTCTTTTGGATCTGTAAATCCTTTGCTTGCTGTGATCTGCCTGTACCGCTCGTAAACAAAACTTTTCACTGTATTTCGGTACACGTGACAATAAAATCAATCCATCAATGGATAGGTGCTGCTAAGGTGTGTTGTCGAGCTCCTGAGACAGTGCGGGGTCCACGTGCCCTCCACAAAATCACTTACCTCTGCACAATTAGGGGCTGATTTATCTTTTTTAAACACCTGGGTCGGTCACTCGATGTGGATGTGTGGGCCTCTCAGGTAGGTCTGGCCCAAGGAAAGTCTCCTGGAGACTGGGAACAGAGGATGGATCAAATCCTACTGCACACATCCCCTCCCATCTTGAGGAAATGGGACTCACTGGTTTCTCTACAGAGAATTTGATGGGCCAAATAGCCTCATTATGTGCTATAATGAATCTATGAGACATGTCACTTGATTGAATTGGGGGAACATAGAGTAAATGACACAGGTCACCTCTAAAACTAAATCCAAATCCTCCAACTACAGCCCCAATTTATTTTACAGATATTTTCTGCACTTTAGTCATAGGGAATCCATTATAGAGAAAAGGAATCCCACAGGACTGGCAGAATTCCATGCTTGGTGTGGTTTTTCCAGTTAGCAAATTAGGAATTTCACATTTGTGTAAACAGCCTCCAGGAGGCAGTGAGGAGATCACTCAATGAAGAGACCAAAAGAAATTACAGAAAGCCATGAACAGAGCCCAGTTCATCATGCAAACCAGCTTCTCATTCACCGACTTCGTCTGTACTTCCCGCTGCATTGGGAAATCAAAGACCCCTCCCACTCTGGTCATACTCTCTTCCACCCTCTTCCATCAGGCAGAAGTTTAAATACACAAACAAACAGTTTCAAGAACAGCTTCTTCCCCGCTGTTATCAGAGTTTTGAATGGACCTTTCTCTGCACCTTCTCAGCAGCTTTAACATTGTATCCTGCCCTTTATTCTGTTACCCTGATGCACTTGTATAGTACAATCTACCTGTAATGCGCATGAGACAACACTTTTCGCTGTACCTCGGTACATGTGACAGTAATAAATCAATTCAAACCAAATCAAATTCTCAGAGAGCAGTGAACCTCAACATGTGGGCTGTTGCAGCAATGAGAACAGACAGCACACAGAGAGGAGGTGACCATTAGGGAGCTGGTAAGTAGTGAAAGTGCAGACATGCGAGACTGAATGGCTAATGAAAGCTGCACGGCCAACAAGTTTGGGGTGGTCCCTGTTCACCGCCAACCACAAATCCGGAAAGTGGAGGGAGGTCATGCCTCAGACTGTGGGTCGGAAGGGCTGGTGGATTCATGGGAATGAGCGCAGGGGCAGCCTGCAGCCTCCATACTCAGAAATAACATGACTATTTCTGTGGACAAACCTCTCCTGTCCCAACATTCCGCGACAAGATGCAGCTTCTCTGGAGGGCAGAATGCTGCAAATAAACATCAGGCACAACAAGACGCTCAGTACCCCAGGCAGCATTTGTGCAAAGACAGAGACAGCACAGAACAGCTGTCATGGTTCAGGTCTGTGTCCCAAATTGTTCTGACCCGAATCCACGTTTGACGCATTTCCCTGCTTTTGCTCCAGATTTCCACACATCTATGTTGCTCTGAATCAGAGAATGGTTACAGCACACTAGGAGCCATTCCCACAACATATCAGTGCTAGCCTTCTGATACAGCAACTCAGCTGGTTCCCCCTTCCCCACTCTTTCCCCAGTAGCCCTGGAGTTTTGTTCCTCTCGAGGTCTTTATCCAACTCCTACTTGAACACCTGGAGTGAAGCTGCCTCCCCCACACTCTGAGACCATACAGTCCTGATCACTCTGCGTGAAAAAGGGGTTTTTACTCATGTTGTCATTACTTTAACTCTGTGGCTCTAGTTATCCACCCTTTTACCAATGGGAACAGCTTCACCATACTGACTTTGTCTGCACCCCTCATGATTTTAAACACCTTGGTCAGATCAAGATATAGACGTGTATGTTGGAAATCTGTAATGAAAACTGAAAATGCAGCAAATCAGGCAGCATCGAGTGCCAGGCAGCATCTCCTCTCACCCTTCGCTTCTCTAAGAAAATCGAACCCAGCTTCTCCAATCTATGCTCATTGGCTTGATGAGGAAGTGGTGTAGTGGTAATGTCATCCAGCAGCCCAGATTGAAGCTCATGAGGATGTGGATTTAAATCCCACCACAGCAACTGGTGGAATTTAAAATTCAATTCACACATTTGGAATTGAAAGTAAGTTTATGAATGGTGTCACAGATTGACCACTTCTTTTCAATTAAAAACCCATCTAGTCCACCAATGTCCTTTAGGGAAGGAAATCTGCTGTCTTGCATGTCATACAGAATCATAGAATCCCCACAGTGTGGAAACAGGCCCTTCGAGCCAACAAGTCCACACTGACCCTCAGAGCATCCCACCCTGACCCATCCTCCTATAACCCACCTGATCTACACATCCCTGAACACTACGGGCAATTTACCATGGCCAATCCACCTAACCTACACATCTTTGGACTGTGGGAGGAAACCGGAGGACCCGGAGGAAACCCACACAGACACGGGGAGAACTCCACATAGACAGTCACCCGAGGGTGGAATTGAACCCAGGTCCCTGGCGCTGTGAGGCAGCAATGCTAACTACTGTGAGCGCTGACTTCCTCTGAAATAGCCTGGCAAGTCATCCAGGTCAAGGGCAATGAAGCTTAGGCAACAAATGCCAATGATTCTGACATCCCATGAAAGAACTTTTTTGTTTTAAAACTGATGGTTTCCATTCTTGGAGTCGTTCTCCCAAATCTCTCCTGTTCACTCTCTCAAGTCGTCTCATCATTCCTAAAGTGCGACATGCAGAACTGTACACAACACTACCGCTCAGGCCGAACAAGCACTTTATACAGCTCACCATAACTTCCTTTCATTTAAGCCTCCCAAATCAAGGCTACTTCACCCTTCCCCCCAACCACAACCTCAGTACAGCAAAAACAACTTGCATTTACATAGCGACTTTCACATAATGAAATGTCCCAGGGACCCTCGCTGGATCAAATAAAAGTCGACACAAGATCACAAGAGATAGTAGGACAGATGGCCACTTGACTGAAGAGGTAATTTTTAAGGTGTATTTTCATGGAGGTGAGAGAGGTTGAGAGGAGGTGAGGTGGAGGGAGGGAATTCTAGAGCTTTGGGCTCAACGCAGACTAAAGGAACAGGTAACCAACACTTACAAAGGAAAGTAGAGAAAGGATCCCATTTCAAGATTAGTCCCTGCAATCATCTGTTTACTTCTCAGTTATTATCAATAACAACATTAACCTTGAGAAGGCTGGTGTAATGAGACTGAAGCTCCTCTCCTGTTACGTTTTATTAAATAACGTGCCCATTGTGAGTGTTAAACAGGCTGCAGTTATGGTTACATGTGTAAGTTATTATGCAGAAGAAACACTTTTAATCTGGGCTTCTCTTAACATGGGCCCACATCCTTCTCTGGGGCCAGAATAAGACGTAGCTTCCTGACTGAAACCAATCTCCCTCGCTGAAAGAATAAGTGCTCTGTCCGCTGAAGGATCTGGTGATGAAATTTTATTTAGCTTTATATCCAATTACTGCATTTGTAGCCATAATAAACTTAAAAAGAGCTGTCACATGTACTTTTGATATTATATGGGCTCATTGTTTTGATTTAATTTGGGAAGAAAATTTGGATCACAACTGCCTGTTTTCTTTAAGTTTAGTTTAAATTTAACTATATTTGTTTCAGGGGATTATAAATATACAATTAAAGCGAAAGTTGAGGCAAATATTTGGATGTAGCTGAGTACGGCTAGGTAAGTACATTAGGGAGCAGGGAATACAGATGAGGAAAGATGGGAGAAGCTCACGTACAGCATAAAAACTGGCATGGATCTGTGGGTTTGTGGTCCGTTTCTGAGCCATATTTACAACATTATTTTTAATTTATCGATGGGATTTTGGCAATGCTGGCTAGGCCGAGATGCACTGCCCATTCCTAATTGCCCCTGGGAAGATTGCCTTCTTGGACTGACACAGCCCATAGGAATGCGACATAGCTGTTATAGTGGGAGTTCCAGAATTTTGACCCAGCAACACAGAAGGAACAGCGATATATTTCCAAGTCAGGATGGTCAGTGGCTTGGAGGGGAACTTGGAAGGTGGTGTTCCCATACACCCGCTGCCCTTGTACTTCTAGATGGCACAGGCGTGGGTTGGGAAGGAGCTGTCTAAGGAACTATATTATGCAAAATTAAAGCGCATGAGTTGGGGAAAGTGTATTGAGATGGATAGGAAACCGGTTGGCAGAGAGGAAACAAACAGTAGGAATTAATGGGTTCTTTTCAAATTGGCAGGCCGTAACTAGTGGGGCGCCACAGGGATCGGTGCTAGGACTCCAGCTATTCACAATATATATTAATGATTTGGATGAGGGAAAAAAATGTTACATCTCTGAGTTTGCAGATGATACCAAGTTGGGCGGAACGGTGAACTGAGATGAGGATGCAGGGATCCTTCAGCATGATCTCAGCAAGTTGGGTGAGTGGGCAAACCAACGGCAGATGCAGTATAACTTGGATAAATGTGAGGTTATTCACTTTGAAAGCAAAAACAAGAAGGCAGATTACTACTTGAATGGCTGTAAATTGGGAGAGGGGAGTGTGCAGTGGGACCTGGGTGTCCTTGTGCCCCAGTCGCTGAAGGTAAGCATGCAGGTGCAGCAGGCGGTAAAGAAGGCAAATGATATGTTGGCCTTCATTGCGAGAGGTTTTGAGTAGAGGAGCAGTGATGCCGGGAGGGGAGGAGATGGAATTTCCAAACCGCTCCGAGGAATCGGGTTCAGCTGGAGCTCAGGCCTTCAACAAACGATGTGACACCGAAATGGCGCCGCGCGCATCGTTTTCAGAAGGTTGGGCACCTGTAGACCAACCAGATTGGCCAGGTTTGGCTCACAGGGCAAACAGGGGTGAGAAACCATCTGAAGGGGATCGCAGGCTGGGATCGGGTAGGGAGCCAGCCCCTGGGTTCATGACAGCAGGATCTCCTGAAGCTTTCAGTCCTGAGAAAGAGGCTGCTGCAGGGGGTCGTCTGCAATGCTAAATGGGGCAAAATAAAATCCCCAAAGAACTACGGATGCTGGATACCAAAAACACAACAGAAATTGCTGGGGAAAAAAAAAACTCAGCAGGTTTGGCAACATCTGTGGAGAGAAAGCAGAATTAATGTTTCTGAAGAAGGGTCACTGCGTTTTTGTTCCTAAAAGGGGTAAAGGAGCCTTGCCAAGTTGGGAGGAAACACTCGTGCTAATCATACATCACCACTGGCCACTTCCACACAGCAACCTGTACCTCCATTTACCTGCTGGCTTTCCCCAGGTTTGAGGAACACCTCTGGCCAGGATCAAGTCTGGACGAGCAAAAAACCGAGGGCTTCGTTATAAAATTCACATTGACACTCCCACATCATTCGGAGAAGCACTGCACCCCACCTCCCCCCGCCTCCCCAACCCCAGTCCCACTTCTTGTTCAAATTGCACTGTTTTTGCAGGTTAAAACTCCGCCATTTCAAAAGTTATTAATTGTCTGTAAAGCCCACGGAGATATCCAGAGGTGGTGGAAGGAGCTTTATAAACGCAGGCCTAACTTTCCGATTATCTTGTTTGAGGTCACAACCTTAGGTTTATTCCTCCATCTAGCAAGGAAGCAGAGGTCTGATTCTGACTCGGTGCAAACTGGGGTGTATCTGAACGGATTAAAGTCAGACTCTGGGCTCTCACTGAAATGAACTCCCTTGTTAAGACTTTCCACATCAAGCAGATGTTCACCTGCACATCTGCCAATGTGGTATACTGCATCCGCTGTACCCGGTGTGGCTTCCTCTACATCGGGGAAACCAAGCGGAGACTCGGGGACCGCTTTGCAGAACACCTATGCTCGGTTCGCAACAAACAACTGCACCTCCCAGTCGCAAACCATTTCAACTCCCCCTCCCATTCCTCAGACGACATGTCCATCCTGGGCCTCCTGCAGTGCCACAACGATGCCACCCGAAGGTTGCAGGAACAGCAACTCATATTCCGCTTGGGAACCCTGCAGCCCAATGGTATCAATGTGGATTTCACAAGTTTCAAAATCTCCCCTCCCCCCACCGCATCCCAAAACCAGTCCAGCTCGTCCCTGCCTCCCTAACCTGTTCTTCCTCCCACCTATCCCCTCCTCCCACCTCAAGCCGCACCTCCATCTCCTACTGACCAACCTCATCCCGCCCCCTTGACCTGTCCGTCCTCCCTGGACTGACCTATCCCCTTCCTAACTCCCTACCTACACTCACCCTTCCTGGCCCCATCCCCGCCTCTTCGACCTGTTTGTTTCCTCTCCACCTATCCTCTCCTCTATCCCTCTTCTATCCGCCTCCCACTCTCTCCCTATTTATTTCAAAACCCCCTTCCCCTCCCCCTTTTCTGATGAAGGGTCTAGGCCCGAAACGTCAGCCTCTCTGCTCCTATGATGCTGCTTGGCCTGCTGTGTTCATCCAGCCCTGCACCTTGTTGTCTTGGATTCTCCAGCATCTGCAGTTCCTACTATCCCTTGTTAACACTTCTCTGACAAACAGAGCTGTCACAAAGTTACTGGTGGATTATGTTTCGTGCATTGCATGACAACTTCACAATTACGCATTTTGATCATAACACTTTAATTCTGGTACACCTACCTGCATCCCCTTAATCTCTATGATAACATCTTGGTTGGACACGTCATCTACTGGAACATCCCATATCAGATGGATGCCCCACACACAGAGATAACACAAGACAGGCGTCACTCAATTCTTACCAATGATAGCTTGTTAACCTCTCCCAGTTCAGCACAAAGCGGCTTTTTAAAGCACTCCACTATCACATTATTATTTCTTTGTATAGGGGTTATAAAGTCCAGAATCAACATTCCCTGACAGTTCAGCCAGAAAACATCTGGAGACTTGCCGTTCACTTCTGTGTTAATTCATGGAACAACAAAAGAATGAACTGTGGCTCCAATTTAAATTTCACGTCCGTTTGCTTGAGTCATTTTATCCACTTCCCAAATTCTGTCTCCATCCCCTGGGCAGCAAGCCCACATTCTCAGCTCCCAGAGCTGCCTGTTCATGTCTCAGGCTTCCTGAGTAACTCTCCTCATTGTTTCATTGCTAACAGGCATGCCGTATACCCCCTCGTCTGAACACCACCATCCCCCACACACACGCACCACCCCACACCCCCCCCAACACCCCCACCACCCCCCAACCACACACCCCCAACCCGTCTCTTCACACCCCATCCTTATTAAGCATGTTTCCCGATCAACATGCTAGAGACAAGACCTGGACTGGCCTTATCAATACTAAGGCCACAAGAGCAGTCCAGAGGCTAGGAAAACTGTCGCCAATAACTCATCTCCTGACTCCCCACAGCCCATCCACCATCTACAAGGCACAAGTCTGGAATGTGATGCAATATTCCCCACTTGCCAGGATGGGTGCAGCTCCAACAACACTCAAGAAGCTCAACATCATGCAGGACAAAGCAGCCTGTTTGACTGGTACCATATCCACCACCTTCAACATTCACTTCCTCCACCACCAACACCGTCTACATGATACAATGCAGCGACTCACCAACGCTCCTTCAACAGCGCCTTCCAAACCCATGACTCTACCACCCAGAAGGACAAGGGCATTGGTACCACCACCCACAAGATCCTCTCCAAGCCACACACCGTCCTGACTTGCAAATATATTGTCGCTCCTTCACTGTTACTGGGTCAAAGTCCTGGAAGTCCCCCACCTAACAGAACCGTGGTATACACACACTGTATTGCTGTGGCTCAAGAAGCCAGCTTATCACCATCTTCTCCAGGGCAACCAGACTACAACACTATAGGAAACAGGAACAGGGAATAGATCATTCAGCCCTTTGATGGACAATAAATGCTGACCAAGTTCAGTGATGCCCACATCCCCAGAACATTAAGAAGTAAACCTCTGATAAATGTCCTGCGCATTTAAGCTGGCATTTAACCACAAACAGAGGCATCTGAGCCTTACAGGCCTAATTAAGGACAGATAATTAGGCAGATGGGAAAGCAGCAATCTTTAACCACTAATCTACAGCTAGCCAAGTTGAATTCACTGACCAGGCGATCCCTCTCAAAACCACCTTGATGAACTTCGGGCACAATTCTACGACAACAACATGCATTTATATAGCACATTCAATCTAGCAAAACGTCCTCAAGACGCTTCACGGGACGGGTATCAAACAAAACTTGACACAGAACCACATAAACACATGTTTGGCCAGAAGATCAAAAGTCTGGCTACAGTAGATTTTAAGAAGTGTTGTAAAGGAGGCAGGTGAGGTTGAGATGCAGAGAGGTGTTGGGAGAGAATTCTAACAATTGGGGTCTGAGTAACGTAAACACTGGTCACCAATAGTGGAGAAATGATGATTGGGAATGCACAAAAGGCCTGAATTGGAGGAGCACCAATATCTCGGATGGTTGTGGGGCTGAAGGAGACTACTGAAATCGGGAGTTGCGGGCAGTTGCATCTGAAAACGAGGTTGATAATTTTATAATCAGGTTGTTTCTCGGCCAGGAGATGATGTGGTCAACAAGAGCAGACAGGTAGGCGAATTGGGATCCTCTGGTAAGTAAGGTACAAGAATCAGACATTTGGGTGGCCTCAAGGTTACAGGGGGTAGAATGTGGGAGGCCAGCCCAGAGTGATTCAGAACAGTTGAGTGTAGAGATAACCATGACATTAATAATAAGCTGGGACAAGCAAAGTTGGGTGATATCATGGAGGTGAATGTTGGTGGTCTTAGCAATGCCATGGATATGTGCTTGGAAGCTCAAAGTTATGCCAACTATGAAAAGTTCTTTTTTTCTCAAGTCACCTATCACCAAACACAAAATCTGCTATGAACCAGTAAAAACAAGTCTCGCTTTAAAAATTATTCCTAGGCATATTTAAGAATGGCAGTTTGAGTAATTCAACTGAAAATGGGTTTAACAGAGAAATGTAGAAGGTCGGAGCAGGAGGACGTCATTTGGCCCTTCAAGCCTGCTCCACCATTCATCATGATCATGGTTGATCGTCAACTCAATAGCCTAATCCTGCTTTCTCCCCATAACCTTTGATCCCATTCGCCCCAAGTGCTATATCTAGTCACCTCTTGAATACATTCAATGTTTTGGCAGCAACTACTTCCTGTGGTAACGAATTCCGCAGGCTCACCACTCTCTGGGTGAAAAAATGTCTTGTCATCTCCATCCTAAATCGTCTACTCCAAATCCTCAGACTGTGACCCTGGTTCTGGGCACACCCACCTTCGGGAACATCCTCCCTGCGTCGACCCTGTCCAGTCCGGTTAGAATTTTATAAGTCTCTATGAGATCCCCCTCTCATTCGTCTGAACTCTAGCGAAAACAATCCTAACCTAGTCAGACACACCATCCCTGGAATCCTCATATGTCAGACACACCATCCCTGGAATCAGCCTGGTAAACCTTCGCTTCACTCCCTTGAGAGTAAGAGCATCCTTCCTCAGAAAAGGAGACCAAAACTGCACACAGTATTCCAGGTGTGGTCTCACCAAGGCCCTGTATAACTGCAACAACACATCCCTGCTCCTCTACTCAAAACATCTCGCAATGAAGGCCAACATATAATTTGCCTTCTTTACCGCCTGCTGCACCTGCATGCTTACCTTCAGCGGCTGGTGCACAAGGACACCCAGATCCCGCTGCATACTCCCCTCTCCCAATTTACAGCCATTCAGGTAGTAATCTGCCTCATGTTTTTGCTTCCAAAGTGGATAACCTCACATTTATCCAAATTATACTGCATCTACCATTGATTTGCCACCCAACCTGTCGAGATCATGCTGAAGGATCTCTGCATCCTCAGCACAGTTCACCCTCCCCACCCACCGCCCAACTTGGTATCATCTGCAAACTTGGAGATGTTACATTTTGTTCCCTCATCCAAATCATTAATATATATTGTGAATAGCTGGGGCCCCAGCACCGATCCCTGTGGTACCCCACTAATTACTGCCTGCCAATTTGAAAAAGATTATTTCCTATTCTTTGTTTCCTCTCTGCCAACCAGTTTTCTTATCCATCTCAATACACTTCCCTCAATCCCATGCGCTTTAATCTTGCACATTAATCTCTTAAATGGGACTTTGCCAAATGCTTTCTGAAAGTCCAAATGTATAACATTGACTGGCTCCCCCTTGTCAATTCTACTAGTTACATCTTCATAGTATTCCAACAGATTTGTCAAGCATGATTTCCCCTTCTTAAATCCACAGACTCTGCCTGATCCTACCACTGCTTTTTAAATGTTCCGCTATGAAGTCCTTGCTAATAGATTCAAAAACTTTCCCTATTACCAATATTAGGCTCATCGGTCTATAATTCCTTGTTTTCTCTCTACTTTCCTTTTTGAATATTGAAGTGACATTAGCCACCCTCCAATTTGCAGGGACTGTTCCAGAGTCTACAGAATCCTGGAAGATGACCAACAATGCATCCACTATTTCTTGAGCCATTTCCTTAAGTACTCTGGGATGTGGATAATCAGGCCCTGGGGATTTATCTGCCTTCAATCCCAACAATTTTCCCAGCACCATTTCTCTACTAATATTGATCTCCCTCAATTCTTCCCTGTCACTAAATCTTACATTCGTCACCATTTCTGGTATCTGATTTGTGTCCTCTTTTGTGAAGACAGAACCAAAGTACGTATTCAGTTGCTCAGCCATTTCTTTGCCCCCTTTTATACATTCCCCCATTTCTGTCTGTGAGGGACCTACATTTGTCTTCGCCAATCTATTTCTCTTCACCTACCGATAGAAACTCTTAGTGTCAGTCTTTACATTCCCTGCAAGCTTACTTTCGTACTGTATTTTCCCCTTCTTTAATCAATCCCTTGGTCCTTCTTTCCTGAATTCTAAACTGCTCGCAATCCTCAGATTTATTGTTTTTCATGGCCAAACTGTATGCTCCTTCCCTGGATCAGATACTATCTCTAATTTCCTTTGTAAGCCATAGATTGGCCCTCTTATCCATTTTGCTTTTGTGCCAGACAGGAATAAACAGTTGTTTCAGTTCCCCAATGCATTCCTTGAATGTTTGCCATTGCATATCCACTGTCATCCCTTTAAGTAACTCTCCCCAATCTATCAAGGCCCATTCACGCTTCATATATCTTCATAGTTTCCTTTGTTAGGATTCGACACCCTAGTCTCCGAATCAACTACCTCACTCTCCATCTTGATAAACAATTCTATCATGTTATGCTCTTCCCCAAGGGGTCTCGCACAGCTAGATTGGCAATGATTCCTTTCTCATTGCACAGTACCCAGTCTAAGATGGCCTGCTCTCTACTTGGTTCATCCATGTATTGGTCAAGAAAACAATCTCGTATACAGGAATTCCTCCTCTACAGCATTGGGGCTAATTTGATTTGCCCAATCTATGCGCAGATTAAAATCACTCATGATCACTGATGTTCCCTTACCACATGCATCTCTAATTTCCTGTTTAATGCCATTCCCAACATCAGCACTGCAGTTTGGGAGTCTACATCTCCAAGTGTTTTTACCCCTTGGTATTTCTCAATTCTACCCATACATTGTCAGAGCTAATGTTCTTTCTCACTATTGTGTTAATTTCCTCTTTAACCAGCAATGCTACTTTGCCACCGTTTCCTTTTTGCCTGTCCTTCCTAAACAGTGAATACTCTGCGACATTCAGTTCCCATCCCTATGTCACCCTGCAGCCAGGTCTCTGTAATCCCAATTATATCATACTCGTTTACATCTATCTGCGCGTTTAGTTCATCCACTTTATTGCAAATGTTTCATGCATGAGGGCACATGAAGAACAAGAAATATGACAAACCATCAACTGTAAGTCAATTCAAGGTAATCAAAATTAATAATTTTGAACCATTTACTCATTATATTAGAGTGCAGTGATCAACTTGTTAGTTTTGTTTTATAAATTCCAAGGATTTTTAGAACTACCTATTAATGCTCTTGTGCCTTATTAAGTACTAACTTGATATTGAAAGCTGCTCTGAGGTCCCACAATCCAATGCAAATAGTGGAAATTTGCCACGGTGCCCACTACACATACACAAACATATATATATAGACGTACACACAACACACACATATCTCATACACCAGAGTACACACACATTGCACACACAGAATACACATGTTGACACACCTCACACACACATCATACACACACATCCACAAAGAGGACATACACGTATACACACATAGACACCCCACATGTTGACACACCTCATACACATATCATATACACACATCCACAAAGAGGACAAACACGTATACACACATCTCACACACAAAGACACCCCACAACATAAACAGACCCACAACCTCTCTCACACACACACACACACACACACAGACAGACACACACACAGACACGCACAGACACACACACAGACACGCACAGACATACAAGCACACACACGCACGCACACAGACATCAAACCTTACATACACAGAAAGACGCAGACAGACATGCACCACAATATTTAAGCTGAGGAGGAGTCTCACTTCTCTGTTCTATTCTTAAGGTCACAATTCCTGCCCGATTCTCCTCTTGTTAAATTTCACTTTGACCACAGGCGAGAGTACATCCATCAAAGTGGCAACACCAGGAATTGTACCTTATGAAATTCACAGGATAGGAAGCAATATCGTTTGACTCCAGGGACCCACTTATAAAATATTAAAAATGGACTTCTGTTCTATAGATTCCGGCTAAACTGTCTTGCTGGCTTTATATTATATTATCGCTGCACAGTTATTAAACATTAACTTTAATAATTTGCTGCTGGTGTTAAGTTAATATTGTATATGATTGATCCATTTTTTTGTTCTGCAGTTTGTAGTCCCACTACAGCCTTACAGTACGAGAACTTGCCAAAAGGAAATTAAGATTGGCTCTGTGGGGCAGGCAGCTGGCAACCCTTACTGCCTGCACATGTAATAAAACAGCTCCGTGACTACAAACAGGGCACAATAACTGGTACCGTTTGAGTACTGTTTCATCACTGATATCATACAGAGTTAACTGGGGCATTCTGTCATCCACAAACATGTCACACAGCTGAGAGTGAAATATGGGACATAACAGCTCACCAGAATTATCTCCATACAAAAGGGAACAGATCAGTCAGGCCGGTGCAGTTCAGTATTGAGCTTTGTGACTGGCGACGGGGGATGGCAGGTCTGGTGTTATATCTTCTCTTCGGACAGTCCCATGGGATTGAGGATGGTTTGCTGCCACTCTGCTTCAATAGGTTCCGAGAAGGCTGATAACTCCCACGCGTGGTCCCACAGGCTCTGCCACATGCTGGAAGAGTAGTGCTGGGAAGGATCCAGCAGGTAAGATTTTTGAAGGTGGGTATGTTCTGTCCGACACCGTGACTTCATCTCTGCATGTTCCTGGCACAGTCTCTGCCCATGCGTTCGCTGCTTTCCCAAATGGAGCTGCTCCACTTTGGTTGGTCATGATCCAGGATTCTCATGACCGGAATGCTTGAGCTTTCTGGAAATTCCCTGACATCCCTGAATCATTTCTGCTGTCCTGCTGGAAGAACTCTGTCCATGACTAATGTCCAGATAGAATGCGAGTCTGCTGTTAGGCATAATATTTAACTGGTACAGCTCAGTGTAAGAGATGGGAGATGCTCTAGTGATCTTGTATGAAAGATAGAATTAGGACTCTTGTGGTGCAGTGGTAATGTCCCTACCTCTGAGCGAGGAGGCCCAAGTTCAAGTCCCACCTGTGACATAACATCTCTGAATGGGTTGATTATGAAAATATCAAACTGTTGTGTTGCTTCACATTCAGGATGTGAGTATATCTTTAGGCAACATGCTCATGAAATCATCATCACAGCATGTGGTCTGAGGGTTTAAAGATCACATACTCCATTTTACCCTGCATCACTTGAAGCATGACACTGAACTGGAAGCATGCTCCTCTGCTGTAACACAGCAGCTTAAATTTAGCCAAGACGCTTATGTGTCTGAGGAATGTAATGTTTGCACATAATAATTAGTTGCAATAAGTGTATGTTGGAACCTTCAATACCATGATACCCATCCTCAGTTTCTTATATTGCAGGGGATAAGATGAACATTGCCCCATTGGGTAAAACAACTTGTTGGAGGCAAATACATCAGTAATTGCCTCAACACTGCTGGTGGCTAAAAGGTGAGAATGAATATCAAAACTGTCGATGCAGCTGGTGCCTTGAAAGTTGGCAACATCTGACTTTGTTAAAGAGAGATTAACATTAAATATGCTGTTCCCACAAGTCACACCGAGAGAATCTGACAACGGAGCAAGAGTCACTGGCCTTTTATCCCCACACTTCACATACAAGGAACAACAGCCCTACAGCTCAGTTAAATTCAAACAAATCTCAGGTTCTTCAATTTATGAATAAGTAGACTTTCCGTAACATGTGTTGTAGTGGTGTAAAGTGGGACAGCCCGATCAGTACAGCATCAGAGGTTCCTGGGTTAAAGTCCTTATTCAGGTGCTGCAGCACTTGATTCTGAGCACCAGTGGTTATCACATTTGCTTTGCACACAATAGGGCCCTGGTTTGTAACCAGGCAGTGGCTAGAGGGCTGGTTTGCAATGCAGAGTGACACCAACAGTGTGGGTTCAATTACTGTACCAACTGAGGTTACCATGAGGAACTCTCCATCTCTGCCTCTCCCCTTGCCTGAGGTGTAGTGACATTAACCAGCACTAGTTTTCTCTCTCCAATGAGAGAGCAGCCCTATGGTCTGGTAAGGCTATAACAACTTTATTTGTCAGGGTGCTTGATAATTTGGGTGAGAGTTTAAGTCAAGAGTTGTCAGCTTATGGGGAGTGAGCTAGAATCCAGTCAGTTTGACTCCCAATTGCCAAACCATCAACACCATCATCTATCGTTATCTACAGGGCACAAGTCAGGAGTATTAGAATGCTCTCCACTTGCCTGGATGGGTGCAGCTTTAGCATACAGAAACATGACACCATCCAAGACAAAGCAGCTCACTTGAAAAGCACTCCTTCCACCACCGTTAAATTTCACTCCCACCACCACATAAGTAATGGAAGCAGCGTGTACGACCTATAAGGTGCGCTGCACTAACTCACCAAGGCTCCTCTGACAGCACCTTTCACTCCCATGGCTTCCAGCACACGCAGCAGAGACGTGGAACTACCATCTCCTGCAAGTCCCCCACCAAGCCATTCACCATCCTGACCCCAATTCGAACTATATCACCATTTTTCCCACTGTTGCTGGGTCAAAATCCCAGAACTTGATTCCAACATTTCCTCTAACTTCCGCTCCTCCAGCAGAGACCCCCAATGTTTGGGTTTGTCTAAAGCCTCCAAAGCTTCACCAGCAGCTACACCATTTACAGGGGTAATCGCTCCCTTCCTAACAACACTGTGGGTGAATCAATGACTGCGGCAGATCAACAATGTAGGTCATCACCACCTTCTCAAGGAGAATTAGAGACAGGCAACAAATTCTGGCCCATCTGGCAATGCCCTAAAGAAATGCATCACTCCACAACCTCCCAAATTCCCTCCTTATGCCAACCACCCAACTACTCCCCTCCCTTAAACTGCTCCTCAAACCTACATTGTTTATCAAGCATCGAATCATCCGATCTAACATCATCTGAAATGGATCAGTGCGAAGTGCCTTAGTACATTGTCGTACTTAAAGACACTGTGCAAACGTAAGTCATTGTAGTAACTTCCAATAAGAAATTAGATAAATATTTAAAAACAGGGAGAACTCACCGGCACTATGGGGAAACAGTGGTAGTTGTGGCTAATTGGATAATGGTGAGCTGTCTCTCTCTCTCACGCACACACACACGCACACACTCACAGACACACACACACTCTCTCTCTCCCACACAGACACACACACACACACACACAGACACACATACTACACACAGACACACACACACATATACTACACACAGACACACACACACACATACTACACACAGACACACACACACACACACTACACACACACACACATATACTACACACAGACACACACACACATACTACACACACATACTACACACACACACACTACACACACACACACACACATATACTACACACAGACACACACACACACACACACACTACTGTACAATATGATTCTATTTGATCCTAAGTCAACTAATTTGTCTGGCAAAATAAAATGAAAACAGCCAAAGATTCTGGAAATTTGATCGGAAAGCAGAGCAAGTCAGGGAGAAAGGCTGGGTAAGATGTAACAAGCTCATCTCCTCCATCGGAACTTTCTGTCAGACATTTTGACTGTCCTGCTGGGGGAAAAGGTTTCATTTTCCTTTTTAGGGGCTTAGTCCTGCCATGCGTTAGAATGGGTTTCTTGTATTAATGCTCGCGCAACATTGAATGGAACCACTTTACCTGGATGAGTGAGGCAGCTGGAAGTTCAAAAAGGTAATTAAAATTATCAACGGTTCGGCTGCAGTATCCAGGAAGTGAACCGGCTGCAAGCTTAAGTACTTACTCAGAGATCAGACAGAACCAATAAAATTCATACTGGAAAGCCAGATGTTTAAATGCACATTTTCAATTAAATGTGTTAAATGTGAAAGCTTCACCTGTTTTGTGTGGTGTTTGTCAGATGCCTGCAGAGTCAGGCTTTTCCTCTTTTATTCATAAGACATAGGATCAGAAGCAGGCCATTCAGCCCATCACGTCAGCTCTGTCATTCAATACAATTGTGGCTGATCAAATAATCTTCACTTTCTTGTCTCTTCTCCATAACCCTTGATTCTCTTACTCAACAGTTAGGCCATTAATGGCTGCTTAAAGGCTTCTTTCCTTTCTGGTGGTCACCCGGTGAGGGTAGGGGGTCTCACCACAGTGAAGCTCCAGAAAACAAACCCTCTCAGGATTTCTTGCAGGGGGTCTCCCTTGTTCAAAGGCACTATATGGCTAATCAAGAGAACTAGCATCAGGATGGGAGGCTTTCAGAGCACTCCCCCCCGCCCACCGTCATTGCTGTCTAAACCCCATAACCTTTAATTTGTGATCCCCTCCCACCATCACTCACCTTCCTGGGTCTATTGCCAATCCTGGTGTAATACCAGCAGGTGCCACCATTACCTGACAGCGCTGTTGAGCCATGAAGAGATGCTACCTTCTGATCCATCATTGATCCCAGGAATGTTGCCACTGTCCAGTTAATTGCCTTAATTCAGCTAGCCTTTACGTGTGTACATCATATACAACACTCTACTGTTGGTTGTAATCTCACAATTTGGTGGCACTTGCTACATGAACAACCAAACTGCATTAATTAATATAGGTTGCACCATGGCTCATTCAGACTTGCTAAAACTGACAGGCCTGTTCTCTGCAAACACAAAGGAATATGCACAAGACTTGGGGCCTTTTCTGAACTCCCCAGGTACTTGAGGGATGAGTATTTTGCATCAGTCTTTACTATAGAGAAGGAAAAGGAAAATAGAGAAATGGGGAAATAAATAGCGATATTTTGAAAAATGTCCATATTACGGAGGAGGAGGTGTTGGATGTCTTAAAACACATAAAGGTGGATAAATCCCTGGGACCTGATCAGGTGTACCCTAGAACTCTGTGGGAAGCTAGGGAAGTGATTGCTGGGTCCCTTGCTGAGATACTTGTGTCATCGATAGCCACAGGTGAGGTGCCGGAAGGCTGGGGATTGGCTAACGTGGTGCCATTATTTAAGAAAGGTGGTAAGGAAAAGCCAGCGAACTATAGACCAATAATCCTGACATTGGAGGTGGGCAAGTTGTTGGAGAGAATCCTGTGGGATAGGAATTACTGTATTTGGAAAGGCAGGGACTGATTAGGGATAGTCAACATGGCTTTGTGTGTGGGAAATCATGTCTCACTAACTTGATTGAGTTTTGTCTGAAGAAGTAACAAAGAGGATTGATGAGGGCAGAGCGGTGGTTGTGATTTATATGGACTTCAGTAAAACATTTGACAAGGTTCCTCATGTAGATTGGTTAGCAAGGTTAGATTACACAGCATAGAGGGAGAACTAGCTATTAAGATACAGAACTCGCTTGAAGGTAGAAGACAGAGTGTGGTAGTAGAGGGTTGCTTTTCAGACTGGAGGCCTGTGACCAGCGGTGTGCCATAAGCATCGGTGCTGGGTCCACTGCTTTTTGTTGTTTATATAAACAATATGGATGTGAACATAGGAGGTATGGTTAGTAAGTTTGTAGATGACACCAAAATTGGAGGTGTAATGGACAGTGAAGAAGGTTACTTCAGAGTACAACAGGATCTTGATTAGATGGGCCAATGGGCCGAGGAGTGGCAGATGGAGTTTAATTTGGATAAATGTGAGGTGCTGCATTTTGGAAAGGCATATCAGGGCAGAACTTATACAGTTAATGGTAACGTCCTGGGGAGTACTGCTGAACAAAAGAGACCTTGGAGTGTAGGTTCATAGTTTCTTGAAAGTGGAGTCCCAGGTAGACCGGATAGCGTTTGGTATGCTTGCCTGTATTGGTCAGTGCATTGAATATAGGAGTTGAGAGGTCATGATGCAGCTGTACAGGGCATTGGTTAGGGCACTATTGGAATATTATGTGCAATTCTGGTCTCCCTGATGTAGGGAGAAACTAGAAAGGGTTCAGAAAAGATTAATAAAGATCTTGGCAGGGTTGGAGGGTTCAAGCTATAGGGAGAGGCTGAATAGACTGGAGCTATTTTCCCTGGAGCATTGGAGGCTGAGGGGGTGACCTTATAGAAGTTTATAAAATCATGAGAGGCATGAATAGGGTAAATAGATAAGGTCTTTTCCCTGGGGTGGGGGAGGCCAAAACTAGAGGGCATAGGTTTAAGGTGAGAGGAGAAAGATTTAAAAAAGACTGAAGGGACAACATTTTCACACAGAGGGTGGTGCATGTATGGAATGGGCCGACAGATGAAGTGGTGGAGGCTGGTAAAATTACATTTAAAATGCATCTGGATGGGTATACGAGTAGGAAGGATTAAGAGGAATATGGGCCAAAGCTGGCATATGGGACTGGATTTATTTAGGATTCTGGTTGGCATGGACGAGTTGGACTGAGGGGTCTGTTTCCCTGCTGTACAGCTCAATGACTCTAAGTCCGGGTGGTAAGTGCTTTTGAGGGGATCATGCAGATCATCGTGTTCCGATGTATCTTCTTCTGGCTGTTTTCCGACATCCATCTACCCTGTGTTAAATTTTTGATTGATCAGTTGGCTCAAGACAACTGTAGCTCAAAACCAGCATTAGATGTGAAAAGCTTTAAAACAACAAGCTGAATTTGTACAGCATCCTTAATGTTGTAGCTCTTCATACAAGGGTCGTCAGACTAAAATGTGACACTGGGATCAAAAGTGTGGTCGAAGCAGTCGATGATAACAGTGGAGAAAAAGGCAGAATGGTTTTGGGAAACAATTCCAGGGCTTTGAACCTAGATTGCTGAAGACATGGATGGTAATGGTGGAATAATTAAAATCGGGGATGCACGAGTGGCCAGAATTGGAAGAGTGCAAAGATCAGGCAGGTGTACAGGGCCTGTGCAGGTTACAGGGACAGAAAGGTGAGAGAAAATGGAAAACGCAAGAATGAGAACTTTAACATCGATGTATTTGCTTCGTGGGCTGAGAGCTAATGTAGGTCAACAAAGTACTGAAAGGGTGGTTGAATAGGACTTGAAAACTTGGTGAGAATTAGGATACAGGGAACAGAGGGTCATACAAAATAAACTTGTGTGTGTGTGTGTGTGTGTGCGTGTGTCTTTGTATCTGTGTGTGCATATGTGTGTCTGTGTGTGTGTATGTCAGTGTGTATATGTGTGTGTATGTCTGTGTCTGTGTGTGTATATGTCTGTGTGTATATGTGTCTGTGTGCGTGTGTGTCTGTATGCGCGCGTGTATATGTGTGTGCGTGTATGTGTTTGTGTGTCTGTGTGTGTGTCTGTGTGTGTGTGTCTGTGTGTGTGTGTGTGTGTATGTGTGTATGTGTTTGTGTGTCTGTGTGTGTCTGTGTGTATGTGTGTGTGTGTCTGTGTGTGTGTGTTAGAGGGGGGTGCTGAGGTGAACTGGGAGGCTCAACACAAACAACAGCCAAAACACCAGCATTTTTAAAATTCTTTTTTATATTAAAAGTCAGCCCCCTCTGCCTGACATTTATCTTTCCCTTTTACAACCTTGCTATCTGTGCTAACCTGTGGTTAGACAAGGTGATAAGATCTTCCCACCTGGGCTGATTAGATTTACTGGACTGAATTCCCACATGAAAACGTTTATCAGTCTAACACAGGGTGTTCTAGTGGAATGCACTTCCACGAGAGCGTTCCACAGGATAGCTTGCTTGTGTCAAATACCTAAAGAAATCACAAGCAGCTTGCAAACATAGCACTTTATGAGCTCACTTGTCCCTTGAATAATTCAATCAGGCAAATTCATCCACCTATAGTTTTCATGCAACACAGAGCCAGCCAGAGTCAAAATGACAGGAGCCTTGTGCACAGATGAGTGCACTTCCACGCGACAATTTGGTGTAGGAGATAGTGGCTGGGTTATATATGTAGGGTTTTGCCAGGAGCATGTCAGAATCTGTACAGGATCCCTGGGAATGTGTCAGTATTACTGGGGGAGTCCTTGAATTGTGTCACTATCCGTAGGGGTTCCCTGGGAATGTGTCACACTTTATGGGTGCCATGGGAATGTGCTATTTTAGTAGGTATTCCCCACGAATGTGCCAATATTACTGGGGAGTCCTGGGATTGTGTTAGAACATGAACAAGGAACAGAGTAGGCCTTTCAAGCCTGCATCGCATTTAGAGTCAACTACTAACCCTAACCATTAAATAAGGTCATGGCTGATCTGATTTTAACCTCAACTCTATATTTCTGCATACGCTAATAATCTTCCATCCCCTTGTCAGTCAAGGATCTATCTACCTCGACCTTAAAACTATTTAAGGATTCTGCATCCACTGCCTTTTGCGAAAGGGAACTCCAAAGTGTCACAACCTCAGAGAAAAACAATGTTTCCTCATCTGTGTCTTAAATAGGTGATCTCTTATAGAGAGGTTCCCGACGAATATGTCAATATGTGTAGGAGGTCCCCAGAAACGTGTCAGTGTTAGTACCTGCTCCCTGGGAGTGTCAATATGTGTAGAGTCCAAAGAGAGCAACAATATTTCTGACTGGGGTGGATTTTGGGTGTGCATCAATATATGTAAGGGACCTGGAGCTCTATCAATAATGCCCACAGGCATCTTCATGCTAAAAAGGTTTCAAAAGCACGGCCAGGATGTGATGCTTTAATGTAACCAGCAGTCGTATGAAGAATTTAAAAAATACCAAAGATGAAGGGGGTTGGAGAGAAACAAATATACATTCCCTGCTATCTTTCTAACAAACAGCTCCAAACATTGTCAAAATGGTAGAACTGAGATCTATAGTCAAACGTGAGGCAAATTCCAAACATATCAAAAAATGCAGATGTGTTTCACTGTGTACTTCCAAACAGACTATACCCTCGGTTAGGTATCAGTTTATCATCAGTGAGGTGAAAGGGGAAGAGATCCTTCCCAGGGCAAGCGGGATGGAGATCTAATTGTGCAGGAAAGGGAGGGCTGAAGATGGACCAAGAGGTACAGTGGAGTGAGGCCACAGAGGATCTGGTGTAGTCAGACAAAGATCACAAACTCGATGTGTCGCCGACAGGAAATCCATGCTGATCAGTGATGATGAGGACGACTGGAGAGCGGGGCGAGATATGGGCTGCCATATCCATGTTGGAGTTGGATGTCAAAGTGTAGAGCCATTCCTTGGAGCAAAATCCTGGGCACTGATTAAAGACCATTCAACACGCATATGTCGTTGCCTCTGATATGATGCCACAGCTCTCCAGTGATGGCAGTGCTGCATACATCCCTATGAATGATTTTTTAAAATTAATCTCCCAGCCTTCTACAAGACAGGCATCCTCCACAATAAAGAAAATGGTGAATTTAAAAAATGCCTAAACTTCCAGATGATTGAACAAAAAAAAATGTAATTTGTTCTGTTCATTAGAAACCTTGATCTCCACATCTTAATCAATCATTCTATTAGGGGGGAATGGTGGCGATGGTGTTTAAACCATTTTGTTTTAATTGTGAAGCATCAGAAAGAGCATCAGTGCAAAACACTGCCAGGCAGATGGACAGCAAAAGACAAAAGTGAATCAGCAAGTTAGACATCCAAAACCTGCCTCGAAAATCCTATCATTGTCACAGGAAGTTCGAAGGATTGTCTTCTACAAAAGATCGTTCACAGGTTCTCCATGAAGCAAGGGAGATCTAACAGAGGTGTATAAGATTATAACAGATTTATTTAAGGCTGTTACAAAAAGCTGTTACAATTAATGGATGGTAAAAGGATCAGATCTGAAATTCCCTCTCAAACCTCTCCACCTCCACCTCTCTCACTCACTCCTTCATTAAGACACTTAAAATCAACCTCTTTGACCAAAGCTTATTGTTGCTTGTGTCCATATATAGAGTTTTGGTGGGAGAACGTGCTGTGGCATTTTCAACTGGTCTAAAGGACACATAAACAGACGCTCCAGACCATGCCATGTTGTGGAGGCTGACCATCAGCTAAAGGACTTTCACATCAAGCAGGATGCAATTTATCTTCAGGCCAGGCCACTGGAGAGTGCCAAAGGTCAGGGCTATGTGCTCTGAGCCCACATGCTTCGAGAGAGACCAAGTAGCAACTCCCCTCCCTGCCCCCACTCCCTCCATTCTGCACTGTTTATACAGCATCTCAAGGTCAGCTGGACCACAGGCACTGAATACTAATGAAGGACCTGGGGACAATCATATCATTCCCGTACGGAAAGGAAAAACAAACAAGGTGCACTCACTCCTGGCCCCTACACACACCATCCTTTTTCTCATTCAGACGACTGAAGGGCAGAGTGAGAATGACACGTTAAAGGTGCATTCACAGTAGGAGCACACTAAGACTAAAGCAAAGAGTTGATTCAAACTCCACTGAGGCATCGTGCAACACAGACAGAGTGATGGGTAGCTTCACACTTTGCCTTTCGATTATTCTGGTGGCAGGAGAATTGAGCCTCACAGACAGCCTCCTTCCCTCTAGCGCCTGTGCCCACGGACTAGCTGGCCAATCCCGCTGCAGAGCGGGACCCAGCATCCCAATGGTGACCACGCCAGGCATGGGTAGCAGGTGGTACTCCACCTGGCAACAGGTACATAACATGCTCAGGTGTCGGGAGGGAATTCCAGAGGGATATGAGGCAGAGAGGTGTCGGGAGGGAATTCCAGAGGGATATGAGGCAGAGAGGTGTCGGGAGGGAATTCCAGAGGGATATGAGGCAGAGAGGTGTCGGGAGGGAATTCCAGAGGGATATGAGGTGGAAAGGTGTCGGGTGGGAATTCCAGAGGATACGAGGCGGAGAGGTGTTGGGAGGGAATTCCAAAGGGATACGAGGTGGAGAGGTGTCGGGAGGGAATTCCAGAGGAACACAAGGTAGAGAGGTGTCGGGAGGGAATTCCAGAGAGATACGAGGTGGAGAGGTTTTGGGAGGGAATTCCAGAGGGATACGAGGTGGAGAGGTGTCGGGAGGGAATTCCAGAGGGATACGAGGTGGAGTGGTGTCGGGAGGGAATTCCAGAACTTGATAACTGAAATGGAACCAACAGTGCAGTGATTAAATTAGGAATGCACAGGGACCAGATTTAGACAAATACAGACTGTTGTTAATTCTTCCCACACCCTTCAGTTCTCTCAATTCAGAAATGAATCTCCTGATTCTATTACTTATTAATGCTTTTACTTGGCCATTGATCTATATTATCCATTGAACTGAAATAGTGGTATATGAGTGCAGTGACTGTCACTGTTTAGAAAAACATCTATTAGGTGACTCTGTGATCTCCATTTCATGCACTTATATAAAAGTGAATAAATATCTTACTGAGGAAATCCCCACACAACTAATAAGTGAAAAACAGCTGCAATCTTCAACAGAATGCATGGTTGTCTTCAATAAATGCCTAGCCCATTGTCGGCAACATCACTGGAGGATGTCAACCCCATCTTTTTCCATTCTGCCCGCTTCAAAGAAGACAAAGCACTGACCAGAAGGCACATCATCATTAAGGGTTTTGAACAATCACAGTGTCCACTGTGGCATTGAGGTGAACCTCCCCCATGGCCTTGTCCCTCTTTATTTCTGTATCGTCCATCATGATAATGTTGTAAATAAATAGAGTCAGAGTGTCATTCTGACCCTTCGGTCCAACTTGCCCATGCCAACCAAGCTTCCCAAACTAAACTAGTCCCACTTGCCTCCGTTTGGCCCATATCCCTCTGAACCTTTCCTATTCATGTTCCTGTGCAAATGTCTTTTAAATGTTGTAACTGTACCTGCATCTCTCATTTCCTCAGAGTTCATTCCACATATAAACCTCCCTCTGAGTGAAAAAGCTGCCCCTCAAGTCCCTTCTAAATCTTTCTCATCTCACCTTAAAAATATGCCCTCTACTTTCAAACTCTCCCACCCTAAGGAATACATCTTTCCTATTCACGTTATCTATTCCCCACATGATTTTATAAACCTCTAAAAAGGTCACCCCTCAATCTCTTGCGTTCCAGTGAAAACAGTCCCAGCCCATCAAACTTCCCCTTATAACTCAAATTCTCCATTCCTGGCAACATCCTGGTAAATCTTTTCTGAATCCTCTCCAGTTTAATAATTCCTTCCTACAGTAGAGTGACCAGAATTGATGGTCACTTCTGAATGGACCAGCGCCGGCACCAGAGATAATACAGAGCAGCTGATGCTCATTCGAGTACACATTTAAAGGGTGGTTTTGACACAGACCTACCCCAGCCGCCTCTCCCCCACCTTTGATAGTTTGCATTGCCCTTAACAGGGTTTGCAGATAAATATCTAATCGGCTACACGAGTGATTTACTGGTAGCTGTTAATAACTGAAAACAAAAAAAAACCGTCACCAGGATTCAGTGATGGGAAAAAAAACAAAAACATTCAGGTGTGTGTGATAGTACTTCCGGATATATATATATGAAAAAAGGGGTGTTTTTCGCCCACACCTATCCCTCATTTTTGATGGTCTGCATTGCCCTTGATGGGCTTTTTGCACACAATCGGTAAAAGTGATTTAATTGCCACAGGTAACTGGGTGATGGGTGAAGCCATTCAGTTGTGTATGTTAGCATTTCCAGACATAAAAGATAAGAAAGAGTTTTTCTTCTTTAGAGAGAGGTGGGCACCACAGGGGCTGGCGTGCATTATTTCCTCCTCCGACTCCATTTTGATTTAATCTTTTCCCTGTTTTGCTACCTCTCCATCAACTTTGATGGTCTATATGTCCTTAATGGGCTTTGCATATAAACTAATCAATTAGAGAACAAGTGTGACTTACTGATGGTGGTTTTTCAGTGAAAATTGTTCAGCTAATTTAGTGATGGAGAAAAATTCTTCCATTGTGTGTAAGAGCACTTCTGTATATATAAAAAAAGTTTTTTTTAAGAGAGAGATCAGCACTGTGGGGGCTGGATAGCATTATTTCTCTTCAAGTTCTATTCTAACTTAATCTTCTTCCTCTTTTACTCCCCTTTCTTCATTTTTGCACAACTTGTGGTGGATAGCACTTGTAGCTTACAGAAGCCCTACGGTGTGGGAGCAGACCATTCAAGTCCCTGGACATTATGCAGCAATTTAGCATGGCCAATCTACCCATCTTTGGACTGTGGGAGGAAACCAAAGCAAGCCCACACTGACACAGGGAGAATGTATAAGTTCCACACAGACAATGGACAAAGATGGAATCGAACCTGGGTCCTTAGTGCTGGGAGGCAGCACTACTAACCACTGAGCCACTATATCACCCAGGTGCTTCAGTCATCAAATGGGTGATTTGGTGGTGGGTTTATTTTTTTAAAAGCTGTTCTTTTAAAAAATTTGGCTGTGACTTTTTCAAACTAAAATAAAGGGGCTGTTTTGGCTAGTTGGTGAATTGGTTAGGAAGAGGAGACAGGAGTTTTGTATTGAACAATGAACTGCAAATAAACCATTGGAATGGCAGACTGACTTCTGCTTCTGTAAATGGTTGATAAGCAATATACCATCCCTGATCTCTGCGCTCTTCCAATCCTGGCCTCTTGAATTGAATCATTCCACTAACGTGGGCCATGTCTTTAGCCTCCTAGGCCATAAACTTTGGGATTCCTTTTAAGGAGCCCTGATAAAACCTAAATCTTTGTCCAGGTTTTTGTGCTAATATCTCCTTTGGTGGGGTTCAGTGACCAAGTTTACTTGATAATAGTAAAGAATGACAAGGGCAGCAGATACATGAGAACACTATCTTGCAAGTCTCCCTCACCATCCTGACTTAGAAATATACCACTGTCCAGTCAGTATCGCTGGATCAAACTCCCAGAACACCTTCCCTAACAGCATCCTCCACCTCCAAGATGTGCAGCGTTTCAAGGAAGCAGCTCACCACCACCTCCTCCAGGGAAATGAAGGATGGGCAATAAATTCTAACCCAGCCAGCAATGCCCATATTCTATGAAAGAATATAATTTTAAGAGGTGCCAACGAAATATTACCAACTTAAAGTGTTTTGGTTTTGGTTCGCAAGCAACCAAAGGAAAGTGCCCATTTGAAGGAAACAGGAGATGAATGCACTGAAAATTACCTTTTAAAAAGTAACAGCAAAGTGTGTTATTTCTGCAATTTGAGGGACATAGCTGGAGGTTCAATTTCCTCTGGTCAAGTTGAGAGTATTTTTGTTTGTGTTCATTCATAGGCAGCTAGCTCATCCCGAATTGCCCAGATGGGCCTGGAGTCACGTGTAGGCCAGACCCAGGAAAGATGTCAGAATTCTTTCTCTGAAGGACATTATAACACGAAACACAAAGGACGTAAAACGCAAGGACGTGAGGTCAATTGTTTCCTTAATTCAAATACAGAGAGCAAAGCTTGTTGCAGCTACCCAGCTTGAAAACAGCTTTGAAATTCAGGAGCGGTTCAAAGTATAAACTGATGGATAGGAAACGGACTTCAGCCTTTAGGCATGCAGTCAATAGCAGGAGGATGTTGCAAAGCTGTGCTGAGAAGCTCTCCTGCTGAGCTGATTGCTGCCAGCACAAAAGACCTACAAAAGTGGCCAAACAACAACCCCCCCCCCCCGCCCCCGACCCCTGTCCTCCTCCTCCTCCTCCCACGGCAGTGAAATCCAGGATGCGCTCATGATCGGTCAGAGCAGCTATGCTAATCAGCAGACTCCATCCTGAACTGCTGCAACAACTTTCAACAAAGTGACAGTGTATCCAGAATGAGACCGAAGTGATGAGGGTAAAACTACGAGGACTGATTGCCTAGACACTACAGGCAAGAGTGGGCCATACAGCTCCTCCGGCCTGCTCTGTCGCTCAATAAGATCAAGGCTGATCTTCTCAGTGCCATTTCCCTGCACTGGCCCCAATTCCCTTGACTTGGATCTAGACTTGTGCTCCCTCAAATATAGAAAATTAAGGGGTAAATTAAATTGAGGAGTTTATGATCACACGGAGGATAGTAAAATGTAGGGTATACAGGGTAGATTGATCTTAGTAGGATAATGGGTCGGCACAACATCGTGGGCCGAAAGGCCTGTACTGTGCTGTACTGTTCTATGTTCTATGTAAAACATTTGATAGGGTGGATAGAGAGAATCTATTTCACCTTGTCAGGGTTGGGGGCAGAGACCAGTAAAAAGGGAACAGGACCTTAAAATGCAGTGATGTCTGAAGGCCCCTCTTCACACAGAGCACACCACAAACATCCCACATCCTCAAAACAAAAAACCCTGAGCTTTCTATTAGGCATGGGGGTAGATTGAACTGAGATATAAACCAGCCACAATCCAACTGAACAGCACGGCAAGCTTGAGGGGCTGAATAGCCTCTTCCTGTGTTTATCTTTAACTCAATAAAAGCGATGCCAATAAAATAACGGCTCAGCGAGTTGTGAAGACATGCTCTCCCTCTCTCTCTCTCTCTCCAGGAGGCTGGAAAAGAGCCGTAGAAATTCCACAGACAGTGTTACTTTTACAGTTCCCCACTTAAAAAGGAGCCGGATTTTATTGTTGTGAGCAGGGAGAGTAAGGTTTACACCTTCTGTAATGGGTCTGCTGAGGCAGGAAATGATATGCATTTCCTGATATGGCTCAGGGGGTGGGCACAGAGCACATTTTCAGGTGTGTAAAGAGATTGGGGTGTGGGAGCTGGGTTTTTTTTGGTGGTGGGGGGCGGCGGAGAAGCCTGTATGAACCTGGTAAAGGCATTTTTATAACAAAATGCTGGGGCTGCAAGAAGGACCTATTACCGTTACGTAAGTACACCCCTTAACAGAACTTGGCTCAGTTGTCATCAGAGTCACAGTATCATAGAATGGGACAACACAGACAAAGAGGTCCTGCAGCCTATCCAAGTCTGTCCTGGCTCTTTTGAAAATCCATCAAGTGAGTCACATTCCCACAATCTTTGTCCTGCAAGTTCTGCTCTTTTAAGTATATATCCAACTCTCGTTTGAAGGCTAGCACCGATTCTGTATCCACCAGCCTATCAGGCAGTGCATTCAATTCTCCCTCTCATTACAATTAAAACTTCTCCCTTCATGTCTTCTCTGGTCCTTTAGCTAATATGTCTTCTCAGGTTATCAACCCCTCAGTTAACAGAAAGCATTTCTTTTATCTAAACATTTCATGACTTTTAAACACCTTGATCATATCGACTCTTAGATTCGTGTTCCAAAGAGAATAACACTAGCTTTTTCAATCTATCCTTGCAAAGTGCTTTAACCCATTCTAGTAAATCTCTTCTACAACTTCTTCAAAGCCTTATTTTTCGTCAATACCGACTACTCTCTCACTTTAACACTGGAATATCACTATAGAGATTTAGTGCAAATATCTAAACTGCGGTTAATTTTTGAACTGCTTCTGCACTTGTGACTAGATTTACAAGGATAGTTGTTAAATAACACTGGACAAAAATGACTAGTGTTTAGGGGAGAGGGAGCTGCATTTTTGGGGGGGCCATCCTTTGGATGAGAGGTTAAACTCAATCCTACTCGAACTGTTCAAACGAACAGGAAAGATTTTGTGGCACTATTCAAAGAGTTTTCATTGTCATTCTGGCCAAACCAATCCTCAACGAATCGGTATCCTTCATCTAAAACCAAACTTTCAGCTAACACTGACCCCTCGCCCAACACTGACCCTTCACCCAACGCTGACCATTCACCCAACGCTGACCCTTCACCCAATGCTGAACTCTCACCCAACACTGAACTCTCACCCAACACTGACCCCTCACCCAACATTGACCCCCTCACCCAACACTGGCTCATCACCCAACACTGAACTCTCACCCAACACTGACTCTTCACCCAACAATGACCCATCACCCAACACTGACCCTTCACCCAACACTGACCCTTCACCCAACACTGACTCATCACCCAACACTGACCCTTCACCCAACACTGACCCTTCACCCAACACTGACCCTTCACTCAACACTGACTCATCACCCAACACTGACCCTTCACCCAATACTGACTCATCATCCAACAATGACCCTTCACCCAACACTGACCCTTCACCCAATACTGACTCATCATCCAACAATGACCCTTCACCCAACACTGACCCTTCACCCAATACTGACTCTTCACCCAACAATGACCTATCACCCAACACTGACTCCTCACCCAACACTGACCCTTCACCCAACACTGACCCTTCACCCAA
>NC_063340.1:81209155-81226484 GCF_021869965.1 Rhincodon typus
ATCACCCAACACTGACCCTTCACCCAACACTGACCCTTCACCCAACAATGACCCTTCACCCAACGCTGAACCCCTCACCCAACACTGACCCCCTCACCCAACATGACCCCTCACGCAACACTGACCCTTCACCCAACACTGACACTTCACCCGACACTGACACTTCACCCGACACTGATCCTTCACCCAATACTGACCCCTCACCCAACATGACCATTCACCCAGCACTGATCCTTTACCCAACACTGAACCTTCATCCAATACCAAACCCTATCTAACACCCAAACCTCACCCAACACCATACCCTCAACCAGCCCCAATCCTATAACAACAGATTAACTGTTTATTACCGTTTCTAGAAGCTAGCTGTACACAAATTAACTTGGGTATTTTTCTAAATAATAAAACCGACCGAATTCTGGAAAGTTCCACCGGTAATGAAGGTTTCTAGGAAAGCCTGAGGATGGGGCAGGCAATTCATGAGTTTAGCTCTGTAGCTCCTGAAAGAAATGAGGGCTTGGCAAATGTCTTCAGTGACTCGGGTGGGGTTCAAACCCAATGCTACCGGCTGAAGCAAGAATGGCTTTGGGGCACAATGCGGCCACAAAACAACCACAATCCTCAGCAAGGAAGCAATGACTGGAAAGAAGAACCGTCAAGAGTGGGTAAACTTTAGGTTAACAGAATGAGCCTCCTTTATCAGAGCCAAGCTTATTTCCACTTCCCGACTCTCGGTTACTTGGCTCAAGTGCGAGCAGCGGGTTATCTGGGTTCAGTGTGTGTTCGACAAGTGTAGATTTGAACACTTATGGCTGTGGATCGACCAAACACAGCAGCTCTAAGGAGGACACCATTGCCCCAGGTCTCCAGGAGGGTCTCCCCATTGATCTCAGCAACAGCAACCTATTCACACGGGGCCCCACTGGCTTATGCCAGGGCAAGTGTGAAAACTCTGGGGATAAAAACCACAACAAGCGAGAACTAGCTGGTGAAGAGAGATCTCCCTGAACTTCACATAGCACAGATAAGCTGCATTCCTATTCATAACATACCAGGCTCACCAATCTCTGCCTTTCATCACATACATCTATTTTGATGCGAGTCCAGGGCAGACGCACTGGAGAATGGAGATAAGTCATATCGCAGTCTTTTAAAAACAAAATTGTTTTTGAAGATCAAATTGTGCTCCAAGCAACATTCCTCATAACATACCCTGAAAAGTACTTTAGCCCGAGATGTTCTCTGTGAATATGGTTTAGTTTTCTTTTCGAATGCTGTGGTAAATAAACCATTTTAGTAGGATTTTAAAAGTTAAACGAAACAAGTACGCCAGAGAGATAGGGAGATATCGGACGGAGAAAAATCAGAAAAAAAAATGGGAAAGATAAAGACAGAAAAAAAACGAGCAGGAGACAGGGAGATTGAGAGTCAAAGAGGGAGAAAGAGAAAGGGAGAAAAAGAGTGGAAGAGAGGGGGATTTGACAGAATGAAGGAGATAGGTGGAGAGAGATAAAGACAAGGAGGAAGAAACATAGATAGAAGGGGAAAGAATGAAGTGAGCAAGAGGGAGAGGAATGAAGGGGAAGAGAAAGGAGGTGATAGATAAAACAAGACGAATAGAGGAGGAGAGAGGAAAAGTGAGTCATAAAGGTGTATAACACAGAAACAGACCTTTCGGTCCAACTCATCCATGCCAACCAGATATCCTAAATAAATCTAGTCCCATTTGCCAGCTTTTGGCCCATATCCCTTTAAACCCGTCCTATTCATGTAACCATTTAGATGCCTTTTAAATGTTGTAATTGTACCAGCCTCCACCACTTCCTCTGGCAGCTCGTTCCATACACGCACCACCCTCTGTGTGAAAAAGTTGCCCCTTAGGTCCCTTTTAAATCTTTCCCCTCTCACCTTAAACCATCCCCTCTAGTTTTGGACTCCCTTACCCTAGGAAAAACAGCTTGGCTATTCACCCTATCCACGTCACCCACAACAGAGAGGAAAGGAACAAAACGGAGACATAAGGATATCCATTCTGAGTAAGTATACATAGCCTTTAGCCAGCCACACTGTCACCCGCAGCTGCAGCATTGTCATTGTTCAAACATCAACACTGTTCCCTTTTGCAAATGCAACACTATCACTACTCTCGGCTATCACGACAGCTCATGAACCTTCAAAAACAGCCACAACTCAGTCTCAAATAGATCTAAACTTAGCAGCACTTAAATGTTATATTTATACCCCTAAATGGCATGACAGTCTACGAGCGGACAGTGGATAGAGCTGTAATCTAATACCACAGTGAGTGGTTTAGACATTATTCACAAATCATCCTAGGCGTCTGTCCCCAGTGCCACCCGTACAGCACCTCCGGGGAACACTGTCACCCCTCCCTGGCATCCACTATTCAATCTATTGCATGCTGTGCCACTCTTAGTGAAATTAATCAGGATGGTAGAGGTCATCAGATAAGAGTGTCACATCGGGCCAGCTCTCTCTCTCTCTCTCTGTGATTTCCCCAGCAACAGTCCACAGCTCATCACCCCAGGCTGCAGCACAGAGCTTTCTGAGGATGAGGAACTCCAGTTATGAAGATCATCTGGAAAAGTTGGGACTGTTTTCCTCGGAGAGAAGAAGGTTGAGAGGAAATCTGGTCCGGGCCTGGAAGTGGCAGAGGGTGTTGCACAAAATAGAGAAGGAGAAACTGTTCCCATTCGCAAAGGGATCGAGGAGAGGGCACAGATTTAAAATAATTTGCAAAAGCGATACAAAGCTTTATCACGCAGCGAGTGGTTTGGATCCGGAGTGAACAGAAAAATGTGTAGGCACAAGGCAGGTTAGTGGGACCGAGTGAAATGCTCACCAGTAGAGTAGACATGATAGCTGAATGGCTTCCTTCTGCACTGTATCAATTCTCTGATTATGTGATTCACAGAAATAAATGTAAAACGTGTGGATGCTATAAACCTGAAATAAAAACAATTAATCACCACAGCATTTTTTCCTGGCCCTGTTTGAATGGTGCTCTGGATCATGGTGCATTGGCCAGTTTGCTCAACCTCCCTTCAGTGTGTGCCCTCATCTACACAGGAAGCAGGAACCTCAGACTACTGGGCAAGGACCCTGGCTGAAGCTCCTCACAAGCTCAATTCTGGTTCCTCCAACCTTCCTTATTTACAGTCACAACCCCCGGCACCTGACCATGGATAAAATGTGATATTATTAATTCAAGAGGTACAAATGACTCCTAAAATACAGCTTCCTCCTCCCTGATGTGCCACAGTGTCTGCAGCTTGGACTCCAGCTCGTTAACTCTGATCTGACATTTCTCAAGCAACTGACACATGCTACAGATGTGGATCACAGCAGTTCCCACACACTACAGCTGCAGCACATCACCTGCCCAGCCGTCTCTATTCTATTTAATGAATTAATTCGGATGTTAAATATTTTTAAAATGAATTTTCTAACTGCACTCTTCAACTCAGGGGAGACAAGGCCATGGAAGACAAACGACTATTTGATAAAATGTTTTCAATGTTTGGCCACTGTCTCTACTACAAACTTGCCTTTTTAAATCTGAGATAACAAGGTGTAGAGCTGGATGAACACACCAGGCCAAGCTGCATCAGAGGAGCAGGAAAGCTGTAGTTTCGGGCCTAGACCCTTCTTCAGAAATCTGTGGCCTTTCCCATCACCTCCACAATACCTTCAGCATCCTTCGAATATGGAGGTTAAAAGGCACCCAGCGTCATTCTAGTGAAGGGACATTGAGAGAACCAGAGGTGCTGTGGAAACCTATTGCAGTTTTACTCAGTTCATCTGATCCATTTCAGTATAATGTTTCTTTGAATCAATTGCAGCGATTGCAGGTTCCCCTTTCAACAAAATGACTGTGTTTGTGCCATTTCCCCTCACTCAAGTGGATAAGGTTAATTATCTTCCCTTTAACCATTTCCGAACACCATCCTTCATAGAAACTGGTTATGCCTCACAATAAATCGATGATAAATGGATGAATTAATCACCCCACTCTCAGAACGAACCCTTCATTTGGTTCGTTGACTTCTTTTTAGCATAATGTGTTCGCCACAAGATGGAAGAGATGTCTCGTCATACAGAAACAAAGATCCAGATTGAGGACTCTGGTGCTCCTCTTAGCACAGCCACTTAAGAAGAGGATTAAGATGCGAGCCTTTTGTCAAATGGTGATTACCTTGTTAGCCTCCCGCTGCCCAAGAGGCAATGAGGCCACCATACAAGGGCAGTGAGCTTGATGAAACTGACTTGGCCCCCGGGCACTTCTTGTCAGTTCAACAGTCCTGGGCCCCTGCTGTGAAGGTGAGGTATCAGTGACTGAAATTGAGCTGACGAGCATCCATACTCACTGACACAGTCCCTGACAAACCACTGGGGTTCGTTCAGCCAGCAAAGGCAGCTCCTAACAGAACTGTGCATCCACCTCCTGCCCTCCCTGTCAAACATTAAACATCTTACCCAGTGAGTGTTTAGAACGTAGACCCCATTACCATAAAGAGTAGATGAGGTGAATGGTGTGGACATATTTAAGGGAAGGTTCAATATGCATGAGGGGGAAGGGCATAGAGAATTACGGTGGCAGGTTTAGATGAGAAAAGATTGATGGAGGCTTCAGTGGAGCATTAACAGCAGCATTTTTGAGTTTTTGACTCCGGTTTATTGTTGTCACATGTACAGTGAAAAGTGTTGTTCTGCATGCTCTACAAGCGGGTCGTACCATACAAAGTGCATCAGGGTAGCAGATCAGAATGCAGCATACAGTGTTACAGCCACAGAGAGAGAGATCAGAATTAACATCTGAGGGGTCCGTTCAAAAGTCAGATAACAGCGGGGAAGAAGCTGTCCTTGAATCTGTTTTTCCATGTTTTCAAAGTTTTATATCTTCTGCCTGACGGAAGAGGGCGGAAGAGAGTATAACTGGGTTGGGAGGGGTCTTGATGATGTTGGTTGCTCTCCCGAAGCAGTGGGAAGTGTAGATGGGGACAAGGGATAGAAAACTGGTTTGCATGATGGACCGGGCTGTGTTCACAACTTTGAGTGGTTTTACCGTGTAGTTTTTGTGTTCTTAGGAAGAGTAGTTGCCATACCAAGCTGTGATGCATCCATATAGGATACCTTCTATGGTGCATCCATAAAAATTGGTAAGAGTCTTTATGGATATGCCGAATTCCCTTAGCCTCCTGAGAACGTACAGACATTGTTGTGCTAACCTCACTGTCATGTTGATGTGGGTGGACCAGGACAGATTGTTGGTGATCATCACTCCCAGGATCATGACCCTCTCGACCATCTCCACCTCAGCTCCATTGATGCAGGCAGGGCCATGTCCTCCCCTCCACTACCTGAAGTCAATGACCTTTGTTTTGTTGACACCGATGGAGAGATTGTTGTCTTTAACCATGTGCTTAAGCACTCAATCTCTTCCCTGTATTCTGTTGTCTTGTTGTTTGAGATCTGACCTACAACGGTGGTGTCGTCGGCAAATTTGTAAATGGAGTTGGGGCAGAATTTGGCCACACAGCCATGAGTGTATAAGGAGTACAATGCTGGGCAACAGTGTTGGGGGTTATGGTGGAGCAGGTGCTGTCGACTGTTCTTCCTGGTGCGGTCTTTGGGTCAGGTAGTCAAGGATCCAGTTACGGTGGGGGATCCCAGATCTCAGAGTTTACAGATGAGTTTGTTTGGAATTATGGTATTGAAGGTGGAGCTGTAGTCAATAAGTCGGAGCCTGATGCAGGTATCCTTGTTTTTCAGATGTTCCAGGGATGTGTGTAGGGCCAGAGAAATGCTGTGCGTCGGTAAGCAAATTGCCTAGGATAAAGGCAATTTGGTAGGATGGAGTTTATGTGAGCCATGACTAAACTTTCAAAGCACTATATAATTACGTAGATGATGGTCTGTTTCTGCACCGTTGTAAGGCAATTAACATTCAATACATCTTTCGCTGTGTATGCTTCTCCTTTCTCCTCTTGGTCTCTCTATTTGACACTGATCACCAAATTACTTTTTTGAGGTTTGATCAAACACTGATGATCACAATGGCAAGGCTGGTACACCCTTGCTTCACAGTCAAAAGGTTGTAGGTTCAGGTCCCACTCCAGTGATGTGAACACAAAATCTAGATTGACTCTCCCAGTTGCCATGCTGTGGGTGTGCTGCACTATCGGCAGTGCTGTCATCTCCAGTGGAGTGTTAAACTGAAGCCCTGTCTGTCCTCAGTTAAAGGAACAGTTGCACACCTTACGGGAACACACACAAAGCTCTGAATTAAATTGTTTGTTCAGCAGAATGCCTCAAGATGGGGGTGGGAGGGCATTAAAGGCTTCCTATAATGAGGTGCACTCATGAGAACATACTATGGCATCCCATACCCCAGTCACCTCTTCCCAGAGCTACAAGGCAGTGGGCCTCAAGTATGTGGCTACATATTCTCATTGAGGAACTGACATTTTTACTCATGTCCTCTAATCTTACCAGACAAGGACATCAAATGACAGAGATAGTGTCACAGAACAGTGAGTGCATACACCAAAGACACAGATAGTGAGGATGCATAAAAGACACACACTCAGTAAGAAAGAGAAACACAAACAGTGATAGAGTGGCATGCAAACACAGCAAGAGATGATGACCCACATAAAGTGAGGCACACAGAAAGAAAGGCGGATAGAGAGAAAGAGACAAGACACAGATGGACATACATTCAGTAAGAAAAAGACACACAGCAAGAGACAAAGGCAGAAACACACTGATAGACTCACACACAAGAGACAGTGATAAACAGGACCAACTACACAGCAAAGATGTCTTGCTCACGATCAATACCATGGTTTAACCGTAAGCCCTTTGTTTTATAACTGTTGACAGTTCACCAAGAGGCTGAAAACAAATGACAGCTCATCTCACAAAAGCTTTGAAAAAGATTTGAATCCCCATCCCTCCCCAAAATTATCAATCTTTTTCCTTTTGAGCAAATAAAGGGTTACCTTCACTAAAAAAAAGACACAGAGTGAATTGCAAAATTGCCAGGTTATGGGTGCCGTGTATTTTGATACAAGGATTACAAATGGGGGTTTATTTCATGAAGAGGCCGAGATTGTTGCTTGTTTGCTCTAAGTGTGTCAGAACGTCCTACCACTATTGCTAACTGAAGGCCAAGCTGCCCTACAGAGGGAGAACCATTTCACAATGAAACCTGCCATCAGCATCCTTCCAGAAAGTAGACAAGTAAGCTCAAAAAATTCAAACATTGAATTCCAGAAAGAGAACTTTAGGTGAAGTACGTGGACCATGGGTAAGGGCAAGGGAGACATGAAGGGCTGAATGGTCTCCTGCTATCTGTCTGTGATGTTTCTGTGCAGCTAAATCATCATAATGAGCTTCAAAAACAGAAGTTACTGGAAAAGCTCAGCAGGTCTGGCAGCATCTGTGAAGAAAAATATCAGAGTTAACGTTTTGGGTCTGGTGACCCTTCCTCAGAACTTTCTCTAGGCCCGAAACGTCAGCCTTTCTGCTCCTATGATGCTGCTTGGCCTGCTGTGTTCATCCAGCTCTGCACCTTGTTGTCTCGGATTCTCCAGCATTTGCAGTTCCTACTATCTCAGATATTAAGACAGATTGGTCTGTGAGATAATATTTAATGAGGGTCTAAAAGGAAGAGAGGAGAGAGAGAGGCAGAGACTTAAATTGAGGGAGGGAATTCAGAGTTCAAGGTACTAACTGCTTAAGAAATAAAAATCTAATAAACTGCAGAGATGAATATGTGCCCACACATTCCAGTCAAGTTGTTTTAGTGATTCCTTCCAATATCAGTTAAGTAAGCACAGGGTAGATACACAAATCATTTGATCACATCTAACACATATTCCATATACTTTCAATCGATTTGCCCATTCCAGAAACTACACAGCCATGACAGAGATAAAGGGTTTGGACAGTGTAGATATGGAGAAACTGTTCCCTGTCTAAGGAAGGCTCCGTCACCAAAGAATTTAAGATAATGAGCAAATGAACTGGAGGCAACATCAGAGGTGCCCTTCTTTCCTACTCAACAGGTTGTCATGATCTGGAACTCAATGCCTGAAAGGCGATGGAAGAATATTCAATCGTAACATTTAAAATGGGAGTGGATTAATCTGTAATGGGGATGGGATGCAGGTCAGGGGAAAGAGCAGGACTGATCTTTTAATTGTCAACTGTTTCAAACATAGAATCCCTACAGTGTGGAAACAGGCCATTCGGCCCAACAAGTCCACACTGATCCCCCGAAGAGCATCCTACCTAGACTCACTCCCCCCACCCTGCATTACCCATGGCCAACCCACCTAACCTGCACATCTTTGGACTGTGGGAGGAAGCCGGAGCACTCGAAGGAAACCCACGTAGACACGGGGAGAATGTGTAAACTGCACACATACAGTCACCCGAGGGAGGAATCGAACCCAGGTCACTGGTGCTGTGAGGCAGCAGTGCTAACCACTGAGCCTCGTGCTGTGCTGAAAGATTCTGTCAGTGGCTGGTGTGGTAATATACAGTCCATTGAGTCACAGAGTCATACAGCGTGGAAACAGACCTTTCAGTCCAACCAATCCACACCAACCATGTTCCCAAACTAAACCAGTCCCACTTGCCTGCAGTTGGCCCTTATCCCTCCAAACCTTTCCTATTCATGAACTTATCAAAATGTCCTTTAACTGTTGTAACTGTACCTGCATCCACCACTTCCTCTGTGTGAAAAAGTTGCCCCACATTTCCTTTTTAAAACTTTCTCCTCTCACCTTAAAAATATGCCCCCTAGATCTGAACTGCCTCCACCCTAGGGGAAAGATCCTTGTCATTCACCTTATCTACGCCTCTCATGATTTCATAGACATCTATTAAAGGTCTCCCCTCAACCTCCCACGCTCCAGTGAAAAAAAGATCCAGTCTTTAAGATGACAAATTGAACCACACACAGGTCATTGTCTGTGGGACATCCTTCAACAGTCAGTCATTGAAATTGCCTTGAAGAAGATATGGATTGAATCCTGGACATAGAACATCTATCAATGCATTCTCTCGTGACAAGGGGCACCATTTCAGTTCTGGCAAGCAGAAAGAAAGTCAATGTGTATTCAGCCCTTTCGCTGTCATAACCCATCCACTCCCACCCAACCCCCCCATTCCCTTACCCAATCCCTGGACTGACACCATCCTACTCTATAATCACTCACTTCAATTCATCTGAAACTGCTTGAAATTGCACAAGCAGGCAAAAGGTCAGCCTGAAAAAAAATGTACAACGTCTCTTTAAACAAGTTCGGTCACCCAACCGAAGGTGAATCCTTCAGGTCACGTAACATAGTGGCTTTGAAACCTGGAATTAAAGGTCATGTGAGAGAGCCAGGTACTTTTATCACTCACAGTAGATTATGGGATCCAAAGTCCAGGTGGCCCAAAATCAAGCCCCAGCCCCTGAGGGTCAGGTTTCCCACTGTGAGGAGTGTTTACCTGCAACACTCTCCATTTTGTGGCAGGGGGTCATTTTCTTGTGTGGAGAAGGCTTACAGTGACTGGTGTTGTTAAAGTCTAATGCCCCATATCCAGTTTCGAGTGCAGATTGTACAATGTACAATGCTAAGCGAGTGGGAGAGGAATGTGAGTGGGAGGAGGGCTGCAAGGGGTTCTAAAGAAGAGTCAGATCGAACTCGAAATGTTAACTCTGTTTCTGTCTCCACAGGCGCCGCCAGACTTGCTAAGTTTCTCCAGCATTTCTCTGTGATTGCTTCAGATTTCCAGCATCCACTGTATTTTGCTTTTATTTGGTATGTAAGGGAATTTTTTTTTAATATGTTAGTCCACATAAACATGTACCACAGACAGTCAGGTTCTTGATGAGTCAGATGTCACGAAGTTTATTTCCAACACGAACAATTTACACGGCTACAATATAACAGGCTTACACACATCATCTGACTTCTGTACTTCCTGTCATTACTGTATATTACACACACAGACACACACACGTGCACACACAGACACACACACACAACTACAGACACAGACGCACAGACAAAGAAACACACAGACACACACACAGAGACACACAGAGAGACACACACACAGACACACACACAGACACAGACATACAGACAGACGATTGATTGCAGACACTAAATTGACTCGATGACCAGTAAAGAGTAACTAAAGGTGGAGCAGGTACCATTTGCTGGACTGTCTGGTCTGGAATCTAAACCATAATAAAAGTGAATAGAGTTGGGGGGTGGGGAGAAGGATATGGGGGAGAGGAAGAAGGAGTGTCGGGGGATAATGGTGTAAGGAGTGGATGGACAGGAGTATGGTGAAGAAGTGATAGAGTATGGAGAGAGTCACCGTGAACCACAGACCTTATCATTAATTGCTGACCCCACTTAGGTGGAGGGAGAAGTCAAGTGAATGAATTCCTCATAATTTCTTAAACACCGCTGCCTTTAATTAAAGTCACAGCCTCA
Source organism: Rhincodon typus (assembly GCF_021869965.1). NCBI lineage: Eukaryota > Metazoa > Chordata > Chondrichthyes > Orectolobiformes > Rhincodontidae > Rhincodon > Rhincodon typus. The sequence goes on from NC_063340.1 coordinate 81,219,685, forward strand.
TCAGGTTCTTCCCTCCGTTTCTAATGAACCAATTTAAAAGCAGGTTACATTGACTCCACCTAGCCCTCCGCAGATACACACACACACAGTAGCCATGCAGTTAAATCTTAATTATATCCTTGTTGGTTTTGTGGTCCTTCACTGAAGCTCAGCTGCCCCCAGGCCCCAGGGATTTGCTCCATTGAGATACCTCCGCTGTGAATAGAGAGGGAAGATATCAAAGTGTTCCCCAGCACAGGTCACAGGTTAGGAACCCAGCTCCTTGCTATCAGATATTACCTGTCACTAAGGAGAAGCAGAGCTGTGGATCATAAGCAGATCAGAAAAGCAGAGCTCAATGGGGGACCTGACTGCACTCGAGATACACTCACAGAGGCGATACTAATGACTCAGCAGACAGGCTGTGCACAGCAATGATCAAAAAATGTGTAAGGTTTTACTGACTTCACTGCTGCCCTGGTAATTAGCCACTTTTCCAAAGAGGAAAAGTTCTTCCCTTTTGAGTTTATTTCAAAACAAATTCTCTCAAGATGTTGAACTCTGTGTTAGAAGGGACAGACACGCTCTGTCGCCTAGCAACCGAGGCCATCAATTCTCCCTCAAAACAATAAGTCTTCAACGCTGAGGGTCAAACACTAATAGCCATTCTTGCTGCACATTTAGAAGAGAGTACTGTAAGGACAGCTGATTGCTCACTGGTTGGTCTCAGTGAGAGACTTGGCTGTTCCACTCAGGAAGGCCTCACAACGGGTGGTCAGCTCATGTAGGAACCAGGGTCTGCCTGTCCTTCGGATTGATACCTCTGTAGTAATAACCAATTTGTTTGTGAGGAGCATGAGAAATTTGGTGGGGTAAAGGGATGCAATAGTTGTCAATCCAGTCGGTAGCCTCAAGGGGATACCAGTAATTCCACATGGATCAAGTCATAGAATCCCTACAGTGCGGACACAGGCCATCTGGCCCATCAAGTCCATACCAATCCTCCGAACAGGATCCCACCCAGATCCATCTCCCTACCATATTCCCATAACCATCCATTTTCCACGGTTATTCCACCTGGCCTGAACATCCCTAGACCCTATAGGCAATTTAGCTTGGCCAATCCACCTAACTTGTAAGTCTTTGGACAGTGGGAGGAAACTGAAAACCCACAGAAATACAGGGAGAATGTACACACAGACGGTCACCTGAGGGTGGAATCAAACCCAGGTCCCTGGCACTGTGAGACAGCAGTGCTACTCACTGAGCCACCATGCCAGCCCAAGTCATAGAGGGCTCAGTGAATGATAAACTAAGGTCACACCTTCAGAGTGGGTGGATAGACAGGACACTTCAGCATAAGATCAGAACAATCGATGAGGCAAAGTTAGAACAGCACTCGTGTTCGATTATTTGCAGCTCTGAGATGAACCTTGGAAAGCATTGCGTTTGGACAGTCCTTTACCTCAAGCCTTTGGTTTTGTTCACAAGCTTCTCAGATCCCTTCCACATCTTTCAACAATCCTTGACTCTCGTTATGAGCCATCACGATTTTAAAATGGGATGAAAATTGCAGGGAGGTGAGCTCATTGCTCAACTGTAACCAGAGCGTGGGGTTGGAGAGGAGTGTGGGGCCAAGGGCAGTGTCACTGATGCAACCAGTGAGCAACCCTACAGAAACGGTTGTCAGGACTCAGCCTCTGGTTTCTAAGGGGAAAAGACCACGCTAGATGTTTCAGCCAAGCATAGTCAATGCGCTTTGAATCTGGCTGGGTCAATGACAGTTAAATGAACATGTCTTTAACAATGACTGGTCCATTGCCTCCCACAACTAAAGGCATCAATCGCCATGCTACATTTTACTCCAAGTGTTTGCCTAACCAGTCAACTCTTTAAAAATTCAAGGACGCCCAACCCAAGCAGCAGGACCCCTTCGGTCATATACATGAGGAGGCAGTGTTTATGTCACAGGACCTAGTAATGCAGAAACCAAGGCTAATGATCTGAGGATGTGGCTTCAAAACCCACCAAAGTAAATGATGCAACTGAACTGAATAAAATCTGGCATTAAAAGCTAGCCTTAAAGCTAGGATTAGACCATTCAGTCCTTTGAGCCTTAACTGCCATCCAATGTGATCATGCCATATTCACCATTTCAAGAGACTGGTACAATTACAACATCTAAAAGGCATCTGGATGGGTACATGAACAGGAAAGGTTTAGAGGGATATGGGCCAAATGCTGGCAAATGGGACTAGATTAATTTAGGATATCTGGAAGGCATGGACGAGTTGGACCGAAGGGTCTGTTTCCATGCTGTATATCTCTATGACTCTATACCTTTTGATGCCTTCAAAATCTAAAAAATTTATCAACTCTTTCTTGAATACATTCAGTGACTTAGCCTCTACAGCCTTCTGTGGTAGAGAATTCCACAGGATCACCATCCTTTGAGAGAAGAAATATTTCTTGATCTCAGTCCAAAGTGCCTACCCCTCATCCTGAGACAATTTCCCTGGTTCCAGGTTCCTCCATCAGGGAAAACATCCTCCCTACATTTATATGTTTGAATCATATTTCCTCTCATCCTTCTAAACTCTAGTAAATACCGGCCCAGTCGAACCAATCCCTTCTCATAGTCCCACCACCCTGGTATCAGCCCAGGGAAACCTTGCTGCACTTCCTCAATGGCAATTGTATCCTTTCTTGGATGGGGAGACCAAAACACACAATACTCCATGTGTGGTTCCTGTGTAACTGCAGTGAGACATCCTGACTCCTGAACTCAAATCTTCTTGCAATGAAGGCCAATATACCATTTGCCTTCCAAATTACTTGATGAACCTGCCTGTCTATTTTCATTGACTAGCGTACAAGGACACCTAGGTCTCTTTCTACATCCGCACTTCCCAACGTTATAACCATTTAAATAATACTCATATTTTCCGTTTCTCACACCATAACTTCACACTTAGCCATACTGTACTGCATCTGCCACATGTTTGCCCACTCCCTCAACTTGTTGAAATCACTTTGAAGCGTCCTTGCGCCTCACAATCCCAACCATTTTTGTGACATCAGCAAACTTGGAAATGTTGCATTTGGTTTCTTCATCCAGGTCATTTATAAATATCATCAATAGCTGGGGCTGAAGCGTTTGTACGATCCCACTAGTTACTGCTTGCAACTTGGAAAAATACCCATTTAATCCCACTCTTTGTCATCAACCAATCTTTGATCCATGCCAATATATTATCCCCATCCCATGTGCTTCAATTTTGCCCAACTAACCTGTTATGACGGATCTTATCAAAAGCCTGCGAAAAATCTAAATAAACCACATCTACCAGTTCTCCCTTGTTCATTCTACGAGTTACATGTTCAAAATACTCCAGGTGATTAAAAGCAACCACATAATCTCTGTCAATTGTTGTAAAAATCCATCTGGTTCACTAACATCCTTTGGAAATTGTTGTCCTTATCTGGTCTGGCTTACATGTGACTCCAGATGCACAAGATTCTTAAATGGGAGTAGGGATTTGCAATAAATCTGGCCTGGGCAGCTAAACAAATGCATTTTTTTTTTTTAATAATACTGCCTGGTACAGTGCAGTGATTCAAAGAAACCGCAAATAATCCTGGGTTCAATCCTTGCATTGCCCCTCAATTAAGATGACTGCACAGGTGCTCTCAGGTTCTTAAGGAGGGTTCATGCCCACACACCTGAATACTAAGGAGAGCATAAATAAATCTAGCTATGGGCCTTGATCAGTGCCTGGAGGTAATACCCCAAGGACCTGGTCAAATATGAATAGCACCTACTGTCTCAGTTCACAAGAGCCCAGGAACCAAACCCTGGTAGGATGAGATGAAATAAAGAGAGAGAGAGATGATAACTTATTTTCTTTAAAAAGTGACTCACCCTCTCTTAGCACTTCCCCCTTACTAATTCACCCACATCAAGGTCAAAGGTCAAAGTGACCACAACCATATGGAGTGCTGAATGACGTCAATCCAGGATGGCAGCCAGAAGTGTCTGGACACCTAGACTTGTTGTCTGCTTCACTAAGCAATCCACAGTTTTAAGGAGACTGACACCAGTGCTCTTTTGAACTCATGTTCTCCAGAAATTTGGAGATCATTTTTGTTTGGGCAAACTTTACTGCTGAGTAAAGGGACTGATGTCAATGTCGGAAAATGTAGTGAGCTCTTCTATTCCAGGAACCTCCAGTGTCAGGGTTAAACATTCGCAGCCTCAGGTGGCTAAGTGTACACATTCCTTCTATTCTGATCCAAAAGGCAGGCTTGAGTTCCAAAAGGAGAAGAGCACCACTTAGTTTACCAGTGTGATCAATCCCCACACTTACACATCCCTATTTATCCTGCTGCACCGCCTCCCTATCTGCAAAGTACAGCATTCAATTTGCACACAGCAAGCTCCCACAGAACTGAAACGTGAGAGTAAGCTGACAGTCTGCTTTTGTGATGCCAACTGAGGGGAGGGCATTAAATATTGTGCCACATGCCCAACCAGCAACATGTCACGGACAAGCCCAGATTTGGAGGAGGAGGAGGGGGGGTCAAACACAAGCAGCAGAAGGAACATGCACAAACCCAAGCATCTTACTCATCTGCCTGCCTTTTCAAACAGCACCTACCCCACAGGAGGGTGCACAATCCAGCACTGGAGTGGAACAGAGTCATTCCCCATACTGAGGGACAACCCCGACAAGATGAAATATTGGGCACTGGGGAGAATACCCCTGCTCTTTGTTGAAATAAGGCCCTGGGATCTTTTATGTCTGTGACGGAGGATCAGGCAGGGCCTCAGATTAAACCAAGCAAAAAAACGAAAGAACTGCGGATGCTGTAAATCAGGAAACAAAACAGAAATTGATGGAAAAGCTCAGCAGGTCTGGCAGCATCTGTGAAGGAAAAAACAGAGTTAATGTTTCGGGTCCATTTCTGTGGAAGGGTCACCGGACCCGAAACGTTAACTTTGTTTTTTCTTTCACAGATGCTGCCAGACCTGCTAAGCTTTTCCAGCAATTTCTGTTCTGTTGTCTCAGATTAAACTCCTCTTTGGAATGATGGTTTAGCACTCCCTCAGTACTACACTCAAGAGTGTCAATCTAGACTACTCACTCTTACAGTCTTTGCGGTGGGACTTAAACCTGGAACCTCGTGAAATCTGAATGATTACAGTCGAGGGTGCAACCTCGTAACCATCTCTGGGTTAAGTCAGCGTTTCATTAAATCGGCATCGTTCTGTGCAAAACCACAGACTCCTGAGTACAATTGTAAAATCACTCAAGGCATTCAATATTTCAACGGGGTCCAATTATAACCCTAACACAATGATTACATTCAGTTCAGTACTCATAGAAACCATTTCACAGAATCCCTACAGTGTGGAACCACGCCACTCAGCCCATCAAGTCCACACCGACCTTCCAAACAGCATCCCACCCAGGCCCAGACCTCTACCTTATCCCTGTAACCTTACATTTCCCACGGCCAATCCACCTAGCCTGCACATCTTTGGACTGTGGGAGGAAACTGGAGCACCCGGAGGGAACCCACGCAGACACGGGGACAATGTGCAAACTCCACACAGACAGTCGCCGAAGGGTGGAATCGAACCCGGGTTCCTGGCTCTGTGAGGCAGCAGCGTCAGTCAGAAAACCACCATCTTCCAGGTGACTTTAATCTGGAATGGGTGAGAGCCAGTGTCCCTGACTGTACCCTGCCGATCCATTCAGGTGCCAGGAGGTTGTGTGTTAGAATCCCACTCCTGTGCCCCAAGGGCAAGCAGATCAAACCAACATGCCAACACAGGGCTGAGGGAGTGCCGCAGTGTCGGAGATGCTGCCTTTCGAACAAGATGTTAATCTGAGCTCCTGTCTCCCATGAGAGGAGTCATGGCAATATTTTGGAGGAGGATGGGGCAGTTCTCCCACAGGGGTGGCTCGGCCAATATTTATCTCTCGATCATCACCTCAAACAAAGACAGTTGTTATCGGGGCATTAGGTGAAGAAAGAGTTAGTATGTTCAAGCAGAAACCAGGATCTCAATTCCACCCAAAACATTATCAATGGGCTCTCACAATGAAGGATAAAAACTCATTAACCGATTGAGTAAAAATATTAGTGCTGAGCCAGACGGAATATGAATGTCTTCAGTGAACAACGCTGTGGTATGCCTCAGACAACAGATCTTACAGATATTCAGCTAAATCGCCACCTAATTCCCCAATTCAATCACCTCCAATGTGTGTTGAGAATGTACGCTGCATTGGTGCAGACTGAACAAGGCAACAGGACTCAAAAATTACTCCTTTGCCACGTTTATTTCCAGCAAGGTCGTTCTCTCTCACCCTGTCGGACGCTCGAAGGAACAGTTAGACAATAAATAAATTCTACTCAAAATCCCATGTCTTTTATCTTGAAGTGCCATCAGGATCTGTAGCAGGGCCAGAGACAGCCCAAGCTAGAGCTACCAGCTTAGTGTAGAGATCAGGCTGCATGGAAACAGCCACCAGATTGGCAATGAAGTGTGCAGTCAGCTATTAACCAGCATCTGCTCTGTGTCTCACTCTCTGTCAGAGTGGGGAGAGAGGGGTAAACAAAAAAATACTACTTCCCCTACCCCACCTTTACCACACAGTTAAAAACTTCCCATCCCCCTAAAACAAACACATTTCCTCTCCCTTGTCAAAGGCATGAAGGGAAAGATACCTAAATATTCACCGGTTGCACAGCTGACAGGATACACTCTCTCCCTCCCTCCCTGTCTCCCCCTCTCTCTCTCTCTCTCTCTC
>NC_063340.1:81226584-81236696 GCF_021869965.1 Rhincodon typus
TCCCTCTCCCTGTCTCTCTCTCTCTCTCTCCCTCTCCCTGTCTCTCTCTCTCTCTCTCCCTCTCCCTGTCTCTCTCTCTCTCTCTCCCTCTCCCTGTCTCTCTATCTCTCTTCCTCCCTGTCTCTCCCTCTCTCTCCCTCCCTGTCTCTCCCTCTCTCTCCCTCCCTGTCTCTCCCTCTCTCACTTCCTCCCTGTCTCTCCCGTCTCTCTCTCTCTCCCTGTCTCTCTCTCTTTCTCTGTCCCTGTCTCTCTCCCTCTCTCCCTATCTCTCTCTCAGGCCAATTACCTCCTACCACCTCCAAGCTACTCAATTTCCTGCCTGGTTACAAAGCTTTGCAATAAGAAGGACCTGCCATTGTATGCCCTCTATTAGAACTCTCACTGGTTTATTTTGCCCCGTTGGACTCTCAATAGTTACTCATTAGAAGTAGGGATTGGGCAAGTTTTCCTTCTTGGCACTGCTGAGTGGCTGAGCCTTTTCCCTCTCTGACTCGGGCAGGGTTTCAAATCCCACTCCAGAGACTGGGACACCTTGGTTAATACTCCAGTGCAATGCTGAGGGGGTGCTGAACTGTCAGTTAGTGCTGCCTTTTGGATAGCCCCATCTGCACTGTCTCTGTTGATTCTCAGAAATACAATGACATGATACCCTTCCAAAGACGAGCTGAGCTGTTTCTCTCTGGGGTCCAGACCAGATGACATGAGACAGCAGAGTTTCTCTGACTTAACACGTTGCCACCTGTGGGATCTTGCTGTGCACACACTGGCTGCTGCATTTTTTTACATGACAACGGTTACTGACACGAGAAAGAAGTACTTTATCAGCTTTGAGTCTTCCTGAGGTTGCAAAAGACGCTACGTAGATGCAGTTTCTTTCTTTTGTAAAAAAAGCAGAGCTGCCATTGTACTGTCGGAACATTTCTATGATTTGTAAACCTAAGGCTCTCTTTCTGCGCCAACTTACAACTAGAAAAACTGCCACAATTTTGGTCAGGCCAGGATTCAGCGTGGTTCAGGTCAAATACTGAGCTGTCTCTCTACAATGCCACCTTGACCAGCCACTCCCTCAGTGTAGTATAGCTGGGTAGTAAATGCAGCCACGTCAGTGACACACAGATCCCCCGTAAAACAAAATCAACAGAACTGCTAACCATTGCCACTCACCAGCCCTGCAGATCACTAACCCTCTCCCACTGATCCCACACCACTGAAGTGTTCCCAAAAACGGTGATTCCACTTCACAGCTGCTGTCGGAGCTACTGGTCACTTCTACGAAGCTGAGGATGACCAGTAAGAAAGACAGCCTGCCCCAAAGTGGTCCAGTGATATTATCATTAGACCATTAGTCCAGTGAACCATGTAATGTTCTGAGGAACAAAAACAAAGTTGCTGGAAAAGCTCAGCAGGTCTGGCAGCATCTGTGAAGGAGAAAACAGAGTTAACGTGTTGGGTCCGGTGACCCTTCATTCTGTTCTGAGGATCTGGGTTCAAGTCCCCTCTGTGGAAGATGGTGGAAATTAAATTAAAATCCAGAATTAAGTGTTCAATGATGATTGTTGAGGGGGGGGAAGCCCATCTGGTTCACTAATGTCCCTTAGCAAAAGAAGCTTGCTGTATTAATGTATTCTGACATTTAATGCCACAGCAATGTAGCTGACTCTTAACTGCCCTCTGGGTAATAAATGCTGGCCTAATTAGTGATGCCCACATTGCCCTGAGTAAGTGATAGTCAGTTAGCAACAGCTGAGCAGTTTGTTATTGACTGGTACACCACAACAACTTTGAACAGGAGCCGACAATACAGATTAACAAGCCAGCTCTGCCATTCAATAAGCTTTTTACACAGAGATAACAAGGTGTAGAGCTGGATGAACACAGCAGGCCAAGCAGCATCATAGGAGCAGGAAGGCTGATGTTTCGGGCCTAGACCCTTCATCCCGAAACGTCAGCCTTCCTGCTCCTATGATGCTGCTTGGCCTGCTGCGTTCCTCCAGCTCTACACCTTGTTATCTCAGATTTTCCAGCATCTGCAGTTCCTACTATCTCTAATATAGCTTTTTACACAGTTTCTTTTCATGGAAAGTGGGCATCAGATTGAGGGTAATAAAGAGTCAACCACATTGCAGTCAACCAAGAGTCACATATAGCCCAGAATAGGAGAGGGACAGCAGATTTCCTTCTCTAAAAGGGATTAGTGAACCAGATATGTGTTTACCACAATTGATCAGAGTTGTCACAGTCATCATTACTGCAACTAAATTTATAGATCAGTCTTATTAGTGGAATTTTAAATTCCACCAGCTACCAGTGTAGGATTTGAACCCATACTCCCACAGCATTGGTATGAGCCTCTCAGATTACTAACCCACTGGCATTACCACTGTACTGTCATCTCCCCAGTAGCTAGCCCTCCCTCAGGCTGATCTCAGGTCACAACCTCCACACCCCCATCGCCCCCACCCACTCCGCTTATTAGTGAGAAAAGGAGGATAAAGATGGGCTTCTACAACAACCTGCCAGATCCAGGATCATCATCAATGAATATTTTATCCAAGATGTATTAATTACATGTAAATTTCCTCAAGGTGCTGTAATGGGGTTTGAACAGCTGTATCACTCAACCATTTATATAAGCATCTCATCCTGCATTAACAGGAGGGTACCAGTTATGGCATGAACTCCCCTAAAATACAGGGAGTGGATCATTATTGAAGCTTTTCACTGTATTTTACTGTATTATACACTATAAGATGCAAGTGACAATATATCATTCAATTGTGGGTCTGTAATATCTAAACCCTGGCTTGTTGCTGAACTGTGTTAAAATATTTTACTGAGTAATTCATAGGTCACCATTTCCTCTCAATTTTATTTTAACTTCAATCAATAACTCTTAAGAGAGATTTCTCAATGTATGCTGGCAGGTCAGAATTATAACTTTAGCTAAATTCTATACAACAGAAATTCTCGTACAAAATAATATGAAACTAAATGGCACCTTTAACACATTTAAAACTTCTCAAAGTTCTTCATAAAACAGGTTAATGTGACCAAGCCATATAAGGAAATATCTGGGCATATTCATCACAGTGGAACGTTTTAACAGAGAAGAGTAGAGAGGCAGAGAGGTTTTGGGTGAAAATTTCAGAGTGTTAGGTTTAAATAGCAGGAGGCACAATTTCTAATGAAGAACTACTTGTATTAGGTATGATTGTGGTACGATTGTATAATCCAGTGGCTAAATAAATACATTTACTTTTCAAGTGAAGGGTGTTTGGATCAGGTCCCAAATCTGTTAATCATTGGAATCAGTCTATTTCAGTTCAGTAAGTTTATTTAATTGTTTATCCAGTCTTTGGATGAGCAAGCACCATGGAAGCCGCACTGTAATTTGCGTTGAGAGATGGAAAATATGGCATCTATCTCATTCCCCATTCTCAAGTAAGAGATCCCTGGTACTTAACCATAAAGCACTCAAAAAGAAATATAATAAGCAGCCTACAGTGAAGAAAATGTTTCCATTAGTCCATTTTGACTCAAATCCTTCTAGAATTGGTGGCTCTATTCCTTCTCTCCCTTAGTCATATCGCAGAAGACAGACCCACGTTAAAATTCTCCTGCTGGTTTGTAAATCACTTCATGATTTACCCCTCCCTATCTCTGCGATCTGCTCCGGCCCAACAACCCTCTGAAGTATCAGTGTTAATTCTAGCCTCTGCAGCTCCTCCATTCATGGGCCTTCACTTATATAGTCATAGAGTCATACAGCACGGAAGCACACCCTTTGGTCCAACCAGTCCATGCTGACCATTATCCCAAACTAAACTAGTCCCACCTGTCTGCGCTTGGCCCAAATCCCTCCAAACATTTCTTATTTATCCAAATGTCAACATTGTAACTGTACCTGCATTGTTGACTTGACTTAAATTCTGGGATTCCCACCCAAAATCTCTCTGTCTCTCTACTTTGCTTATCTCCTTTAAGACCCTCTTTCTCTGACCACACTTTGTCCCAATATCTTCCTAGTGGCTGGGTGTTACACTTTAATACTATTGCCCTGTGGCACAAGTTGGAAGGTTTCATTACGTTAATGGTGCTACATAAATACAAGCTATTATTGTTATCAATGAACTAGCAGCAAACTTAATTTTAATTTGTTTTTATTAAATTTTACTTTAATTTTCTCAGCAAACAACTCCTCCCATCAATGCCAACATTGGGAACTAACCTGAGTTTTCTCCAGCTATTGCCATTCCCTAAAATCACCATCACCACTGATCTGTACGTATGACAAACTCAATTAATGACAAACTACATTCTGATAGACATGAGGGAACAACATGTCTTTAAAACAAAGTGTCACAGTGTTCCCAGTTTTAATGAAATATCACAGCCAATTTGCTCACAGCAAGCTCCTTAAACAATGAAGTGATAATGACGGGGTCATCTGTACTTTTGATTGAGTTGTAAAAATTGACCAAGATGCCCACGATCACTCCCCTACTCTCCTTCAGAGTAATGCCATGGGATCTTTAACATCTACTTGAGACGGGATACAGGGTTTTGGTTTAATTGAAAGATGCCACCCCCAACAATGCAGCACTCCCTCAGTCCTGAAGTATCAGGACTCAAATCTCTGTACAGCTTCGGACTGCTTGGCATTTTAATTCATCACCATTCTCTCACATATCTCTCACAGTCTGCTGCAGTGTTCTTTTGATGCTCAATGCAAACTTCAGGAACAGCCCATCATCTTCCAATTAAACCCATTACACCCTTCTAATCTCAACACTGAGTTCAACAACTTGAGATATGAGCTCTGTCCCCCATTTTGATTCAGGTCCTTTTACCATGTGAGTCTTGCTTTTCATGTTTTTGCTTTTGAACTATTGATTATTCTGTCATTTACACTCTTTCAGGACAAATGCTATGTATTTTTTCACTGCAGTCGTTACCACTCCCTTAGCCTTTTAATCCATGATGTGGAGGTGCTGGTGTTTGACTGGGTTGGACAAGGTCAAAAATCACACCTGGGGAAGCATGCAACACTCCAAAAGTTTCTGTGTTCAATTAAATCTGTTGGACTATAACCTGGTGTCGTGTGATTTTTGACCTTTTGATCCATGACCTTTGACATTTAATCTTTCCAGACCCTTACCTTTTCCCTGATTGTCCCTCTTCTTCCTTCTCCCTTTTCAACATCATAAAACCCACCCACATTTCTACCTCCCTACATTCCGAAGTAGAGTCAGACCAGACTGAAACATTCACTCTGTTTCTCTCTCCACAGATGCTGCCAGACATGCTGGGTTTCTCCAGCCTTTACAAGCTTTATTTCAACATCGACAGTATTTTGCAATTCCCTCTGTGGAGCTCCCTTTGCAAGGAGCGTAACTTTTGGAAAGTACTGTTAAACATGAAGCAGGATAATGTACAACACCCACACTTAACACAGTGGTACACACAATCACCCAAAACATAGCTGTTTTGTTTTAAATTATGTCCTAAATAAAATGGTGCATTCAATATGCCAATGAAAGATTAAAAATTTCAGCTAGAATTCTGGGAGAAGTGTCATACTGGACTCAAAACGTAAACTCTATTTCTCTCTCACCTGTAGAGTTTCTCCAGTATTTTGTATTTTATTTCAGAATTCCAGCATCTGCAGTATTTTTGCTTTTATTTAAGACATTCGGTCTCAGACTAACGTTATATATTAGTGTTTATTTTAATCCTCCAATTTGCATCAAGTTCTGCCAGTTGGGTTTATTTAATACCTCTGAGTCAAAAGGTTCCAGGCTGATGGCTGGAGTGAAAAGTATAAACAAAGACGGTAATTTAGCAACTCAGCGGCAATCTGCATTTATATAGAGCCTAACATTGCCAGAAAAAATGCTTGCAGAACAGTCCAAAATGAAAAGCAGTGAAGTGTGGAACATGGCAGGACCCTTAAAGTTTGCCAATAAGAGAAGAACACAATCAGGAATGGTAAATGCATAAACTAGGTTGCATACAAGTGAAAATATAATGAATAATGATATTTCACAGTCACCTTTGCATTCAATGAACTGTCTATTCGGAAGCATCATCTCTATTTGTAATATTAATCTATCCATAGTGATTCGTGACAAAGTCATTTGGATAACACAGTATTAGCTCAGATAGCATTAAACAACATTTTGCATTTATACAGTGCCTTTAACACAATAAAACATCGCATTGTGCTTCACAGGACCGGTGACAAACAACTTTGACACCATGCCACTTAGAGATATTTTAGGGCTCCATTTGAACTGACATAAATCGAGTGCTGTCATTCAACAAGGCAATGCACCCACAACTCCTCCAAAGCAACCAGGGATGGGCGACAAGTGCTGGGTTTGTCAGCAATCCCAACAACACCCCTAATGGAAGAATTTAAAAAATCAATCCCTTGATCCCAAGGGTAGGTTTTACACAGCATCTTTCAGGAGGACAGAGGAAAAAGCTGCAGAGCTGAAGAGGTCTGTGGAGAAGAATTCTAGAGCCTAGATCCTGAATGGCTAAAGGGATAAGCACCAATGGTTGGGTAAATGGTCAGTGCACAAGAGGCCAGAATTGGAGGAATACAAAAAGTTGTAGGGCTGGTGATGGTTACAGAGATAACATCCTGCAAACACCGTTAGATACAACAGCAGATATAGGCCATTCAGCTCATCTAGTCCACTTCACCTATCATGAAATCGTTGCTGACCTGATAATCTTCAACTCCATTTTCCTGCCTTTCCCCCATAACTATTGATTCCCTTACTCATTAAAATTCTGGCTGTCTCAGCCTTGAATATACTTAATGACCAGTGTCAACAGCCCTCTGTGATAAAGAATTCTACAGATTCACAACCCTCTGAGAGAAGAAATTTCCCTTCATTTGTGTCTTAAATGTGCAACCCCTTTTCTGAGATTATGCCCTCAGGTCCTAGACTGTCCCTCAAGGGGAAACAACCTGTATACTTCAGTAAGATCATCTCTTGTTCTTCTATATTCCAATGAGTACAGGCCCAACCTGCTCAACCTTTCCTCATGAAACAGTCCCTCTATATTTGGTATTAACCTAGTGAACTTTCTCTGGATTGTTTCCAATGCCATTATATCATTCCTTAGATAAGGTATCCAAAACTGTTCACAGTATTCCAGCTGTGATCTGACGTCCCTTGACTAGTTTAGCAAAACTTCCAAAGCTTTACACTCCATTCCATTAGAAATAAAGACCTACATTCCATTTACCTTCCCTATTACCTGCTGTAACTTTGTTGCTAACCTTTCATGATTCATGGACAAGGACTTCTGAATCCCTCTGTTCTGTAGCTTTCTGCAGTCTTTCTCCATTTAAATAATACTCAGCTCCTCTTTTCTTCCTGCCAAAGTGTATAACCTCTCACTTACCCACACTATATTCAATCTGCCAAGTTTTACTCATTCCCTTCATCTGTCTATAACCCTCTGCAGACTCTCTGTGCCATCCTCATCACTTCCCACCTATTGTTGTGTCATCTGCAAAAATAGAGACAGTACATTTGCTTGCTTCATCCAAGTGATTAATATATATTGTAAATAACTGTAGCGTCAGCACTGATCCCTGTGGCACATCACTAGTTACAGGCTGCCATCCTGAAAAGGCACCCTTTATCTCAACTCTCTGTCTTCTAGTATTTAGCCAATCCTCAATTCATGCTACTATATTGCTGCCAACACCATGGGCTGTTTTTTGTTGCCCTTTGGATAGTGTGTTCAACCAAAGTCTTTCCCACCTACTGCGTTGTTTTGGGCAGACCTCAAATATCCCACACAACAAAGGCTTGCATTTATGTAGCACCTTTAATGTAATACAATGTCTCAGGAGCATTATCAAACCAAATGAGACTAGGAACCACAGCAGAAGAGATTAGGACAGATGACCAGGTAGGTTCAAAGGACAAGAATTAGAATTTACAAAGAGGACTATGGAGTCTACCTGTCCCCATGAGCAACATTACCTTCTCAACTGAAAGCACCAATACAAAGCATCTATCTTTGTCATTCACCTTGGTTGTATGTTGGTTACACTTGGTTGCACAGATTCAAGAACATCTTCTTCCCCACTGTTATCAGACTTTTCAACGGACCTCTCAAATGTTAATTCTGGTCTCTCCCTCTGCACCTTCTCTGTGGCTGTAGCACTATATTCTGCACTCTGTTCTGCTACCCTGATGCAATTTGTATGGTATGATCTGCCTGTACAGCACACAAAACAACACTTTTCACTATATTTCAGTACGTGATAACAATAAATCAATCAATCAATGTCGATGGCACAGATTTCTGACATGGCATGGTCGTATGAAGAAAGCTCAAGCCATTGTAGTTTAGAAGAATAAGAGGTGACCAGACTGAAACATTCGGAGGGATCTGGGCAGGATGGACAGAAAAATTTCTGAAGAAGGGTCCCGACCCAAAACATCAACTTTCCTGCTCCTTTAATGCTGCCTGGCCTGCTGTGTTCCTCCAGCTCCACACTGTGTTGTCTCTGACTCCAGCATCTGCAGTTCTTGCTATCTCATGGACAGAAAGGATGTTTCCTCTCATGGAGTGATCTAAAATAAGTTTCAAAATAGCAGGTCACCCAGTTAAAATGGAGATGAAGAAGAATTGCTCCATTCAGAGGGTGATTAATCTTTGGAATATTCAACGTCAGGCAGTGAGGAAGGTTGGAGCATTCATCATATACAAGGCTGAGTTGGACAGATGTTTGATTGGCGAGGGAGTCACGGGTTATGGGGATAAGCAGGACAGTGGAATTGAGATTGGTCGTGTATCTGGTGATACAGGCTCTAGGGGTCGAATAGCCTATTCCTGCTCTTATTTCTTTAGCATTTTCTCTATGAATCTGCTGATGGAATAGATGCACACAAACAGCTCCTAGTCCTTGCGTTAAGGTCCAACTTTAACCAAACTGTTCACTATTACAGGGTTTCAGAACCAACGCTCATACAGCAGCAGAATACTGTTGCTACTGGAAATCTGTAATAAAAACAGAAAATACTGGCAAATACTCAGCGAGTCAGGCAGCATCTGTAGAGGCAGAAACTGAGTTAACCTTTCAGGTTGACAGTCTTTCATTAGAATTCCGGATATAACAGATTTTAAGTAAATGCAGGCGCAGGGAAACAGAGAGGAGAGAAATGGGAAAAAAAAAGGGTAGTGTGGAAGACAGGAAAGATTAAATGACAAAAAGGATGACGGGTGTAAGGAAAGAAAGAGCGGAATAGCTGTGGAGATTGTGAGGTGCAGTAGGTAGTATCCCTGCCTCTGAAACAGAGGTTCTGGGTTCAATTCCCTCTCCAGGACTTGGATGAGGAAAGCGAATGTACTGTCTCTATTTTTGCAGATGACACAAAAATAGGTGGGAAGTGGTGAGGATGGCACAGACAGTCTGCAGAGGGTTATACACAGGTGAAGTGAGTGAGTGGCAGATTGGATATAGTGTGGGTAAGTGAGAGGTTAAACACTTTGGCAGGAAAAGAGGAGCTGAGTATTATTTAAATGGAGAAAGGCTGCAGAAAGCTACATGAGGTTCAAGGAAGGTGTATTTATACTGTGGCTAAGCAGGTTCTGTATCAATTTGGTAAAATTTTTCTAACACATGCCAATGGCAGGCAATAAGATTGGGAGAAATTCCTGGTCAGCCATTCGAGGGAAAGAATGTTGGCGCCTATCCCAAATCTCCAGACTGCAACATGCACATTGCCACAGCAACTCAAGACTTCCCCTTTGTGATCAATAGCACCCACAAAATTGGGGAAATGAAAAGTCAACAGATGGTTTACAAAAGATGTAAATCGTTTTGAAACTTGCACATTTTCACCAGTCCCTCCGTTCCAACTTCTTACGGACTTCTGGTCTTAAAACAGACAAGGAGGATTCTTTCTTTCTCAGTGTTGTGAACCTGTGAAATCTTTATCACAGACAGCTGTCAAGGCTGTGTCATTAAGTATATTCAAGGTCAAGACAGACAGACTCTTAATCATGAGAGAATCAAGGGTTATGGGGGTAAGACAGGAAAGTGGAGCTGAGGATTTTCAGAGACAACAAGGTGC
>NC_063340.1:81237096-81241493 GCF_021869965.1 Rhincodon typus
CTGCACCTTGTTGTCTCGGATTCTCCAGCATCTGCAGTTCCTACTATCTCTGAGGATTTTCAGAATAGCCATGGTGTCACTGAATAGTAGAGCAGACTCGATGGGTTGATTGGCTCCTATATCTCATTGGTCTTTTGGAATTTCATCTCTCAAAGGGTATTGAATCTGTAGAATTCACTGCAAAGGGATGTCGAGGCTGGGTCATTAAGTGCATTCAGGGCTGAGATAGACAGATTTTTAATCAGTGAGGGAATCACGGGTTATGGGGGTAAGATGAAGTTGAGGATCGGCCATGATATCATTGAATTGGCGAGCTGATTTGATGGGCCGAACGGTCTGCTCCTATTTCTTATGATCCTATCAGTGTGGTGGCTCAGAATAGGCAGCTGAACCTATAACTTAACTGAAACCTGGTACCTTAATGAGCACCCTGGGGTGAGCCACTGGGAGACTAGTCTATTGGAGTGTGAAGTCTGGAACTCCATGCAATGCAAGTGGCTCCACTGCAGCTCTAAGCTAATTAGCAGATGGTGTGTTTGTTTCTGAAATTTACACTGAATCAACCAGCTTGAGGGGCAGTGGTGGGGGGCATAGGTGTGCCAGTGGTGGGGGTGCCAGTAGAAAACTGAAGCCTGAAATAAAAATATGTCAAAGCCACGCAGTTGTAAGGTTTTATGCATTGAGACTGTAGAAGGCCTTTCAAATATATCACTTACATCTCCCACAAACTGCTGACCATCCCCCAGCCAGTGAGTGGGTCATTACTGGCGAATGCTATTTTAATTGCGTGTCTCTGGGTTTATGAGCTGCCCTGACCTGCCATAAAAGCTGTGGGTCCCAGATTAATGCCTGAAACCTGAGATGAGAACTGACCAGCAACACCACTGGCAAAGTAACAAGAGTATCAAGCCTCCAGCAAACCACTGCCATCTGCTTGCTGAACCAAATATTTACATTGGTGCATCATCCCTGCCCCATCCCCCTCGGAAAATCTGTTTAACCTCACAGGACATCTGCTCCCCTCTCCAATCGGCTGCATGCTAACCTGCTGAGGCATTTGGCAGTCATTAAGAGTGAGTCTGCCGTCTCACTACTTTTTAGGTGAATCGTGTTCTTTCATTGTCACTCCCTCTGAATGTCCTCCAGTTTCACCCCAGCTATAGTTTTTTTCACAAAGAAGGGATCTGCATTAGCATAGCACCTTTCCCATAAATCCCAAAGGCTGTAGAATTTGCAGACTTCCTGCACGATGAAAACAGAGGGCATGCCTTTTGTCTGTTTCCATAGCTCGCACTTGCTGGTCACTAGTCTGGAAGCAGACCTCGGGAGGCACCTCTCTGCAGCAAGTATCACTGACCTGGAGTCTCTCCCCGCTCTTTGTGTCATGTGTTAGTAGGATCTGCCAGGTTCCTACTCAGCCTGTTTAGCTGCACTGTGAACACATTTTCTTTGGTCAAAAAGTCCTTGAGTGGCAGTCAAACCACCAAGTTCCTGACTCAGACCACTGCAGCACAAGCCTTTCCAAAGCACTTTTCAGCCAATGAAATACCTTTCTGAAGTTTAATCGCTGTTCCAGTCTGTGAATTTGAGCAACCAACTGACACACAGCAAGATCCCACAAAACGCAGTGTGATCATGGCCTGATAATCCAAATCCAATTTGATGTTATTCGAAAGGTAAAGCTGACTAGAAATCTCACTATCACTTCCCTTTTCTTTGAAGTTTGCCTTCACCTGACAGGGTAAATGGGACCCCCTTTTAATGTCTCATCTGAATAACAGCAGGCACTTCTGATGCTGCAGCACTCCCTCTGTACTGCACTGCATCGCCAGCCGAGACTGGGTGATCGAGTCTCCAGAGTGAAATTTGGAGCCTAGCTATCTGACTGAGCGGCAAGGCTGAAACCCAGGGCTACAAATGGCACTTAGTATTACACTGAAAGGGCACCATTATCACTGCTGCCCCCACAATGGGTAACATACATGCTACACAAGTGCTGGGCCACCTCTAACTAGACAGAACCTAACCATCACCTCTGATATCTGATGGCATTACCAAAAGTGAACCCCCTCCCACTATCAACATCCTGGGGGCTACCATTGTGCAGAAACCAAACTGGACTAGCCCATATAAATAGAGTGGCTACTACAGCAGGTTAAGAATCTTGCAAAGAGTGACTCTGCAAGGAGTGTTAACCAGCTACAGGCCATTGTTGGAGCTGCACTCATCCAGATAATTGCGAAGTAATCCATCACACTCCAGACTTGTGCGTGATGGAATACTCTCCACTTGTCTGGATGAGTGCAGCTCCAACAACACTGAAGAAGCTTGATACCATCCAGGACAAATCAGCCTGTTTGGTTGGCACCACATCTACAAACGTCCACTCCCTCCAACACCAACAGTCAATAGAAGCAGTGTGTTCCATTTGTAATCCTGGAATTCCCTCCCTAATGTCATTGTAGGTCAACTCAAATAGACCAGGAAGGCAGCTCACACCAACCTTCTCAAGGGCAAATAGGGATTGGTAATAAATTTTGGCCCATCCAGCAACGCCCAAGTCCCAAGAGTGAATAAAAACAAAAGACTGTAAAAACATCTCTAATGAATTCTGCTTTCCTGCTCCTCTGATGCTGCTTGGCCTGCTGTGTTCATCCAGCTCTGCACCTTGTTATCTCTAATGAAGTCCTTCATGTTTTTCCAGGAAACCTAGAAAGGACCAGTAACTGGATGGCAGGGCGAGTGCTCTGCTTAGAAACACTGCCGCTGCAAGTTAGCAATGCTCATCACAGTGCTCAAACTACCTTAGGGCCTCTGACTTCAATGGACATTCTCACTGGAGGAATGTGACCCACCCCCTCCACCCCAGAACTGTACTTAAGGCACCAGGTGGTATGGTATGTGCCAAATAAAACCAGGTTTCAAGTCCAATGTCTGGCTCCTGCTGAGTTTGGTGATTACAGCTGGAGCAATGGTGGGGAGAATCGGTACAGTTTGGAGCAGGAGAGATGGTGGAGGGGGCAGGGGAGTGAGGTGCGGGGAGCTCCAGGCTATGGGTGATGCCATCATACTCTGCCAGATCCATCTAAGAGACATTCTGAGCAACTGGCATTGGGCACACTGGCAGCAGTGATGCACCCAAGCCTCTGCTCTCACACACAATGCTAGCCTTGGAAAAAGGCCCCGCTTGCCCAGCAGGTTTCAGCCATGAAGGCTGGAACCTGACCAGATTGAAGAAGCCCACACTCTACCCAGGTTTATCAACACTGCATCCTAACATTAAAACAAATGACCTGATGAAGGGTTTTGGCCCAAAACATTGACTTTCCTGCTCCTCGGACGCTGTCTGACCTGCTGTGCTTTTCCAGCCTCACACCTATAATCTCTGGCTTCCAGCGTCTGCAGTCCTTATTGTCTCCAAACAAATGGCCTCATCTTGTGGACTGGATGGCACAGAGTTGAATTTCACAGAGATGCTCAGAAGGTTATGATAAAACAGCTCAAATCAGAAAGCAGCTAACTCCCTCAGCAATTTGAGGCAAAAACAGAATTAACACACTACCAACAAACTATTCATTGAGCCCAGAATACAACCTGATATTCTTCAAATGGAGTCTTTTAGAAAAACTGCCAAGTTTGTCCCCAGAACTAATCTATTTTAAACTTCACACGGCATGAGGAAACACAATTATCTGACCCATTTGAATCATTTCTCAATAAACCGGGTCCAATATTCCACTCCAATACAATCCCTTCCCACAACAGTACATTAAACAGCTTGAAGCATCACATTCATTTCTAAGGACAAAGAATCCTTTCACATTTTAGCACTGTTCATGTCACACATGTGATTAAAGAATGGGAAGATGATGCAACAAAGTAAAACAGTCTCTCCAATATTAATGTGTTACTAAATGTGGTTACACCACTGGGAAGAGACCAGATTTGGGAACACTATACCGGGACTGCACATTAACAGACTCTCTAGCATCAATCCATGCATAGTACTGTAGTAAAAACATGCAGAACAGTACAGACATCAATCACAGGGGAAATCCATATTTAGGGATGAGCAATAAATGTGGGCCTTGTTGACAGCATCCACATTCCATGAACGAACAAATAAAAACAGAGATAAGCATGCACAGATCCAAAAAACTTAAGACAGATACGCGTGTAGAAACAGATCCAGTTATACACAGAAAAACACATGTATTTCGACAGACACATGTATACAGACACATGCATAGATACATGTTTTCACACAGACACAAACATTCCAACACATGCAAATACAGGCAGGTACACGTACACAGATACATATACACCGATGCATGTATACACATAAATACATACTGACAGACATGTACAGATTCATATATGGAGACGTGCATACA
>NC_063340.1:81241503-81244024 GCF_021869965.1 Rhincodon typus
GATTCATATATGGAGACGTGCATACACACAGGCACATACATACAGACTGACACATACACAGGAGGAGCCTAGAAACAATCAGGAACACAGGTACACTCTAACATAGGGAGACGTACCTACAGTCAAACACAGACACAGAAACACAAACACACACTCTCAAATTGCACAGATTCCCACTATCAAATCGAACTCCTTTTTCACAGGCACTGCTGATGTGAGCAGCCTCTCGGTATCAGCTACTGCAATGCTGACAATGCGAGTGTGTTCAACTAGACAGAGAAACTGCGCCCCCCGCAGAAAACTACTTGTAGCTGTTTCATTCCTGCTTGTAAGCGGTTACTAAGAGCAGGAAATAGGAGCCCCCCTGGAAAACAAGGCTTTATTATGTGCCAGTTAGAACAGATCGGTTCCCAAAGTCCACTTGAAGGAGAGATTCTGAAACCTACTGCCCATCGCCATGAGCTGAGGGTTGGAAAGGCGAACCGCCATCAGCTTAACTTCCATGTGAGGGGGAGGCGGGGGGGAATTCTGTGATCAAAGAGTTGAAATTCTTCGAGGGCCAGTATCTGGAGCCCGAACACTTGCACACACTGTTTTAGATCAATTATATACGTTTGTTTTATTTTTAAAACAATGTCCTTTCGCCTTCACACCATAGACATCAATATAAGTGGCCAACTTCAGAAACCAATTAATTCCTGCGTTTTCCCAACTCAACCCTTTCTCGTCAGCCCTGCTTCAGGGACAGGAATATCAGGAGATGAATTAGCCAGGAGCTCATTCTGTTCAGATGTAACGGGCAGCGCTGGAGCCCCGGGTTCAAATCCCCACACCCCTTGTCCTGGAAGTATGCAATAACACATCCAAACTGCCAGGTTTAAAAGCAAATTTGAACTGTTAGTCTTTCGCTTCCAACACGGTCTTTAACGGAGGGACTGGGGACATACAGAGAGCAGCCATCAGCATATTGCGCTTCTTTCTTTCTTTCTGTCTGCAGGTCTGTTTAATGTCACAATCCCACCTCCATCCATTGCCCAACTGTGAGTCTCCCCCCAGGAGAAGTCATTAACAGCCCCTTCCCACCCCCCTCCCAGTCACAATCTTGGACCAGTTCACCAGATTCAGAGTCGGCTCACCCCACCCCTCCCACCCATTGGATGTGCATTGCTGTAGCGGCGGTGGAGGAGGGAGGGAGACATGGGTACTCTTCCTTCAGCATCTCTCTCATTCTCTGTATGTCTGTACCATGGTCTAACACAGAGACCGTACTGCGGCTGATTCCATGGTCATTTTCAAAAGGGTTTGGGTTAAGTACAGTTTAAAATGGAAAGACAACGCAAGGGTGTGTGCTCGCCAGGGGGACACTCACTGGATCATTCTTTCAAAAGGCCAGCACCGGGTGCGGTGGGCCGAGTAGCCTCTTTCTGTGTTGTCCAATGACAGGGGCGTGTGTGAACAGGGGCTACATTCAGCCAGGAGGGTCTGACTGATCTCGCTCCCACTCTCAACAAAAAGCGGCTGATTGAGGAGCCTATTCAACACAATCGGAACAGTTAGAAATGTAGCGAATGTTTTAGATTGAACGCAGAGTTGCCGTTTATAATGAACACAGCGCCCTTAGCTCCGATCCCGCTCCGTAAAAATAGATTCCCTCTGCTTCCATCCGGATTCATTGCACAGTCTGTAAATATCCCGCTCTCTACATGATGAAGTGGGATGAAATGTTCGCCGGCTGGATATGGGGAGGGGGTAGGAGGCAAAGCTCATGTATTAAACCGCCCCCCTCCCCATTAAAACAGCAGCGAGCCGCTGGGAGGGGGATGCTGGGTGAGTGGGCGGTGGGAGGGGGCATATCTGCAGAGAATGGGTATAAGGTACTGCGGCACATGAATGAACGAACGAACGAATGCAAAGGACAGCGCAGCCCGGCTCGTCTCAGCGGCTCGCCCCTCGTCGCTGAGTTAAAAGGAGTTGAAATAAAGCGGGTGGGGAGACAGCAACTCCATCCCATATGCAGTTCTCCCGAGAAATAGCAAAATCTAACCCAGACACGGTCTCCTGGAAGCAATGGCATAGCCCGTATCATTTGGCCTTGTCTATAAAACACACACTCTCTATCAATACACACACACTTTCAGAGCGCCGAGCCTTCGCTGGTTTAAATCATACACACACAAACACACACACAGAATACAGGCACACATACGGACACAGATACAGGCACACATACTGACACAGATACAGGCGCACACTGACACGGACACACACATTGACACAGGCTGACACTGGCACAGACACACTGACACACACTGACACAGACACACTGACACACACAGATATACACACTGACACAGACACACACAGATATACACACTGGCACAGACACACTGACACACACAGATATACACACTGACACAGACACACACAGATATACACACTGACACAGACACACTGACACAGACACACTGACACACACAGATATACACACTGACACACAGATATACACACTGACACAGACACA
>NC_063340.1:81244124-81244598 GCF_021869965.1 Rhincodon typus
ACACACTGACACAGACACACACAGATATACACACTGACAGACACACACACAGATATACATACTGACACAGACACACTGACACACACACAGATATACACACTGACAGACACACACAGATATACACACAGACACACTGACACACACAGATATACACACTGACACAGACACAGACACACACAGATATACACACTGACACAGACACACTGACACACGCAAATATACACACTGACACAGACACACACAGATATACACACTGACAGACACACACACAGAGATATACACACTGACACAGACACACTGACACACACACAGATATACACACTGACACAGACACACACAAACACACACACAAACACACACACACTGACACAGTCAGTGACACAGACACACACTGACACAGACACAGACACACACTGAAACATGCATTGACAGACAGACACACACAGACAGAGACACAGACACACACTGACACAG
>NC_063340.1:81244608-81249479 GCF_021869965.1 Rhincodon typus
ACAGGCACAGGCACACACTGACACAGGCACGCACTGACATAGGCACACACTGACACAGACAGTGACACAGACACACACTGACACAGACAGTGACACAGACACATACTGAAACACGCACTGACAGACACACAGATACAGGCACACACTGACACAGACACACACTGACACAGACAGTGACACAGACACACTGACACAGACACAGGCACACACTGACACAGACAGTGACACAGACACACACTGACACAGACACAGGCACACACTGACACAGACAGTGACACAGACACACACTGACACAGACACACACTGACACAGACTGACACAGACAGTGACACAGACACACACTGACACAGACACACACTGAAACACGCATTGACAGACAGACACACAGACACAGACACACACTGACACAGACACAGATACACACACAATGACACAATCCATATTGTACCGGGACTTGTGCTTCTCATCAGTGAGAAACAGCAGTTTACTGCTTGGCGGCGGTGGGGCTGTTATTTTGATTTGATTTCATATATTAAAGACTTATTGAAAAAGCCTACTATTAAATCTCCATCCGTCCCCTCAGCAGTGAGTGAGAGGATATGAAATCAATCACATTGCTCCAGCTATGATTTTTGACCTTACGGTATTTCTAGGGCGTCAACATTCCGACACAGAAATATTGGTTGCATTTCGACACTGGAAAGGGTTGGGGGAAGGGACTTTCTATAAAATAACGTTGTTCATGATCTGATGTCTTTTTTTGGAGCTATAGACTCCTAATGTCCAAGCGGTGAATCAGTCCGATTACAATCCGATCGTGATCTATAGTATACTATTGCTGCTCCTCCTCCTGGCTCCACCTCACCTTCAATCTTTGACCTCTGCTCAACGTTGCTGTTTAGGCTGGAATCTGGAGGTAGAGAAGGAGGGTGAGGGAGAGGAGGTTGAGGGGCTCGGGAAGAGGGGGTGAGCGAGAGGTGGGATTGAGGGGGTGAGGAGTTGTGCTGGGATGGGATGGGGTTTGGAGTGTTGAGGGGGTGAAGAATTTGAGGGGGTGGGAGGGTAAGGGGTTGAGGGGGTGAGGGGGTAAGAGATTGAGGGGCAGAGGGGGTAAGAGATTGAGGGGGTGAGGGGGTAAGAGATTGAGGGGCTGAGGGGGTAAGAGATTGAGGGGGTGAGAGGATAAGAGATTGAGGGGCAGGGGGGTAAGAGATTGAGGGGCTGAGGGGGTAAGAGATTGAAGGGATGAGGTTTTGAGGCACTCAGACACCTACCTTGCTGGAGAAGGCTCCCGGGATCATCATCTTAAGCGCCTGCCTCTTGAGCTCCACCAGCCGCGTGTTACAATTCTCGCACCAAATGCCCTTGTCCTCCGAGCCGCAGGAACCGGGTGAACCAGAGCCCGGAGACGATCCAGCCACCGAACCCGGCGAGCCGCCGCCTGAGCCGGGGGAGCCGCCGAGAGACGATCCGGGAGAGCCGCCGCCGCTGCTGCTGCTGGAGCCCGGAGACGCGGTACCCGAGCCGGGCACCGAGCCGGCTCCTTCGGGGGCGGGTCGGTTCACTGTCCGGGATTCCTCGCAAGGCTGGAAGCTTCTCCTGTACCACATCTCCGGGGTGAAAGTTGCCAGTTTGGTCTGCGAATAACTCTCCGCCGTCCCCTGGGGTATCCATCAAATGATAATTAATGACAATTAACAACAGGAAGGAAATAAACGCAATATATTTGCAAAAAAAAATCAGCACTGGCGTCTGAGCGGATGCACAGTGGGGTTTGCAAACATTTGAAATAGTTTTTACAAAACAATCTCAACACTCACCACATGCTTGCGATTCCTTGCAAAAACAGCCCGCTCTTTGCTTCCAGATACAGAATTCATATCAAATCAATGATTTCTCTCGCTCTCCTGTTTTCTAGCTGAATTGATACTGTATCGCCGCTGGGTTTCCGCACAGCCAGGTTTGCAGAATGACACTGCCCCCTAATTCACTGTGACAATCAACTTCACCAACCCCTCGACCCCCTCATTGCTGCCGGGGCATTTTAGTGCAGCCCCTACCACCGCCCACCCCCAGAGTCATACATTGCCCTTCATTCCACAACTGTCCGTGTCTGCATTTCGGTTTGAGACACACACTGTTCGCTACTCCTCGTTCCTACGGAATTGTTTTCTGAGTGCAGTCCCCTGAACTCAGGGGAGGCGGCAGCGCTGCACTTAACTTGGCCACTCTTCCAGCCAGCACTCCACCCCCACCCCCTTCCAGCTGAGGGGCTCCTCCTCCTGGTGCTGGTGCCGTCTCTCTCACCGCCCCCCGCCCAGCGACTCGGGTTCAGAATGAAAATGTGCCCAACTCTGGCAGTCAGCCGTCTGGGCGGAGCTCAGCTTGGTCAGAGACCGCGCCCCCCCCCCTCCCCCCGGTCTAGCTGAACGTTTCGGTCTTGTGGGGGGGTTAGCTCGGGAAACAGGCTCTGATATTAAAGACACAGCCGCTCGGACCGGGAGGCGGACTCGGAACTGAGGGTTGGTTGTAAACAACTGACAGCCCTCATCCCAAATTGATCCTTACCTGAGAAACAGCAAGCCCCCTCTTTCATACATAGCCCTGACCAATGTTAAGATATCTTGACAGTCTAACATGCATTATCGATGTTAAGATACTTCTCAGTAAAAAAAAATACATTGCCAATGTTAAGATTCATTTTCAATATTAAAATGAATTGTCAGAGTTAGGATGCATTATTATTAAGATGCATTCCCGGGATTAAAAGGCATTCTCAGGGTTAGTATGCATTCTCGATGTTAAGATGCATTGTTAATGTTGAGGTGCATTGTTAATGTTGAGATGCGTTCTCAATGTTAAGATGCATTTTCAAAGCCAAGGTACATCCTTCATTTTAAGACACGTTGCCAACGTAAAAATGCATTCTCAACTTTAAGAATCATTCTCAATGTCACTGTCGGTGTTGAAATGCCAGGCATATCTGCAAAAGAAAAGTTTAACCGGTAAACGCGCTGATTTTCCTCCCCTTTTTTTGTGTTCGGTGATATTGCTGTGTCCTTGCAGATTCCGAGCACTGCACGTTATCAGGGAATGAGATTGGAACACCCAGTCATGGTACAGAGGTGTGTGTTATTTATATATAATTATATGAATATACTGAAAGGAGCTGGTTGAAAGTGGGGGGCGAGGGGTGCGGGTTTGTGATTGTAAATGCTCAGCGGGGCTGTTTTTGAGCAGATTGGAGCTGACCTGGGGAAGGGAGCGGGGCTGGAATGGAAAGACAAGACAAGGGGAAAAACCTGGCGCCCTCTGCTGTTTATACATTTCTGCAGCCTGATGTTCTGCTCACATTGCGATAAACCCTCATCCTCTCCGAACACGGAGAATGCAAATGTCAAACCGAAAACGTGTGCTTCAAAAACCGGTTTTATCATTGGATGAGATAACAAGGTGTAAAGCTGGATGAACACAGCAGGCCAAGCAGCATCATAGGAGCAGGAAGGCTGACGTTTCAGGCCTAGACCCTTCATCAGAAATGGGGGAGGGGAAGGGGGTTCAGAAATAAATAGGGAGAGAAGGGTAGGCGGATAGAAGTTGGATAGAGTAGAAGATAGGTGGAGAGGATGAGAGAGTTGCAGTGGGAGAGAGATCCCCTGAGGTTTGTCCGGAGGGAGGAGGGTAACTTCTTCAGGCTAGGCATCCTTAGAAGAGGCTTCGCAGTGGGGTTAAAATTGAATCAGAGATAGTAGGAACTGCAGATGCTGGAGAATCTGAGATAACAAGGTGTAGAGCTGGATGAACACAGCAGGCCTAACCCCACTGCGAAGCCTGTTCTAAGGGTGCCTAGCCTGAAGAAGTTACCCTCCTCCCTCCGGACAAACCTCAGGGGATCTCTCTCCCACTGCAACTCTCTCATCCTCTCCACCTATCTTCTCCTCTATCCATTTTCTATCCGCCTCCCCCTCTCTCCCTATTTATTTCAGAACCCCCTTCCCCTCCCCCATTTCTGATGAAGGGTCTAGGCTGGAAACGTCAGCCTTCCTGCTCCTATGATGCTGCTTGGCCTGCTGTGTTCATCCAGCTCTACACCTTGTTATCTCAGATTCTCCAGCATCTGCAGTTCCTACTATCTCTTATCATTGGATGCATTTCTTCAAAGTTTACCGAATGGAAAGGGAGAAGCAGTGCGATTGTCAAAAAAAATTGAGCGGCATGGTTCCTTATAGATTACAACTAGGCGAACACAGTCTATTGTAATGCAATGACTGAAGTGTTTAACAGATCCAAAGGAAGTGTATTGGGGCAAAGGAAGTTATTGGTTTCAAAGAAGGATCAATAATGTTATCAGTTCAGTAGAAATCTCTAAAGTGCAGATCACTTAGCAGGTTGACCAAAATCAATAAGTGCTTTCCCCTTGCTCCTAAATTAGGAACCATGTTGTATCCGGAAATGATTGTACATTCGTTTGCAGAAGGAGTCAATTATCCTCTGTGGATGAAAAGTAACCGAGTTATATCTGGCCCCAGCATCTTCAGCCTAAACCCTGGGGGATAATGGCTACGTTGGGACTAGTGGATGCATGGGGCTGCATTGCCTGTTCTCCTAAAGGACCTCTTCACCAGACTCACTGGAACATAGGGTCAAAGAATAGGCCATTCACCCTCTCCATCCTTTTCTAGCAATTAAATAACGGCTTGTCAGTACCCGAATTCTCTAATCTCTGACACCCTCAACTGACACACAAACACAACAAATCTTATTTCAGAGATAGTAGGAACTGCAGATGCTGGAGAATCTGAGATAACAAGGTGTAGAGCTGGATGAACACAGCAGGCCAAGCAGCATCAGAGGAGCAGGAAGGATGACGT
>NC_063340.1:81254479-81311992 GCF_021869965.1 Rhincodon typus
CCTGCTGTGTTCATATTAGTTCGGAACTGAGTGTAGGGCTGTCAATGTTGGATAGGTATATCCCTAGAGCCATAAACTGGTTAGGTCACAACTGGAGTATTGCGTTGAGTCCCATTCTGAGCACCACATTTTAGAAAGTACTTGAAGGTCATTGAGAAGTGGCAGAGGATTTTTTTTTATTCTTTGATGGGATATGGGTGTTGCTGGCAACGTCAACATTTGTCGTCCATCCCTGCTTGGTGTTGACTGAGCGGCTTGGTTGGCCAATGCAGACTTTTTACTGTGGAGAGAAACAAATGGAGGCTGGATATTTGGGGAAATGAATATTGATGTCTTGAAAACAGCCCACGTTACAGAAGAGGAAGTGCTGGAGGTCAATAGAAAACATAAAGGTAGATGCCTAATCAGGTGTATCCCAGGATGTTGTGGGAAGCTAGGGAAGAAATTGTGGGGCCTGTAGCGGAGATATTTTTATCATCTATAACCACAGGTGAGGTGAAGGAGGACTGGAGAGTGACTAATGTTGTGCCTTTATTTAAGAAAGGCTGTAAGGAGAAGCCTGGGAATTACAGACCAGTGAGCCCGATGTCAATAGTGGGTAAGTTGTTGGAGGGGATTCTGAAAGATAGGATGCATTTGGAAAGGCAAGGACTGATTAGGGATAGTCAGCATAGCTTTGTGTGAGGAAAATTGTGTCTCACAAACTTGATTGAGTTTTTTAAGGATATAATCAAAAAGGTTGTTGAGGGCAGAGTAGTAGACGTTGTCTAAATGGATTTTAGTAATGCCCTTGACAAGGTTCCGCATGGTAGACGGATCAGGAAAGTGAAATTACATGGGATTCAGGGAGAGCTTGCCCATTGGATAAAAGATTGGCTTGACAGTAGGAGACAGAGGGTGGTGGT
This sequence comes from Rhincodon typus, assembly GCF_021869965.1. NCBI lineage: Eukaryota > Metazoa > Chordata > Chondrichthyes > Orectolobiformes > Rhincodontidae > Rhincodon > Rhincodon typus. The sequence continues at coordinate 81,255,385 of NC_063340.1, forward strand.
GGAGGGTGAAATATCTCCACAGAGGCTGGTATCCTATCACCAAGTCACCCTTTATTTACACATGGAGAGTCCTTGACACTGATCCAGCTTCTTCAGAGATAAGGGATTGGTGCTAGGTCCATTTTTGTCCATCACTTACATAAATGATTTGGATGAGAATTTAGATGGCAATGGTTAGTAACTTTGCAGATGACTCCAGAATTGGTGGTATAGTGGACAGTGAAGAAGGTTATCTAAGATTACAAAGGGATTTTGATCAATTAGGCCAAGGGGTTGAAGAGTGACAGATGGAGTTTGATTTCGGTAAATGTGAGGTATTGCATTTTGGTAAAACAAACAAGGGCAGGACTTACACATTAATGATAGGGCCCTGGATAGCGTTGTCATTCAGCAAAACCTAGGGGTTAATGTACATAGTTCTTTGAAAGTTGCATCACAGATGGACAGGGTGGTTAAGAAGGTATTTAGCACGCTTGCTTTCATTGCTCAGAGCAGTATAGAAGTTGGAACGTCATGTTGAGGTTGTACAGGATGTTGGTGAGGTCACTTTTGGAGTATTGTGTACAATTCTGTTTGCCCCGCTACAGGAACAATATTATTAAATTGGAGAGGGTTCAGAAAAGATTTACCAGGATGTTGCCAGGAATGGAGGATTTTAGTTATAAGGGGAGGATGGAGAGGCTGGGAATTTTTTCACTGGAGTGTAGCAGGTTGAGAGGTGACCTTATAGAGGTTTATAAAATTATGAGGAGCATAGATAAGGTAAATAGCAAAGGTCTTTTCCTTTGGGCATGGGAGTTCAAAACTAGGGTGCATTATTTTAAGCTGAGAGGAGAAAGATTTAAAAGGGAGCTGCGGGGCAACTTTGTCACACAGAGGGTGGTTCATATATGGAATGAACTGCCAGAGGAAGCAGTAGATGCAGGTATAGTTACAACATTTAAAAGACATTTAGACAAGTACATAAATAGGAAAGATTTAGAGGGATATGGGCCAAGCACGGGCAAGTGGGACTAGTTTAGCTTGGGAAAGTTGGTCGGCATGGACAAGTTGGAACAAAGGGTCTGTTTCCGTGCTGTACGACTCTGTGACTCAATGACTATGACTCAGACTTCAATCTGTATAAAACTTTAACTAAGTTAGTTGCTGTGAATCGTCTTGGGACAATATATTAAAAGAAGCGTATAAATGACTGCTGTTGTAAAAGTGAATGTATTAAATACTATACACTTGAAACCTCTCCCCAACTTAATTTTATATCTACTGATGGGCTGTGTCCATCTTCTCCCTTCTCTGTAGGGGGCTACTGAAAGAACTTTTGAAACTATTCAGCTTAGTCTATTCTAGTTGGTCTATGGCATTATTAAAATAGAAGCAGACCATTATTTCCACTGGTTCTAAATTATCACCTTCAGGGAAAACTTCAATACAAAGAATATTCAGACCATAAAATATTAAAATTACACAGAAGATGGTAAATTTTATTTAATCCAAACACAAGGGGATTTAATTTTCTCTGTGGCTACTTTATACATATTGGATAAAACATTTATGTTAAATCCTTGTCTGCATAATTGTAATTTAGTTTTCACCTTGTGCAAAATAAATGAGAAAATGATTGTGTTAATTTAACACAAATGCATTAACTAATGCTCTTGAATTAAGCACACAAAGGAAATGGGTGCTTAGATATTTTGTGAGGGCCTCAATCATTGTATTTCACTGAATTTAATATTCTGATCTCACTTTGTTAGAGATCCCAGGACATTTATTTGACCAAGGGAAAGGGATTTCTCCAAGTATTCCAGCCTACTTTCTTCCCTCAGCCAAAACTATCCCAGTGGTAGAGGTAAGAAGAAGGCTGCCATTGAGATGAAGCATTTCAGCTCCTCAGAGAGACTTAGAGTGGCTGGAATTGCTCTCCTCAGAGGAGAGTTAAGGGGAGATTAAATAGATGTGTTCAAATTTTTGAATGGTTGGGATAGAGTAAGAGATTGTTTCCAATGGGAGGAAGGTAATTTTTGAAATTTGCACATGGGATATGGGTGCTACTAATAAAGCCAGCATTCATTATCAATCCCTAGTTGCCCTTGAGATGTTAGTGGTGAGCTGCCTACTTGTACCACTGCAGTATGTATGCTGTAAGTACACACAGAGTAGATTTTATTTCCCTGTAATGGATTTGATGCAATTGAGTATCTTGCTGGGCCATTTCAAAGGACAGTTAAGAGTCAATTATATTGCTCCCATAAGTCATACGAGTCAGATTAGGTAAAGACGGATTATTTCCCTAAATGACATTAGCAAATGAAGCAGAAGGGTTTTTGCAACAATCCACTAGCTTTATGTTCATTAATGAGATTATAAACCAGATTTTTATTAATTAATTGAGTTTACAGAAGTTAAACAGTCATGCACCCAAAGCGACTTTAACGTTATTTAATCTTTCTCTTCCTACTGTTAGATCTTGGTGTCATCTCAGAGCAGCTATAGCTGAGAAAGCTACTGGCTGTTTTATCGCCTTGCCTCAGATATCTTTATCCTCTGTTAGGCCTGGGATTAGAGGGCTCTGTGTAGGTGCAGGAACAACTTCCTCAGTCTGACCTGATGGAGGCATTTGAGTCCCTGGCAGAGGGGAGATGTTATAGCAGGGTGACTCACTGATGTCACGAAAGGACAAATCCTTGGGGGGTGGGGGGCATGTCTGTCGTCTCTTCTCCGTGTTGGTGTGCAACAGCATCTCCCTCACCCCTTAAGGAGTTGGGGCAAATGGAGGGAGAGGTTGTTAGCTTGCTCGCCGAGCTGACCGATTATTGTATATCACCAGCCAGCTCGGGCGAGCGAGCCAACAATCTCATTCACAATCTGAGCTACAAATCTTCGCAAGAACCTCAAATAGAGAGAGCCTAAGGTCACTGAGAACCATCTCAGCCAGCCAGTGAACGAATGAGTGTGTGGCTCATTCAATGAAGTCTATTTGCATATCCAGGAGATGCTGACCATTCATCTGGACCTGGCTGCCCACAATGGCCACCATGCAGTTCAGTCCATATAGCCTTCCCCACATGCTCACACGCTGCATCCACAACATCAGACAGACTCCTCTGCTCTTCACCCCAGTTGACACATGACCCTCTGGCACCTCTGCCAGTAGTTCTCCTGTGCGTCTTGTGCATCCTTGTCAGCTCATGAATGGTTGAGTCCAAAGGCTCAGCATCTGTACTGGGCTAAGCGGGGCCCTGCTCTCCAGCAGCCCCTCCCGAGTGTCAGAGCACACGGCCATTTCTTTCTTCTCTAACCGTGGGCATGTGCCAGTGCTGTGCTCTCCAGAATGTGACCCTGAATCTACTCTGCATACCTCACTCACCAGGACGAAGGTCACAGCGTGGGGTGGAGGGTACGAAGAAAGTGCTTCCTCTGAGGATTCTGACTGGTCCGTATGTACGAGGTGCTGGGGGTGAGTTGGCCCCGGGGAGCTGGGAGATATGGGTTAGGGCTCTTTTTCATCTAATCCTTGCTTGGGTCTGGGATCCTGAGCCTGAAGAATAAAAGATAGTGATTTGTTTGTGGAGCTGGAGGAGCATAGCAGGTCAGGACCAGTCCTTCATGATGAAGGGTGTAAATGCGAAACGTCAGCTTTCCTGCTCCTCTAATGCTGCCTGACCTTCTGTGTTCCTCCAGCTCCACAATGTGTTATCTCTGACTCCAGCACCTCTCGCTATCTCATAATGGTTTGTTTGTGTTGTAGGCTGCTATCCTTTTCCAAGCTTTTATTAAGATGCTGCTGCTTGATGGCCAGCCAGTATTAACTGCTTTGAGAATTCCTCTCCAGTTGGCTGCACGCATCCATCTTCTGTCCAGTACAGATTGGCCTCCCTTGATGGCCTGCAAGCATAGCTTTATGACAGGTGTTCCCACCTCTCTCCTCCCCTACAATGTCTGCACACAGTTATGCTGGTTTCTCCATCTTTGTGCTGCAGAAGAGCAGAAGCATTAAGAGACATTAACGTGGGAACCCGAGCACAATGCTCATTGATAGATACAGAAGGAGATGTGAATCCCGGAACTGTGACTGTCCATGTCCTATACCTGGAAGAAGGGGATATGAAGGGAGTCACAAGCTACGCAACTCTGCATGAGAGGAGAGCTGGAGTTGATGAACTCCAGGATGTGTGTGCCTGATGTCCCTGTGATGTGCTTATCCTGTACCCACCTCTTATGGATACGTCCTTTTCCCATGCAGGCATTGGATGGGAGGATGCCTGCAGTCTAGTTGTGAAGAAGGGTCAAGGAGTTTTTTTTTAAATTTACTTCATTGTGTGAGGACTTTGCTGGCTAGTCCTGTATTTATTGTCCACCCGTAATTACCCAGAAAGCAGTTAAGTATTGACCATAGCGCCGTGGGCCTGGAGTCACATGTAGGCCAGACCAGGTAAGGATATTAATCAACCAGGTGGGTTTTTCCCAACAATCTACAATGGATTCATGGCCATCATTAGATTCTCAATCTTAGATATAATTGAATTCAAATTACACCATCTCCCGTAGCAGGATTTGAACCTGGGTCCTCAGACCGTTTCCTGGGTCTCTGAATTAACAGTCCAGCAATAATTCCACATGCCCATTGTCTCCCCAAGGAGTTGGTAGTGTGTGAGCTGTTGAACGTTGTAGCTTCTTTTATGTTTTAAGTGTGAACCCTGGCAGATGTGTTGGAGGCAGAGCCACTGTTGGACCAGGCGTGCAATTTGTAACATCACTGAAGTGAAAGACATTGAATGCACATGAGGCACCCAATGGAGATGCTTAGCACCTAATCTTGTGTGTGACAGTCTTGTGTGCTGACAACTCTATAATGCAAACTCACACTCATAGGGGCAGGAAGCATTGAGTAGACAGTGGTGCCAATAATGGTAGTGTGCAACCAGTCATTCATACTCTTGCAGCACTGGAGCCAACTTCCCCTCTCGTTCCCAGGCTCCTCAGTCAGTCACTCGGCCTGGCCTCCTATTGCCATCCTCGAGAAACGTACATTCCTTCTCTCACTTCTAAGGAGACATTGCTGAAGTGTGAGGCTATTGTCTGGAATGTCTCCAACATCTCCAGAGGTAGATGGGTGGTGCTGAGCTGAGGTCTGTTGCTGGTCCTAGGCTGGAGTGGGTGAAGTGCTTTCCAGCCACCTTATGCTACGGGGATAGTGTTGGGTCACAGAGATGGCCCAATGGAGAGGAATGCCCAATAGTGTATGCTTCCCAAACTTTGGTTGATGCCAAGCACAAATACATCCAGCTAGAGAAGTAAGGCTTGGCGGTCATCTCTGGTGTGAGAAAGTTCCACCAAAATCTTTACGAACGTAAATTTGTAATAACAATGGATCACAAACTCCTGCTAGAACTACTCAAAGATGACGAGGCCTTGCAGCCCGTAGCTTCAGATCAAATTCAGCAGTGAACTGTCATTCTAAGTAAGTACAGTTACAAGTTGGAACACCATCTGGGAGGCCAAGTAGCAGATCTGGATGCCTTGAGCCAGCTTCCACTGGTGTTGCTGCCAGTGAAAGAGTCCGTTCTGGTTTTAAACTTTCTGGGCACTCTTCCTGTCACAGCTGATAATATCAGATTGCGGATGCAAAAAGATCCGCTCCTGACAAAACTAAAACAGCTGGTGGTGACGGGGGGAACCAAGAGGCCATCACAATCAGAATTGAAATCTTTCTGGATCCAGTGAGACCATTTCACCGTAGAGGATGGCATTTATTTATGGGGAGCAAGAGTGATTGTCCTAAGCAAAGGTCATCGCCAAATACTGGCTGAACTCCACCAGGGCTATCCAGGGGTTTCCAAAATGAAGATGTTGGCAAGAAGTTATGTCTGGCAGCCAGGACTGGATGCAGACATATCTGCATTGGTGAGGCAGTGCTTATAGTGACAAAAAGGACAAAAATTACTGCTAGCAGTACCCCCACATCTGTGGGAATGGCCAGGTAAACCCTGGACTTGGTTACACATCAACTATGCCAGCTCTTTCATGGCTCAATGTTCTCAGTCACTGAGAATGTCACTCAAAGTGGTTGGCAGTGCGTATAGAGTTCATTCATCAAACATGGGAATGACAATAGAAAAGCTATGCACATCTTTTTTCAATTTATGGTCCTGGAGGTGTTGTTTACAGACCACAGGCCATAATTTCCCAGCAGGGAATTTGAGTATTTCCTGAAGTCAAATGGCATTCGGCGTATAAGACCAGCTCTATACCATCCATCGTCCAATGGTCTCACGGAAACCACAGTCCAAATTTTGAAGGCAGGCTTAAAGAAACAGGCTTCAGCTTCACTCAATACCACACTGTCCCAGTTCCTATTTGATTATCAGACCACCCCTCACACAACTATAGGGATAGCTCCAGCAGAATTGCTAAGGCGGGGGGGAAGACTCCCCACCAGGTTAAATCTGATCCTCCCAGACCTGAGGGGGAGGGTGAAATGGCATCAGGAACACCAATGCCAGACACAAGACTCCTCTAAGTGAGGGAGACAGTTTACTTCAGGGGATGAAGTCAAAACCACAGGAATGGCCCTGCATGGGTGAGAGGCATGGTCAACGCGAGGTCATGTACCGTGACGTACAAAGTACAGGTAGGTGATGTGATCCTGAACAAGCACATGGACCACATGAAAGCTGCAAACTCTCAAACGGGGCAGGACCAAAACATACGTGGCCCGTCAGACCTGCTGGAAAGGCTGTTGGAGCCAGTGGGTTCTCCCCCTCTGTCTAGTGTCAAGGAAACCTGGATACGGCAGATGTTGCAGCCTCGACACCTTTACTGCCTGAAGAAGAAGATGAATTTCTTCTGAATCGCTGCAGGCACAAGAGGTGAGCTACAGTCTGGTACACGGTGCCTGTATCTGAGGCTAAGTAGAGGAACAGGACCCCGTGCAAAAACACCCCAGGAGAGGCTACATGACAAAGAACGTTACTATGTCCCTGGACCTAGAGGGGAAGGGATGTAGTGATTGTAACAAGGTCAGCCAGATGGAAAAAAAAAACAAAGTTGCCGGAAAGGCTCAGCAGGTCCGGCAGCATCTGTGAAGAAAAAATCAGAGTTAACGTTTTGGGTCTGATGATCCTTCCTCAGAACTCTGCTGGAGCTATCTCTGTAGTTAACTCTGATTTTTTTCTTCACAGATGCTGCCAGACCTGCTGAGCTTTTCCAGCAACTTCTGTTTTAGTTCCTGATTTACAGCATCTGCAGTTCTTTCAGTTTTTGTTCAGCCAGGTGGACCTCATAGAATATGAGTTCCCTGAGTGGGGCTGTTAATCTGGTCCAGTCAGGGAGCCCTGACTGATAGATAGAAACAGGAGTGTCAGGTGTTTTGTTCGCTCTGAGAGCTAGCTCTGAGGAAGCTGTACCAGTGCTAAGTACTATACATGTGTAAATAAAGGGTGACTTGGTGACAGGATACTAAACTGTGTGGAGTGATTTCAAACTGAACATGTTAACTTCTAAATATAAAGAAGTGGGTGCTGTACAATTGAAAGCCACCCTTTAATCTTTTGAGGAAAGAACTCTCTATTATGAACATTGGTACCATGTAGGTGAAAACGCCTTTGAGAATGTTCTTTTGTGTTTTGGGTCTGGCAATCATTACTCTCGAGAGTAATGTCAGGGTTTCCTTATGCTGAGCAGTCCGGTAAATTTTTTTAATTCCAGTTCCCATTGGAGAGCAGTTCAGCTTGTTTTAGGCCACAATGACTCCTCTCAGGCTCGTGAACAAATCCCAAGGAGGCAATGTGCTCCATTAATCATAATGTCATCATCAGCCATGAGAGTCGTGCATTTCACAGCTTTCAGAATTCCTTAAAAACACTGGGTTGGTTGGTCGCCTTGTCTTTTTCATATGTTCCCGGTGCTTATTAGATCAATGCACTGATGGACAGGTATCACTGCACTTATCCTTTGCTCGGTTCACCACATTTTTCTCAACTTTTGGCAACAAATGACGACATGACAACCAAAGGTGAAATTCAACAGTGAACAAAATGAAGCAATCAATTGCTGAAAATAATAAGGCTGTGTTCACATTGCAAATGGTCATGTTATCCAAGAGTGGATATGAGAAATAAAGGCCATTCATATCATGCAATATTTCATCGAATTTTATCACCTTTACATCCACCACTGCCAGGGGACCATCCAACAAGTGTTAATTTAGGAAAGACTCCTCTTTCATGTCAGAGAATTACATCCTCCCCGTGTCTGTGTGGGTTCCCTCCGGGTGCTCTGGTTTCCTCCCAGAGTCCAAAGATGTGCAGGTTAGGCAGGTTGGTCATGGGAAATTGCCCAGTGTCCAAGGATGTGCAAGCTAGGTAGATTAGCCATGGGAAATGCGGGGGGTACAGGGATAGAGTAGTGGGGGTGGGTCTGGGTGGGATGCTCTTCAGAGGGTCATGTGGACTTGATGGACCGAATAATCTGCTTCCACACTGTGGGGATTCTATGATTCCATGATAATCATCCTTCGCTAAAAAATAGAGAAACTTGATAAAAGGTCTATCAAAGCTGGAAATACAACTCAAGCCGCATAGATGAGTAATTGAAGTGTTTATGGTGGTCTAAGGTAAGTAGTGAACATCTCCTTGCGGTGGGGGAGATTAGAACAATTTGAGCTGGGACATTCATGGTTAATATCAGGAAGCACCTCTATGGCTAAAAGGGCAGTGGAAATCTGGAAATCTCTCACCCAAAAAAAACTGTTGAGGCTGGGAGGGGTCAATTAAAAATGCCAGAATCAGAGACTGATATTCTTGATATGCAAAGATATTAAGGAATATGGAGCACGGTGGGTAAATGAAGTTAAAACAGAGATCAGCTAAGTGATTGGTGAAACAGGCTGAAGAAGACCCACTCTTGTTTTTACATTCCTGCAATACCTGTCAATCTACCATGGCATTGCACCCACGCACCGAGACAATTTGTATTTTTTTAACGAATTTCTTCTTGAGATGTGGACATCTGATATTCCTTGGGAGGGATGTTAATGTTTGTCTAATCACATTATTAAGTTTGTTAATGCCTTTACGTAAGGTGAAGAAACAGTTGGTGTCCATTATCTGTCTGAGCACATTCGTAGGCAGCACCTATAACATTTGGGTTAGGATGGGAGGAGATGTAGTCAATAAACTCTATCCGCAAAATAAAGGTGCCTTGGTTTCCTGTCTCACCAACTAGCGGGATCCAGATTAATCGTGGGCATCTGCTCACCATATTCTCAATGCCTTCCTCTGAATACTGACCTCATTCAGCAAAATGTTCTTGAGCACACTGCCACCTAATGGTCCAGTAATTTCAGGGTTCATGAATTGTATTGCCTTTAACTTCACAAAGTGACTGCACAGATCAGCATCCGGACTACAGCTCCAAGCACTGATTAAAGACATGATTCTTGGTTTCCATTATTTGTCACTGTTCACGCTCTCTTGTGTTTCAGTATTGTGGAGGAACACATGCCAATTTTTAGCTGACCAACAATCTGTGTCAGCTTATCAGAACTTACAAGGTAAATAAACATCAAACAACTTGTATTGATATTGCATTGTTGATGTAAGAAAAATCCCAAGGCACTTAAGAGGTGAGTTACCAAGAAAAATTAGTCACTTTTTCAGACAGAGAGTGGCTCATGTGTGGAATGAACTGCCGGAGGAAGTGGTGGATGCAGGTACAGTTACACTGTTTAAAAGACACAAAAACAACGTTGCTGGAGAAGCTCAGCAGGTTTGACAGCATCTGTGAAGGAGTTTTGAGGAAGGGCCACCGGACCCAAAACGTTAACTCTGTTTTTTCCTTCACAGATGCTGCCAGACCTGCTGAGCTTCTCCAGCAATTTTGTTTTTGTTCCTGATTTACAGCATCTGCAGTTCTTTCGGTTTTTACTGTTTAAAAGACATTTGGATAAGTTCATGAATAGGAAAGGGTTAGAGGGATTTGGGCCAAGCGTAGGCAGGTGGAAACATGATCAGTGTGGGCTAGTTGGACCGAAGGGTCTGTTTTCATGCTGTATGACTCTACAACCTGGACCACATTTAATCAGATAGCCAAAATCCTGGTCAAGAGCTTGGTTTAAAGGAAGAAAAAGAGGGAAAGGCGAGAAATAGTCAGAAGTGAATTCTGGACCTTAGCGCAAACGTGGCAGAGTGATTAAAATCAGGACTATTTAGCAATTAGAGATTACAAAGGAAAGATGATCCAGGCAATGGAAGGATTTGGTAACAAGGATGAGAATTTAAAAATCCAGGCATTGCTTTACTGGAAGCCAAGTTATCTATTTCCTTACCTGAATTGTACAGCCAAATAGATTGGTTGGGTGTTGTATATGAAGGCTGTTAATAGCAACCAATTAGTTCTCTTCACACTAATTGTTATCAGTACATAAATTTGAGATAAAAAATATTTTCAAGCAAGCAGATGGTTTCTGACGGATGCAGTTACAAGTAGGTTCATTTAATATTTGTTCCTTAAGAGTTAATAAGTGTATAATTAAGAAAGTCTCTAGAACATGCTTCACAGTTTTCTTAAATGAAGAATCACTTTCCCAATGACACTTCAGGAAAAGTTCTTTGAGGTAAGCATTCCTCTTATTGCATATATAGTACTGGCAGGCCATTGAAAATGAAAGGGAAATGGAGTTGGGATATTACTTAATGAATCAGTTATATCGATATCTTCATACTTAGATCTTGTTGCTGTGGTATATGATACTGTTTTGCTCCTGAATGCAAGTGGGTTGTTATACCTCACACTGTCCCATAACTTTGGGAATGGCTTTAGTTTGATTATGTGGCCATGGTGAAGAAAAGCTTTCAAGTCATGCAGAAGTCAAGGTCCATATTACAGCAGACAACATCCTTCAGGAAACGTGGGGAGTGACACTAATCTGTACAAGTTTAATTGTGGACACCCCAGACTGGAAGTAGCCAGGAACTCTTTGAGCACAAAAGTCAGCACCCTTCCCCCCTTCCAGTCAATTGTGATTATTTCAATATTAGAACAATCACAATGTGCAAACCCTCTTCATATTGATTGGCATCAATCCAAAAACATTGACTTCCTCCACCAGCGACATTCTGTAGCAATTTGTACTACCTACAAGATGCACTGTAAAAATTCCCCAAGGTTCCTTGGCACTTTTCAAACCCCCTATCATCTTGGAGGACAAGGGCAGCAAATACATGGGAACACTACCTCCTGTAAGTTCCCGTTCAAGTCACTCATGATACTGATTTGGAAATATATCAGTATTCCTACAGTGTTGCTGGGTCAAAATCCTTGTACTCACTCCCTCATGGCATCTTGGGTCAACCTATACTAGATGAACTGCAGTGGTTCAAGAGGGTAGCTCACTATTGATCTTAGCAGTGCAACAATTGTAACTACTATCAAAAATCATTGCTGTGGAAATTATTGAGGTGTTTCTTCTTTGTCCATAGCAGGGAAATACTAACACACATTCTCCTGAATCACTACTTTTTGTGGTTGTGGAAATCCTCCATGAGAGACATGTGATTTTCAATTTTCCAGAAGATCCAATGGTATCAGTCAAATTCAAGAAAAATTTCAAGGAACTTTTCATTGCTTTCATCAACGTGAACAAAACATTTGATTCAGTAAATTGTGAGGCTTTGTGCATCATGCTCCAGAGATTTGGATGTTGAACAAACTTCACAATCTTGGAACTGTTCGTAATGTTACGAGTACAGTTGCCTTGAATGGGAAATCTGAAACAATCCCCTTCAAAATCTAAACTAGAGTCAAGCAAGACTGTGTAATAGCCCCAATAACATTTGCGATCTACCTGTCAGTGGCTTATCACCTCATCCAATATGAATTTCCCTCCGGTGTGAGTATTAAATATTGCAGAGGTGGAGATTTCTTTCACTCAGTAGCCTCTGTGCCAAAACTGAACTGACCACCACACACACACATGATGCAGTATGCAGGTGATTGCCCACTCTACACCAGATAGCCACATTATGAATGTTTGCTGCACTCCAAGATCAATTATTGGAAAAGCACAGCAGGAGCCTGTATGCACAGACTGAAGTGGAATGCTAGCTTTGATTGATTAACACCTTTATGACATTCCAATTCAATACTAAAGGTGTGCTGCGCTGTCGGAGGTACTGTCTTTTATATGAGACATTATCTGCTCCCTTAGTTGGATCCTTGCTAATATATATCCCTCATTCACCATCACAAAACAGGCTATCTGATTGTCATTATGTTGCTGTTCTTGGGAGTTGCAGTATGTAATGTGAACTAACAATAAAACAATGACTACATTTCAAAAAGCACTCTAATGGGTGGAGAACTCTATGGGACATACAGTAACTGTGAAAGGTGCTACATAAAAGCAAATATTTGTTTTCCTTACATATAGTCTTAGAATATATATTCTGTATATATTGCAGGTCAAAGTCATTGTATAAATGTAAGATTTGGGTTTTTTTGGGTTAAATCATTCTGAATCTATTCAAACAAAAACCATACTAAAAATTAAATGTTTATGTCACAATATTAAATATCTACATACTTTTACGCACCAGTATGATATTGTTAGCACTTGTGGATTTCTGGAAATATGATCCAAGTGCTATTTGTATTTTCCAGAGAATCAATATGTATCATTATAATTACTTAAAAAAAGGATGAGGCGTAATAACATGCTGTTCTGATGTTCTGCCAACTGTTGGAGTTTTACATCATATAATTCTAGTGGATTAGCACAACTAGAGTTTCCTACAAACAGTGGGCAAATCTTGACCCTGTGAGATTACATAATGATTTCTGATTGCAGTGCAGAAGCTTTGTAGTTATTATCTTATTGACACAGGGTCATTATTTCTCCATTTTGTCGCACACAGTTTGTCAGCCATCACAAATCACAAATAAATAATTTATGGCTTAGTAGAAAGACAGACAGAAAGTAGGGTTGGGTAGAAATACTGCATCGGTGTGCATCTGAGTGTGAGTGTGTGCACGCGTGTGTGCGTAAAAGCTCCATATCAAAGCCAAACAATTTCATAGAAGGTTTTAGAGTAGATTTGTAGCTCGGGTTGTGGATGTTGTGGTTGGTTGGCTCGCCGAGCTGGTTTGTTGTTTTTCCGCAGATGTTTTAGCACTACTAAAACAAAAACAAGACCCCAGTGACACCATCTCCACAGACAACATGCTGAGGCTACTGGACCTATGCCCCACCACCAACTTCACTTTTAATGGCCAAATATACGAACAGATCAACAGGACACCCATGGGATTGCCTATCTCTGGACTAATAGCCGAAGTGGTGACGCAGAGACTCGAAAGTACGGCCCTTCCGCTAATCCAACCAAAACTATGGATACGCTACGTGGACGACACCTTTGTCATCATTAAACGGACCAAACTGGAGGAGACACACAAATTAATAAACAACACCCTCACTGGAATCAGATTCACCAGAGAAGAGGAGAAGAACAAACAGCTCCCATTCCTGGATGTCATGGTGGAACACAGGACCAATGGGGAATTTCTAACAAAGGTACACAGGAAAGCCACACACACTGACCAAGTACTGAATTTCAACAGCAACCCCCCTAACACACACAATCAAAGTTGCATGAGAACATTATTTAAACGGGCAACAACACACTGCAACAGCACAGAGCTATGCCGAGAAGAAGAAGAGTACCTCTTCCAGGTATTCAAAGACAATGGATACCCGAAAAACTGAGTCAGAAGATGCCTATTACACGAACGACACCAGGAAGATACTACATGCCCTGACAAACTCATCACGCTACCTTACATCAGGAACATATCTGAACTGACCACAAGACTCCTACGACCACTGGGCATCAGAATAGCACACAAACCCACATCAACCCTACGACAACTGCTCACCTGAACCAAAGACCCACTACCCACTGTGGACAGGACCAATGTCATATACAAGATTTTCTGCAGAGACTGTGACAAACACTACATCGGACAAACAGGAAGGAAATTAATAATAAGGGTACATGAACATCAATTAGCAACAAAAAGCCACAACCAATACTCTCTCATCTCCATCCACATGGATAAGGAGAACCACCAATTCGACTGGGACAACACCAAGATCCTGGGACAAGCAAAGCAGAGACAAACATGGGAATTCCTAGAAGCCTGGTACTCCACGAGGAAAGTCATCAACAAACACATAGAGCTCGACCCCATATACACTCCGCTGCGAAGGAAAACTGGAAGTGAGGTAATCCAGCTCAACGGACTCCAGAGTTTAAAAAACAGGTGGGAAAACACAACAGCGCTTCATCAGAGGCTGCACTGATGATGTTATCCAACAGGGTAATGAAATGTCTGCGGAAAAACAACAAACCAGCTCGGCGAGCCACCAACCACAATCTCATAGAAGGGTCCCAACCCGAAACGTCAGCTTCCCTGCTCCTTTGCTGCTGCCTGGCCTGCTGTGTTCCTCCAGATCCACACTGTGTTATCTCTGACTCCAGCATCTGTAGTTCTGACTATCTCATACATACTTCAGATGTTTCATCTTCCTCTCCAAAGGGGGAAGACTCCGCTCCACACACCCTAGGAACATTTTAATATTTGAGGTAATCCATAGCAGTGAGTTAATAGTTAGACCACTACAATATGGCTGGCTGGTGAAGAAAACGGTGGTGTTTGATGAAAATTATACTTTGATACTTTGAAGAGAAATCATTTGCATTGTGGTGGAAGCAAAGTATACCTAATGTATGACTTACCCTTCAAGATTCCTGCAGACAGTTTGGATTCCAATTGTTTACAGATTATTAATTCATATTATGTGGGAGCTGGATGTCGATATATCGTTTGCAAGTTGTTGTAAGAGATGCTCACAGATGGCTCCTGATAGGACATTCTTCGGACAGATTTGCTACTGCCAATCCTTTTTCTAATACTCATCTACAAAGCTTAGTAGTTCTAAATAACAAAGGATTAACCATGAATAAGTCTTCGGCAGAAGAAGCACTTACTTGAGTAACAAGTATTACATAACAGTAAGACAACAGGTTACATTAATTTAAATAAAAACAAAAATTGCTGAAGAGACTCAGCAGGTCTGGCAACATCTATGGAGAGAGAAACACAATTACATTTCAAGCCCCACTTCTTCAGAACTCCTCTTCTTCAGATATTTATGTTTAGATTAGCTTGAGACTAGTTAACTACATTAATGCTAATTAAGAGACATTGTTATCTGCTCAGAAATAGTAACTAAGTCATGGTTATAAGCTTGACTGAAGAACTGACTAACAACTGACAATAAGTTGGAACAACTAACTAGCTCTTCCTAGAGGAAGTCATGTATCAGTGGGTGAAGCTATTCCAAAAATTAGTTAATCCTTTCTGGCCAACTGTTTTATACAGCAAGATATGCACCATAAGAACTGGACAATTACAGAAGTACCTTAAATATTAGTTTAATTTTAACTTTTTGGAGTGAGGCTAAGACTCCATAGTAATAGCCAACCCTATGTTCCTATAGAAAATAGAGTCAAGGGAGGGTAGACAAAAAAGTAGAGTTGAGATGACAACCAGATCAGCCATGATCTTATGGAATGGTGGTGCAGGCTTGAAGGGCTGAAAGGCTTACTCCTGCTCCTTAATCTAAGTTCCTATGTTTGTACACAAAATACTGAACACTGTTGACATACAGCAGGATACATCTCTATTCAGATGGTCCCTTGCTCATGTGCTAATATCATTGAGTCATAGGGTCATACCCTTCAGTCAGCCAGTCCATGCCAAACATAATCCCAAACTAAACTAGCCCCACCTGCCTTCTCCTGATCCATATGCCTCCAAACCTTTTGATTCATATATTCATCCAAGTGTCTTTTAAGTGTTGTGATACTACCCGCATCCACCACTTCATCAAGAAGTTCATTCCACATGTGAACCACCCTCGAGTAAAAAAAATTGCCTCTTATGTGTTTTTTAAAATCTCTTTCTTCTCACCTTAAAAATGTGCCCACTAGTTTTGAAATTCCCCGTCTTGGGGAAAAGACAACTACATGAGTGTATAAGAGATAGTAGGAACTGCAGATGCTGGAGAATCTGAGACAACAAGGTGCAGGGCTGGATGAACACAGCAGGCCAAGCAGAGGAGCAGGCCATTTGGATGAAATGTATTGTGCTGGGGTTAATTCTCCTTACAAGACTCCACCCACGCTACTTCCTCCAACCCTATCAGCAAATCCTTCTATCTCTTTATATCCTCTTATTTAAGTTTGCAGTAAACAAGAAAATGGAGTAGACCATATCCAGCAACATCTTCATTGCAAGAAAATAACAAAACATCTGTTTAAAGATTTTGTTCAAAAATTCATTCTTGTGTTTCTATTTTCTTATGTGGAGACCTACTTAGTTGTTAATCCAATCCTGGGCAGATGTGGACTACCCGAATTACTATTCACCCACTTTCTAATTCGCCAAGATATTTCAATAACATTCTTTACCACATTAAAAACATTCAAAATTTGCAGCGTTTAGCAAAATATTGCTGAAAATCTTTCGAATGGTTGTTGGAACCTACTGAAAGAGTCCAAAGTTATGCAAAAGTCTCTTTGTGGATTGTTCACTTCATTCAATTTTGACCATTCGACATTATTATCCATGACATGAAGGGCACCACTGCTATATTGAAAAATAGAATTGAAATGGATATAATGCAGTTACATGCTGTGACAGGGCATAAATCATTTAGAATTGGTGTAAATCCTATCAACCATTTCTACTCTTCCCATATAATACAGAAGGTATTGAACTAGATGAGGGCTGAATGATGCAGTGGCTTTATTTCACTTCTGGGACCACGAGATGAATCCACAGAAGTTTAATGGCATGAAAATCTCCTCTTTCAGCTGTAAAGTCCTGCTTTGAAATAAATAAACACAGCTCTGCAATAGCAAGACAACCAATGCATTAATGGATGCCTAAAGCTCATCAGTGAGCCTTGTATAATGGCAGCTGTGCAGTCAGAGTTAAGAGGTGGAGAGAGGTGGACGCTTGCTTTGTTGAGTTTCAAAATTAGAATAATATTGAGAAAGAGATAAACACAGAAAATGTTGGAGAAACTCAGCAGATCTGGCAGCATCTGTGGAGAGAGAAAAACAGATAGTGCTTCGTGTCCAGTGCCTCTTCTGCAGTACAGTTGTACCAAACTTGAAATATTAACTCTGTTTCTCTCTCCACAGATTCTGCCAAACCTGCTGAATTTCTTCGGCATTCTCTGTGCTTGTTTCAGATTTCCAACAATCAAAATAATCTGCCTTTACTGAGAAAGAGATCCCTTTGTATCAGACTCATATTACTTAATTGTTGTAAACTGCTTTGACATATCCAATGGTTGTGAAAGGTGCTACATTAATTCAATTTATTCTTTCTTTCACTGTGACTAAGTCTTCGGAACTGAGGTTGAGAGAATGAAGAACATCAAGTTCCTTGGAGTGACAAGAACTGATGAACTGTTCTGGACTTGCCATGTAAATGCGACAGTTAAGAAAGCACAACAACGTCTCTTCTTCCTCAGGCACCTCAGGAAATTTGGCACATCCATAAGGTTCCTCACCAACTTCTACAGATGCACCATTGAAAGCATACTGTCTGGGTGCATAACGGCCTGGTATGGCAACTGCTCTGCCCAGGACCATAAGAAACTACAGAAGGTTGTGTGCACAGCCCAGATCATCACAGAAGCCAACCTCCCATCCATGGACTCCATTTACATGGCCCATTGCCGTGGAAAGGTGGCCAACCTCATCAAAGACCCATCACACCCTGGTAATGACCTCCTACAACCTCTTCCGTCAGGCAGAAGATACAGAAACCTGAACACACGCACGAGCGGGTTCAGGAACAGCTTCTTTCCGGCCGTTATCAGACTGTTGAATGGATTGTAGCCTCAAATAATGTAACCTGCAATGTAACCTGTATGCCTCATGCCTCTAAGTCTTTTTGATCTGTACGTCCTTTACTTGCTGTAATCTGCCTGTACTGCTCATAAGCAAAGTTTTTCACTGTATTTAGGTACACGTGACAATAAATCAATCAATCAAGTTGAGGTGACACTGGGCACAAATAGGGCATAAATGTGCCCTTTGTCACCACTATCCCACCTTGATTAATGAATGCAGGAGGAATAAGGAGAAATAATGGCATAACATTACATCAAAAATGCAGGTCCTTGGTTGGTTTTAGAAATGATTTTGGGTGACTCCCTAGTTAGCAAATAGAATAGGCTCTCAAACTGAAGGTATCTATCTTGCCAGGGCCCCCAAGCCTGCTTCTCAGAGAAGGATGTTACAATTACTCCAGCACTCTCTTACCATGTGACCCTTGTGACCACCACTTGCAGAGTTTCTGCATACCTTCAATCCATGTTAAAGTGGTTGATAGTGAAATGTCCTCCCATCAAGTTACGTATGGACTGCAAGCTGTTTCTTTGCTGTCTGCCACATTTAGGTTGGTATGGCCAATTAATTACAGTCATAATGAGTTGCCCTTTGGAGAATAAATAGGATGTTCAAAAAATCTCCTGTCTTCTGAATAATGGGAAATGTAGTTGGTCTAATTTAACAGTCTAAACGATTTTTCCAGATTTATTACAGATCTTAGTCCTGATTGGCTGGAGCAGATCAGTGCATGTTATTCGACTCTTCACCTACTCATCAGCCCTACAAGTTGCTTGAAGTGCAAATTGGCAATAGGTCCACTGGGACCTTGGTGAATGATGGGACCAACACGAATACTCCATAATCAATGCAATCTAAGACTAGAGAAATAGCAGTGGAATGATGGAGAAGGACTTAGTATGAATTAGGTAAAATTGAGTAAAGAAGGAGAAATAAAGCGAGAAGATGAATAGGATCAAGCAGGACAGAAAGAAAATAGAAAGGAGAGAAAAAAGATTTTAATTTTAAAAGTCTCTGAACTATTTTATTTCTAGTTGTTGGAAATATCCCCTTTACTGACTAAACACATTGAGAGGTAATGTAGGAACATCGATCTTAGCATTGAGAAGTAACTTTCTGCAGTAAGTTTCATTGGTTTGTGACCCTTTAGAGTTCGCTACCCTGTGAAAAGTGCACAGTAGAAAAATTGGGTGCTATACATGAAGCTTATGTTGAGATCTGAAGCTGTTTAAAGTAGTGCTAAATTCTTTGAAGCACCCAGTTATAGGATGAAATGCTATTCCTCAAGTTTACATTGAACAATTTTAAGCAATTTTGAACAAAATTGAACAATTTTCAGAGATATAATGAAGCCAGCAAATACCTAACCTCAATAAATCTCTAAAGAAATTGCTCTGTTCGATCAGCTTGCCTGGTTTTGCATTGGTTACATGGTGGATAAAGAGGACTGGTCTTGAGAGTAGACTAAAGTGAACAACCCTCAAGATATTGAGAGCTGTGGAGTTTCAACTTTGAAATTGTGGCACACAATATTGAACAGACACAAAGAACAAAAGCTCTGTATGAATATTTATACATATAAAAACAAAATGTAATAACTCAGACATAATAAGATAAATTCTCCTAATAAAAACTTTTAAAAATATTTTAGACATATTTTTGTACTCCCTTTTGAATCAAGGTTTATTTTTGTCCAAGTAGATCAGCTCCAATTTTAAAATAAATGCCCTGCATCCATTTATTTGAAATCTTGCTAAGTTTGAGTAGGTAGGAGGTTTGCCTTTGAATTTTTCCGAAGATTTTTCTAATAGCATAGTTAGGTGTCTTCAATCGTCATCATCGCTGCAAAATCTTTATAGAAGATGACATTCTTTTCTGGATCCACAGCAGCTGATAGCATCTCTTCCATCTCCTCTTGTGTAAATGGCTCCCCTATGGAATGAAAGAATAACAATAATCACCTCTTTTCTCATTCTTCCTGAGGTTAATAGCTAAGATTGACAAAGCAGTTTCATGGCTATTATCACTTACCTGGAATTTGTGAAACTAAATATGAAGTGGGAAGGAAAGCTGAGTCTAAATACTGTTACATTTCATTGCACTACCACTACTGGAAACCTGTTACACTAACAAATATTTACATCAATTTTGAAAGAAGTTGTACTGAAGCTGTGAGAGATGCTGTGGAAAGGAAATATTTGGGTAACCTCAATGCTTGCAATTTACATGCCTGTAATATTCTCTGTATATAATTGGAACACAATTCTTTTTACATCTTTACCATGTATGCTCCAAGAATAAAGGCATTGAACACAACTAATAAGACAATTTACACAGGTACTGAATCAACTTTAAGGAGCTGCTGTCCTGATGCATTTTTACTGAATTGAGAAGAGAGAACCTGCATTTACACCATGCCTTTCCCATTCAGCCATGCTGAATTTTCCTGCCAGTTTTTGGACTAATTGGAGGTCCCGAACCTGCTCTCGTCAGCAGTATGCCCACTGGTGTAATCCTCACCAATGCAGTCAGCAAACTGTACACAGAAAGCTTCCACAAATAGCAAATTCATTGAGATTGGATCATTAATTTTGTAATGCAGATTTAGGGATAGCCATTAGACAGGACAAGAGCATAACACACAAGGTCTTCTTCAAAGAAGTGGTGTAGGATTTATTCCACATACCTGAGAGGGCCTTATCTTCTTATCTGAAAGATAGCACCTTCAACACTGTATTCTTCCTCAGGAAGAATACCAGTCTTATTTTTGCACTGAAATACTGGAGGTAGAATTGAACCCATAGCCTTAGACTAAGAGATAAGAATGGTACCAACTGAGCCACAATTGACATTGTGAGCAGAGCTCTCCCAGCCCTGAACAACATGGGCAATTGTAAGTAGGTTGGAAAAATGTGATGACATCGGAAAAATTCGATACTTGATGTTGAGAAATAACAAGTCCAATTTTCCTACCAAAGTTTGAACAGCAAGACAAGAATCTCACTAGTGAGTAGCAAGAGGTGTTTTTGCATCTGATTAGAACTTAATCTCACCTCATTCATATGCAGTTTGATATTCTCCATATATTGGAGAGAAATTAAATGTGAGCACGTGAGTAGGTGAAATAATTCCATACCACTACAGGTCAAGGAGTGGGTCACAGTCAGTCATGCAAGTCCAGTGCAACCAATTGTAGGATTAGTGAAAGGTCAGTCAGGAGCTGCACAGAGATCAGTCAGCGGGTCTCATCACTCATCCTTTCCAAGTCAGTCACAGGTTTGGGCCACAGTTCATCCAGTTCACTGAAAGTCAGGGGTCAGGCTGTGTGGAAATTTGAGGTTTGGAGGGAACAACTTGGGATGCAGAAGGAGTAATAATTGCAAAGTAGGGCAACCCAATACATAAAGCTGAGAGATGATAGAGCATGGTAGGGCAAGGAGTACCTTGAAAGGTCGATTTATTGACAATCACCACCACCCTGGCTTCGATGGGGGTAGTTATTGCGTAACCATATCTGGCAATACTAAGCTGTATACCTAGGATTCAAGGGGTAAAGTGGAGAGCTGAGCAGTTAAATAAAACAGTAAGGTGGGAACATGGGTAACATTAAAGCCAATAGGGTTGTCAGGGAGAACAATGCAGAAAGGAATAAGGAGGCCTGACAGATCACTGAAAGGCTGACCTGCATCTCGCTACATGAATCAATACCTGGGATGTCTACCACTCTCATCCAAAACACAAATGCACAATTGAAATGGAAATAGCTACCACCATATGCATAGTGGGCAGAGTAAGTGTTCTTTTTTCTCTGAGGGAGCGGGCCCTGCTTTTGTTCAATAAGAAGCCCTTGAATGGGCAAAATCATTAAACAGAAATCCATACTGTACAGGTGTTATAACATAATGCTGTACATGGACCACATGCACAGACCTACTGTGTTGATAACAAGTTCTGGCCACAAGTAAACTTGACTACAGCATTCAACATTTCCATGCTGTGAAGCACAAGTAATGTCAGGCGAGATGTAAAAATTCACATTAGTTGCAAAAGGCGGCATCAACTTGGTGCTCACTATTAAATAAACCATAAAATGTTCATACCGTTATCCTATTGGCAATGCTGCCTTTTTCAGATAATGTGGGAGATGAGAGTGGGAGAAAGATTCTCATTACTGCTGCTTCCCGTACAATCTCTGATTGTATGTGTGCCAAAGGCTTGAGCAGTATACACCTGAATCAGGATAATGATGTGCTAGGTCTGTTTAAAAGCATCCCATTTGCCATCCTTCTTGGTGCCCTCCATGTCCCAAGGTTCTGAGGATGTTGTTTAAATGTAATTTGTGTGTACCGTGACTGCTGACTGATCATGTCACAGAGGAGCTACTTTATTTCTGATATTGCCCACATAGGCTCATTGGAACCCTCCTTATTTGATTCAGGCACAGAAGCTATGGTCACCTCTGTGGCTATTGCACTAATAGCATCTACACTGATAGGTGATGAACACAAGCATCTGGAGCAGCAGCAAACTCCAGGAGATGTGAACCACCTCCTTATGCGGAGTTTCCAATCATAGGTGACCTCATGATTGAATCGTAGCATTTTATGTACAGAAGGATGCCATTTGGCACATCATGTCTGTACTGGCTCCTGAAAGCTATCCAGCAAGCCCCATTCTCCAGCCCTATCTCTGTAGCCTCTATATTCTTCATTTTCAAATATATATCCAGCTCTGTCTTGAAACCTCGTATGGAATCCACCTCCCCTGTTCTCCCAGGCAGCACATTCCAAATCCTAACAACGCTCTGAGTAAAGAAGTTTCTCATCTCAGTCCTAGTTCTCTTGCTGACAGTCTTGAAATTGTGATGCTTAGTTTTTGACATTCCAACCAGTGGAAACAGAATATCCTTCTTTACCCTTTCAAAAATGTTCATAATTTTGAACACTCAGTAAGCTCAGCTCTTAATCTTCTCTGCACCAAGGAGAATAAACCTAATTTCTCTAAACCTTCCTTGTGTCAAAATTCCCTCACTCCTGGTATCATTCAAGTAAATCTCCTTTACATTGGCTTTAATATCCTGCCTTAAATAAGGTGCCCAGAGCTGGACACAATTTGCCTACATGCTGTAGCAAACCTGCAGGTGAACCACAGTTGCCTGTCTTCTATGGAATGTCATGTAAATAAAAGAAGGGCAGTGGTGCTTTACTCTGTTTAGAGGGAGCAGTCAGATGCCCACTGTATTTGCAGCACACCACCTTTTTCTATTGGCACCAATGACGGGTATAAGACAATTGCTCACAAAGCTGACAATGAACAGAGAATATGATTTACAAATGTGATAATGTGTTTTCAATGAAATATCACCCGTGCCACCTATGTGCCCTCAGAAGGATTACTTTCTCCTTTTCTTCCACCACAATAATGTGCAGTCCAACTGTCTGCAGCCAAAGTGGAAGCAGCCTGCCCTGTATTAGAGCCTGTCGATCATAGAATTTGGGGTGATATGACCCCCAAAGCATTTGTAGCTAGAGGGTCCAGACATGCTGAGAGTTTCCTGCCTAGATTGCAGGTTTACCTACCTCAGCCTCAATTCCCACAGATTTGGGAATTGAAAGCAGAGATTTTTTTTTATTCATTCATGGGAAGTGGGCATTGCTGGCTGGGCCAGCATTTATTGCCCATTCCTAGGTGCCCTTGAGAAGGTAGTGGTGAGGTGCTTTCTTGAACTGCTGCAATCCATGTGCTGTGGGCAGTCAAGAAGGTGTTAAGGAAAGTGTTCCAGGACTTAGATCCAGCAACATTGAAGAAATGGAGTCAGCAAGGAGTATGGTTTGGGAAAGGTGCTTCCATGTATCTGAGGAGAGATGGAAGTGCTGGTCTTCTATGAAGTGACCTGAGAGGTGACTCCTGCAAGCCCTATATGTGGTTCCTCCTCCTGCTGGGTGCCTTCTGGCAAGATCCTGTCTCCTTGTGAGGAATGGGCATTTGGAATGAGGTCAAGGTCCCTTATCCCCCAACTGCCTTGCCATTGGTGCTGAGCACCAATAGCTTAAGTGATAGAGAGCAGGTTTGTGCCGAATATTCAGCCAACGTTGAATGTTACTAGAAGTGGGTTACCGAGGCTGCTGTTAGCCTGACCACTGAAGCTGCCAGACACTTTCTCAAAGGTGGAGGAGGAGATGATGCCCTCCGTGACTGTTGTCTTCATGGCTGAGACTATGATAATGCCACTAGTGCCTGCTGGAGACAAGAGAGAGAATGAATTGTGAAATAGGAGTAGAAGTTTGGGCAAGTTAAGAACACGTTCATAGTCATGGTAATAGGACAGCAGTGTAGCACATAACAGTAAATTTTATTTGGTTACCAGGAAATGGAACTCTTGGGATCATCACATGAGCTGTCACGGTCCTCAACTGTTGGGCAAGGAATCTCTCCTTGTAGGGGGTAAGGAGACAGATGTCAGCATCCCACTACCCATCTTGGTTGTCTCCGTCCTGTGGTGGGCTGTTTTTTCTTGGAATGAGAGAAAGGGAGGGTTGAATGAGATGAAATTGGTTGGCATACTTGTTACAACTGGTGCAGGTGGGGGGAATGTGGTGAGGTGTCCAGGGTAATTGAGTAGTAATTGCAGAGGGTTTGCAGGTGTAGTCATCTGGGGGGCTGCAGTGGATGACAGCAATGAAGGAAATGAGAGCAATAGTGAGAGTGTTAGCCATAGAGCCTTGTGGAAGGTGGATGCAGGAGCAGAGTTAGAGTGAGTGTGAAGTAGCAAAGAGAACAGGATGGACATAAACCTTCCTCTGTTGGACCTTCCTCTGTACCATGGACATCATATGACTCAGATGGCAACTTCAGACCAGGCTGACATGAGTTGCTGCTGTCGTCTCCTGTAGTAGTCCTGAAGAAAGAGAACAGTTCTCCTCTCCACTGCCCCATTTACCAGGACATCCAGATCCATGACAGCAAATTGCCTCTGACAGGCATCTCCAGGGCAATTTTTCCCACACTGTAACTGTGACTGACAACTCTGGGCCTGCAGCAATGACCTGGTGCACAGTTGATGTTAATGTGGTGCTGGCACCAGGATTCTCAGAAGGTCCCAGTGGAGGCAAGTATGCAAACGCTAGCAGGCACAAGATAGGAGGGGGTGATGTAGAGGCATGGTAACCATTGAGAATTGCATGAGATAACTCTCTAGAGCTCATGGAGACAACCCCTCCAAGAAACATTCTGAAATTGACAGCTAATTTTGGTAAAATTCAGTTCTACGATGCACTACACTAACATTACTGTAAGAAACGTTTTAAAGGTTATAGCCCCAACAAAACTAGTTATTGTGAAAGAGATTTTTTTTTAAGTTGGGAGATGTGGAAAAATAAATAAAATTTGTGTAAAAAAAGAAACACCACAGACATCCGAATTACTATTAAAATGACTGAATTTATTTAGTTTTATCCTTCCCACTATGTAACAGTGTAGTTGTTTCATCAAAAGGGTACACATTTGAAGTTTGAAATAAACATATACTATAAATTAATGCACATAGATCTACAAGGGAAAAAAATCTTAAATGCAGAATGTTATAAGCATCAACAAAATAAAACTGCAAGTGCTGTCACATTTATAATATTGAAGTCTGACTGGCTTTTCCTAATGACATAAATATAAACATGCTCCTCACCAAGTAGCTTCAAGTAATTAGGCTCTACAAAATAAATATTCATGTTTGGGAAAGCTGAGAAGAAAGCAAGCCAGATACACTCAGTTTTCATTTATGTTCAATGGAACATGTTAATTCGAGATTGTCAAGTACTGATTGGAATAAGAGGGCAAAACTCAGATGCAGAAAATGTGTCTGATAATTAGTGAAATTGTACCCGTGTACTTGATAAAATTGCCTCGTTCTACTTCTAAATGACAAACATCAGGATTAATTATGGAATAGGGAAGATCTTTCTTTGTAAAAGTGAGATAATTATGAATCTTTAAATGCTTCATTTTAAGTTGAGAATTACAATTAACTTAATACAGTATATAAACATCAAACAGAATCCATGCAAACAACACATTGTCAGAGTTCCAATTTCGATTTTGACCTAAGTCATTGTCACGTGACTGTTTCAATCCTTAAGTGCTACTCACTATACATTTCCTGAATAGAGTTTCTTATATCTTTTGCTAGCAAATGTTTGCTTACATATCTTCCATGACAGGCAAGTCAGAAGATGGAATATTTTAAAAAGACAGGAAGAGGAGATAATCTAAAACACAATGGAAGAGGACTGAGGCACCCCAGTGGATAAAGAGGTGAAAATAAGAGAGGAGAGATCTCCGCCCCATTGCTGTGACAGCCATGACCATGTGCCAAGATTTTCAGAAAAATTGCTTGAACTAATGGATAATCCTGTTGTGACTCTGACAGGTGGAATACACAGCTAATCAAACCCCATTACTCCACAAGCTGTACCATTGGTGTAAATATTTCAATTCTATCACCAAAATGGCCAAAATTGTTTACCTCTATTGTTAATATCCACAGTGAAAGTGACTTTCACCAGGTTTATTTTAAGACTCTAAAATAACTCACTCTTTATAAATGAAATTCATTGAATTGGCAGAACTGGTTAAAGGGGTGCAGGAGCAGAGGGGCATGGCTGCACATACGCTCAGATCATTGAAGGTGGCAGGATGGGAGAGTAAGCAGTTAATAAAGTATACAGTGTTCTTGGCTTTTTTAATAGGAGCATAGAATACAATTTCAAGAAAGCAAAGTTGAACTTGTACAACATACTCATTAGACCTCAGCTGGAATATCGTTTTCATTGTGGGCGCTACATAATAGGAAACATGTGAATGTATTGGAGAGTGTGCAGAAGCGGTTTACAAGAATGTTTCCAGGAATGAAAAACTTCAGTTATAAGGATAGATTTAAGAAGTTGGGACTGTTCTCCTTGGAGAGAAGAAGGTTGAGAGGAGATTTAATAGAGTTTTCAAAATCATGAGACACTGAACAGAATAGATAGGGGAAACTGTTCCTACTTATAATTGAAAAAAGAATGAGACGTCAATAGATGTGAGAAAAATGTTTTTCAAGGTATGGATTGCACTGCCATGAAATGTAGAGGAGGCAGGTTCAACTGAGGCATTCAAGTGGACATTGGATGATTATTTTGAATGGCGTGCAGGGATATGGGGACAAGGTAGGAAATTGGCATTAAGTAATAGAACCGGTGCAGGCACGATGGGCCAAATAGCTTTCTTCAACGCCATTACAACTCTGTAAGCCTGTGCTGAACAACTAAGTTGAATTCCAGATGTAAACTATACACCGTTAATCCCAACAAACACATTCACACAACAAACAAGATAATACAGCTCTGCACAGAAGACTGGATTTTAAAAAAAAAAGTCTCTGTGACCAAAGGGTCTGAACTCAAAGGACAAAATGGGATGGTTCTACACAGCTCCCTAAGTATCCTGTTGATAAAATCAAAATATTGACTGCCACAGAATGATAAAAAAATCTTCAGACCAGGCTTCAGTTCAGACACACAGTCAGTTAGACATTGTTATGTTCTAGAAATACTTCACTAAGAGAGAGATTCATACAGTTTGTTCTAAAATCACACAGGGTTAGGGGTAATATATTAGCTTGGATAGAGGATTGGATAATCAACAATATAATAATGCTGTGGCTTTAAGGTGTACTTTGTCCTGGTTTCTTTTAGAGATTGGGGGACAATTGAGGAGCAGTCTATGAGACAAAAACAGCTCTTAAGGTTTTGTGTTTTTTAAGTTGGAACAAAAGCAGCAGCCTAGATGGGCATGGCCAGCACTGACAGATCAGGATCTCTAGTTTATTGTTTGCTTTTTAGGTTTAGCTTTAAGCAGTTGCTATTTTGGGTTTGTAAAAGTGGAAGCTATTTTTCACTCCATTGACTACAGCCAAACGCTGGGGGGGTTTCTTCATAGGCTGCTGCATTGCATGTGAAACAAAACCCGTTTTCTGAATTTGCCAAAACTACCCAAAGGATGTGCATAGTAATTGGAACCAGGTAGATCTTATTGACTATGAGATCCTTGATTAGGGTTGTTAACCTGGGCCAAGCAGGGAGCCCTGGCTGACAGATATAAACAGGGGATTCAGAGATCCTCCTGACTTCAGGGACTGACTCTGAGCTGGCTGGTGACAGCTAGTGTACTGTGCATATATAAATAAAGGATGACTTGGTGACAGGATACTGGCCTCCATGCAGTTATTTCCATGTGTTCATGGGATATTACTATATTAGGACAGTTTATAGTAATAGTTACTATATCTATTATTCTGTTAAGTTTTCTAATAGAATTAAATTATTCTAAGTTCTTCTTTCTTTTGTTGTATTTTAACTATAGTGTTTGAATAAATTGTGCTTTGCTTAACATCGAGAAGTTTGACCAATCGAATTACATCTGGAACACAGCACACTACATTTGCCTTTAAAATAAGAAAAGATTAGGGTCTAGGCTCCCTTCTTAAACTATTTTCAGGGGTCTGGTCTGGGCCATAACAACAGAAAGCAGCAAGTTGGGATAACTCTGTCTTTTTCTGTTGGCAAGCTGTAACTTTATTAAAATCACTCATGGGACATGGGTGTCGTAGGCTGGTCAGCCACTTATCACCTGTCCTTAGTTGCCCTTGAGAAGGTGGTGGTGAGCTGCCTTGCTGAACTGCTGCAGTCCACATGCTATATGTAGACACACAGTGTCCTTAGGGAGGGAATTCCAGGATTTCGATCCTGTTACTGTGAATGAACGAGGAGCTCGAACAGTTCATACACTTCACTAACACCTTCCACCCCAACCTTAAGTTTACCTGGACCATCTCTAACACCTCTCTCCCCTTCCTGGACCTCTCTGTCTCCATATCGGGCAACCACCTAGAAACCGATATTCATTTCAAGCCCACCAACTCCCACAGCTACCTAGAATACTCCTCCTCCCACCCATCTTCCTGCAAAAATGCTATCCCCTATTCCCAATTCCTTCGCCTCCGCCGCATCTGCTCCCAGGATGAGGCATTCCACTCCCGTACATCTCAGTTGTCCTCGTTTTTCAAGGACCGTAACTTCCCCTCCTCGGTGGTCGAGAACGCCCTCAACCGTGTCTCCCACATCTCCCGCACCTCATCCCTCACACCCCGTCCACGCAATAAGAACCAAAAAAGAATCCCCCTCGTCCTCACGTACCTCCGGATCCAACGCATCATCCTCCGACACTTCCGCCATCTGCAATCCGACCCCACCACCAAAGACATCTTTCCCTCCCCACCTTTATCTGCTTTCCGGAGGGACAACTCTCTCCGTGACTCCCTTGTCCGCTCCACACTCCCCTCCAGCTCCACCACACCCGGCACTTTTCCCTGCAACCGCAGGAAGTGCTACACCTGCCCCCATACCTCCTCCCTCACCCCCATCCCAGGCCCCAAGAAGACTTTCCACATCAAGCAGATGTTCACCTGCACATCTGCCAATGTGGTATACTGCATCCGCTGTACCCGGTGTGGCTTCCTCTACATCGGGGAAATCAAGCGGAGGCTCGGGGACCGCTTTGCAGAACACCTACGCTCGGGTCGCAATAAACAACTGCACCTCCCAGTCGCGAACCATTTCAACTCCCCCTCCCATTCCTCAGACGATATGTCCATCCTGGGCCTCCTGCAGTGCCACAACGATGCCACCCGAAGGTTGCAGGAACAGCAACTCATATGCCGCTTGGGAACCCTGCAGCCCAATGGTATCAATGTGGATTTCACAAGTTTCAAAATCTCCCCTCCCACTACCGCATCCCAAAACCAGTCCAGCTCGTCCCTGCCTCCCTAACCTGTTCTTCCTCCCACCTATCCCCTCCTCCCACCTCAAGCCGCACCTCCATCTCCTACTGACCAACCTCATCCCGCCCCCTTGACCTGTCCGTCCTCCCTGGACTGACCTATCCCCTTCCTAACTCCCTACCTACACTCACCTTTACTGGCTCCATCCCCGCCTCTTCGACCTGTTTGTTTCCTCTCCACCTATCCTCTCCTCTATCCCTCTTCTATCCGCCTCCCACTCTCTTCCTACTTATTTCAAAACCCCCTTCCCCTCCCCCTTTTCTGATGACGGGTCTAGGCCCGAAACGTCAAAAGCCTCTCTGCTCCTATGATGCTGCTTGGCCTGCTGTGTTCATCCAGCCCTGCACCTTGTTGTCTCGGATTCTCCAGCATCTGCAGTTCCTACTATCACTAACTGTGAATGAACTGTCAGTTATAAGTCAGCTTGGTGAGTGGCTGGGAGGGGAACATGAAGGTGATGTGTTCCCATGTATGTGCATCCCTTGTGTTCTACATGGAAGTAGTCGTGGGTTTGGAAGGAACTGCCTATGGATCTTTGGTGAATTTCTGCAGTGCATCTTATAGATAATACACACAGCCGCTACTGGGCATCGGTGGTGGAGGGAGTAGATGCTTATCTATGTGTTGCCAATTAAGCAGGTTGCTTTGTCCTGGATGGTGTCAAGCTTCTCGAGTGTTGTTGGAGCTGCACCCATTCAGGCAAGTGGGGAGTTTTCCATCACAATCCTGACTTGTGCTTTGTAGATGGTGGACAAGCTTTGGGGAGTTAAGAGATGAGTTATCACTGCAATATTCCAAGCCTCTGACCTGCTCTTGTAGCTACTGTGCTTATGTGATGAGTACTGTTGAGTTTCTGGTCAATGGTAACCCCCAGGATGTTGATAGATTCAGTATTGGTAATACCACTGATGTCAAGGAACGGTGGTTAGATCATCTCTTAATGGAGATGGTCATTGCTTGGCATTTCTATGGCATGAATGTAACTTGCCATTTGTCAGCCCAAGCCTGGAAATTGTCCAGATCTTGTTGCATTTGAACATGGGCTGCTTCAGTATTTGAGGAATCGTGAATAGTGCTGAACATTGTGCAATCATTGGTGTAAATCCCCACTTCTGACCCTATGATGGAGGGAAGGCCATTGATGAAGGAGCTGAAGATGGTTGGGCCTAGACACCACTCTGAGGAACTTCTGCAGAGATGTCCTGGAGCTGAGATGACTGATCTCAACAACCATAACCATCTTCCTATGTGCCAGGTATGACTCCAACCAGTGGAGAGTTTGCTCCAATACCCACTGATTCCAATTTTGCTAATGCTCCTTGATGCCACACTCAGTCGAATATGGCTTCTCTTCCAGTGAGTTGTTTAATTGTCCACCACCACTGGATGTGGCAGGACTGTTTAGCTTAGATCTAGTCTTTTGGTTGTGGAATTGCTTAGCTCTGTCTATGACTTGCTGCTTATTCTGTTTGGTAGCTTCACTAGACTGAATCTCATTTTTAGCTGTTGCTTGACTGGTCTGCGAGGCAGCCCTCCCAATTTTGGCACAAGCCTCCAGATGTTGGCGGAGGACTTTGCAGGTTTGACAGGGCTGTTTATGCCATTGTCTCTTCTTGGTGCCTAGGTTGACACTACGTGGGTCCATCTTATTTCATTTCTTTGATGAGACTTTGTAGCAACTGATACAATTGAGTGGCTTGCTTGGCCATTTCAGAGAACAGTTAAGAGTCAACCACATTGCTGTGGGTTTGAAGTCATGTATAGGCCAGACCAGGTGAGGATCTGGCAGAAACAAATACAAAAGTTGCTTGAAACGCTCAGCAGGTCTGGCAGCATCTGTGAAGAGAAATCAGAATCAACATTTCAGGCCAGGTGACCATTCCTCGCGAGAATGGAAGATTTCATGACAATGAGAATTTCAATGACATTAGTGAGCCAAATGGGTTTTGTCTGACAATTATCATGGTCATCAGTAAATAATTAATTCCAGGTTTTTTTTGTAATGAATTCAAATTCCACTATCTACCATAGCAGGATTTGAACCCCAGTCCCCAGAACCTTAGCTGAGTTTCTGGATCAATAGTCTTGCGAAAGTACCACTAGGCCATCACCTCCCCTATAACAAGTGGGGTGCCACAGATTCTGACCTCCAGCACCAACTATTTACAATCTATATTAATGACTTGAATGTAGGGTTGAATATAGTATAGCCAATTTGCAGTTGACATTAAAATAAGTGGGAACATCAGTTGCAAAGGAGAAATAAGAAACTTTAAATGGATATAGAAAGATGATGTGAATGGGCCAAAATTTAGCAGATGGAGTTTAATGTGGATAAGTGTAAGGTTATTCATTTTGGTTAGAAGAATAAAAAGGCAACTTATTATTTAAAAGGACACAAACTTCAAAATGTTTGGGTGCAGAGGGATCTGGGTATCCTTTTGCATAAGTTACAGAGAGCTTGTGTACAGCTACAGCAGGTAATGAAGGCAAATGGAATTTTGCATTTCTTGCTAAAGAAATGCAGTATAAAAGTAGAGAAGTGTTGCCAGACCATAAGACATAGGAACAGATCAGGCCATTTGGCCCATCAAGTCTGCTCTGCCATCCGATCATGGCTTTTATGCTTCTCAACCCCATTCTCCTGCCCTTTCCCCATAACCCTTGATCCTCATACTAATCAAGAACCTATCTATTTCAGTCATAAATAAACTCAATGACTTGGCCTCCACGGTCCCCTGCGGCAATGAGTTCCATGGATTAACCACCCTTTGGCTGAAGACATTTCTTGTCGTCTCAATTCTAAAGGGTTGTCCCTTCACTCTTGAGGCTGTGCCCTCAGGTCCTTGTCTCTCTATTAGTGGACACATCTTCTCCACGTCCACTCTATCCAGGCCTGTCAGTATTCTCTAAGTTTCAATCAGAGGTGAGATAAGAGTGACATCAAGGCTGCATTCAAATGAGTGTGGCATCAAGGAGTGCTAGCAAAACCAGAATCAATGGGTATCAAAGGAAAACTCTCCACTGGTTAGAGTCATACCTTGCATATAGTAATGTGGTCATGGCTGCTGGAGGTCAGTTATCTCAGCTCCAGGACATCTCTGCAGGAGTTCCTCAGGGTAGTCCCCCTGGGCCCAAACATCTTCAGTTGCTTCATCAATGGCCTTCCCTCCATCATAAGGTCAGACATGGGGATGTGCTCTGATAATTGCACAATGTTCAGCACCATTCACGACTCCTCAGATACTGAAGCAGTCCATGTTCAAATGCAACAAGATCTGGACAATTTCCAGGCTTGGGCTGACACGTGGCAAGTAACATTTGCACCACACAAATGCCAGGCAATGACCATCCCCAATAAGAGACAATCTAACCACCACCCCTTGACATTCAATGGTGTTACAACCAGTGAATCCCCCACTATCCAACATCCTGGGGGTTACCATTGACCAGAAACTCAACAGAACTCACCACATAAACACAGTGGCTGCAAGAAGAGGTCCGAGGTTAGGAATACTTAAGTTAATAACTCACCTCTTAACTCCCCAAAGCCTGCCCATCATTCAGAAGGCACAAGACAGGCACGTGATGGAAAACTTCCTATTTGCCTGGATGGGTGCGGGTCCAACAACACTCAAGAAGCTTGACATCATCCAGGACAAAGCAGCCCGCTGGATTGGCACTACATCCACCAGTATCCACCTGCTCCAACTCTGACGCTCAGTAGCTGCAGTATATACTATCTACAAGATGCACTACAGAAATTCACCCAAGATCCTCAGACAGCATCATCTAAACCCATGACCACTTCTATCTAGAAGCACAAGGATAGCAGATACATGGGAACACCACCACCTGTAAGTTCCCCTCCAAGCCACTCATGATACTGACTTGGAAATATATCGCTGTTCCTTCACTGTCATCAGATCAAAATGCTGGAATTCCCTCCCTAATGGCATTGTGAGTCAACCCACAGCAGGTGGACTAGAGCGGTTCAAGAAGGCAGCTCACCACCACCTTCTCAAGGGCAACTAGAGATGTGCAATAAATGCTGGCTAGTCAGCGATGCCCACATCCCACAAATGAATAAAAAAATTAGATCCCCCCTCATCCATCAAGTACAGACCTAGAGTCCCCAACTGCTCCTCATATGACAAGCCCTTCATCCCCAGGATCATTCTTGTAAACCTCCACTGGATCCCCTCCAATGCCAGCACATCCTTCCTTTCATATAGGGTCCAAAACTGTTCATAATATTCTAAGTATTGTCTGCAAGAGACTTATACAGTTTCAGCAATACATTTCTGCTCCTGTATTCTAGTCCCCTTGAAATGAATGTTAACATTGCATTTGCCTTCCCAACTTCCAAATGAACCTGCACAATAACTTTAACAGAATGCTAACTAGGACTCCCAAGTCCCTTTATGCTTCAGATTTCCAAAGCCTTTCTCCGTTTAGAAAATAGTCCATGCCTCTAATCTTCCATAATGCAATTGTACAAGGCATTAGTGAGACTGTATCTGGTATGCTATGTACAGTTTTGGTCCGCTTACTTGAAGAAAGACATAATTGAGGGAAGGTTCACCAGATTAATTCCAGAGATGAAAGGCTTGTCTTATGAGAAGAGATTGAGCAATTTAGGCCTATACTCTCTAGAGTTTAGAAAGATGAGAGGAGATTTAATTGAGATATCTCAGATGCTAAAGACTGATTTAGTTTTATGGGGCTAAGAGGAGCAGGAGTGTTAATATTTGTGCACATTAATGCCAGATGTTAGTTACACCTGGCCCCAAAATAAACCAGGCATTATGCTGACTGTCAGGAGTGGATGAGGGGGCGATGGGATTCTGCTCCGACTCTTGACTGTCTAAAACATGCATTCAAAGGAAATCCTGTCCTAATACTTTCTACAAGTATTGGCCTGGCTCACTCAGTGCAGATAAAACAGTACTTTGCATGAGCTGGCTTGTTCCTAATACAACATTTAAACTAGATTCCACTTATCTGTTCAGGTGGATATAAAGTACCTGAGGAAAGATCAAGTAGTCTTGCTGGTATCCTTGGTCAACAGCTTGAGCTTGTAACTCTTCTTTCTCATGCTATATGCCTCCACCAGATTATCTGGTTATGTGTCTCAGTTACTGTTTGTGGAACCCTGCTATATGGAAATCAGCTGCTGTGTCAGCCTATATAATAATTGTGATTGCACTTCCTGTAGAACACTTTGAGCCAATTTAACATAAAGCACTACATAATTTAAATAATTTTTTCATTGCTTTCCACAAATGTGCACTTATGCGCCCCTTTCAGGTGATGAATGTGCGGGTGAAATAAACACTGGGCAGATTCATACAGAAGTCCACTGAGAGAATACAGATACTCTGGCTCTAATGTGCATTGTTCTTGAGGGTTCCTTTGATTCTTTATACTCTGCCAAGGACGACATACATTTGCAACAGGCATTCAAAACCTAATTAACAGGAAGTGTATACAATGTGAACTTTTTATATTACTTGCAGATCCCAAGGCTTTGTCCATGGTGAGTTAAAAAATATACTGTATTGCGACTAAAGATGTTTTACCTATGAACAATTACAGCCACAACATATTAGCAGAGCCAAGAGTTTATAATAACAGCGTAAGTCAACTTCTATTTTCATTGCATGATATTCTGGTAATTTTGATAAAATGCTGCAAGTCGTTAGATTTTCCATAGAAACTGTGACCTTAAAGAAATATTTGCTTTTTTTACTGTTTCTTTTAAAGTCATGGGTAACAGCATATTATCATAAGACTAGAAGACTGAGGAACGTGGTAGGAAATAAAACTGACTGGTTTTAAATATGCGATTTAGGAGTAGTGATGGGGGAGAGATTGTGGGAATTACAAACAGATACAAGTGTTGGGCTTGTGTAACACTGCTGTGTATGTTATGGCATAAGCTAAAGGGGAATCCAGAAGAATTTTATAGCGGTGGGAGCATGTTACACGTGCTTGGTTTACTGGTGGAATTACTGAGATCCAGCAGTAATATGTGAGGGATTCCCAGTCATCTCCTTTCATTCAATGCTGCAAGGGCAAGTGGGGAGCTAAATGTGTTGTATGTTATCTCATCATAACATATCTGCCAATTTTCTGTCAGAAACAGAAAGGGCTCCAAGATTGGTATAATAAAGCCCCACTCAAAATCACACAAATGCCATTTGGCCATCTTTCCCTTCTTGACGCTAATGCCACGTGTTTTCAGCTCCAGGAAGGTTAAACATGATCAAGAAAGCATAAGAAAGTATTATTGGAAGTGTTACATTTACAGAAAGTTCATACAATATATATACATATATACACAAAACACAGAAAAGAGACAGTACCTTCCTCAGTCAAATACTTTGTAAGTTCCTCTTGGGTAAGATATCCTTTTTTAGTTTGATCTAACACCTGGGGATGAAATATAGCAGTGACATAAAAAGGTTGATGATTAAAATTAATGGATATTTACAGATTTTGGGTTTTACTTTTGATATTTTCTCAAATACAATGTGAGATATTCCGGTAAGCAGTCTGAACCTCTCACGTTTGGAGATGCCCCAGTGACACCCTAACACTGAACTAGTATGATACTGTAGCCCAGGAGTGTAAATAAATCTGATCCAAACTGGTCTTTTCATGGTGCATGTGTGACCTACCCTAAGCATTTCTAATCATTTTGAAGCAATGTACTTGGCAAGGTGAGGCCAGGCAGTAATTGTTGAACTGCTTCATTTCACTGATAGCAAGTGAGTAACAGTCAAAGTAAATAACACAAAGCAAATATTCAGCCAGATGTCCTGTTCCTTCCTTGCTTTTGGCAGTGCCTTTCTTTCCAATTACTTTTAACAACAAAAACTGATGTGCTGTTATTTGACCTTCACTTTCTAAAGATTATGTTGTACGTAGAATTTACCACATGGAAACAGGCCACTTGTCCAACTGGTCTATTTTCACAAGGTCTTCTTCCCATCCATGTCATCTAAACTTATTGCCTGGTGAGAGTGTTGAGATGCTTGACTTCCCGCCTGTAGTAGTCTGCCAGGTGTATTGATAAAAAAACTTCTCACCCCCTTCAGGTACAGTTCAAAAGGCCATCTTTTGCCATTCATCTTAGGTATATCCAACCAATGGGTCTGGGATGAGATGTGATGAAACCTTTGACTCAGCTTGAAACAGACAGTGAACTGCGACGTTTCACAAATTGCACTGTCTGGTTTCAGTGCCTGCAAATCTCACAGCGGATCTGTTGGAGATCTGGAGCTCATTTCCTGCAGGGGTGTTAGAAGCAGAAATCTTCATCACAGACCAAGTGCTGAAAAGTTGGTTTAGACTGTATAGCTATTTTTCAGCCAGCAAGGACAAGATTGGGCTGAAATGTCTCCTTCTAGGCTGTTTATCTTAAAAATTTCTTAATTTTTTGCATTCTAAATGAATAATAATCAGAAGTGTTGAAACTAGAAAGTATGCTATTGCAAAATAGGCTTTATGATATGGAATTTAAAATTCAATCGTACCTCAAATGCTCGCAAAATAACATCCTCCGGTTGGGGTCTGTATCTATAAAGGAAAAGTAGAAAAAATGCACGTTAAGAAAAAGCTTTGCATTTATTTAGCACCACTGCAACCTCAAGACATCCCAAACACCCTAAAGCCAATTTGAAGAATAGTCACTGTTGTAATGGTGAATCATTATAATTCAGGACATTAGCCACTGAATATAGGGAAGCTTTAAGGTAGCGTGGCAGTTGGGCAGCACTCTGTGCTGTGCTGTTCATTGTTTTTATGAATTAATTAGACAAAGGAATTGTGCCTAATGTTCCAAACAGATGTTACTGAATTGAAGAATATCAATGAATATCAATGTGCACAGCTACAAAAAGGATTTGAGAAGCTCCATTGGTAACAGAAAAATTGCAGATGTAATTCATTATGGAAAATGTAACAAATTGAGATTTGGCAGAGATGAGGTTGATGTTTGGTTAAGTGATTAGTGGAAATTCAAGCAGCAGTTTGAATAAAATATGAACTTTTAGAAGTACAGAACACAAAGGGATACTACATACAGGACATTAGGGTTCAGTTTCAAACTGCATGTAGCCTTGGTGAGACTATGGGTAGAAATGGATCAAACTTCTTGACCATTTTCCAAATCAAACATCCTAACCACCAGGGCATTTTGCAATGAAAGGTTCCTGTGCTGAAATGATAATATATATATATGAAATATCTATTACTCATATGTTTATATAGATGTCCTTGGTAGCTGTCTAAAACAAACACAGGTTTTGATCAATGATTGAAACTCGTTAGTTAAATTGGTATCAGTGCATGCATGAATCAGCACCTCTTAAGTCCACTCAGCAAATCATGGTAGGAACTGATAAGAAATGGTCTTCAGATGCATTTTTGAAAGGGATTCTCACCAATTCCATTTAGGAAGGCATGGACTGCGTATCAGCGATACACAAGAGAAATTCCACCAGCAATGCCTTTGTGTCATCCTCCACATTCAATGGAAGGGGTGGGAGCAGCTCATTGAACAAATGCCTGTGTGCTTCTTGAATCCAACTGTACAAGTATTCAGGCAAAACTGCAAAATTGACTACGATGAACTGTACATCTTGTCTCAATAGCTGAAAATCACCTTCCCTGCTAGATTTGTTTTCTCAATTCTTTACTGGCCACTGTTCTGAGGAGGGAAAGAAAATGCTGCAAAGACACTCTAAGTCTCCCCTTGAAGCATAGTAGCATTGACATTAACAACTGGGAGGAGCTTGCTACCAATGTCCAAAATGGTGACAACTCATCTGTTGACCTACATCATGCTTTCAATCCAAATACCTTAAAGACAATGCAGAATAGCAGCTAAGAAGGAAAGTAAAGGAAGCAAGTCTTGCTCTCCAGAACACAATGCCTCATGTGATGTTATGAATATCTCCAAAGATCAGTCACATGAAGACCTATTGCCGAAACGCACTAGCCTGAGGAGACAGCATCCTTGAATTGAGGGACATTCAACAACGGCTATTAAGGACTTTCTGCAAATTAAGATGTAGGCACAAATTTTGGCCAAGGAAAAGTCCATGTCGGATGGTCAATGGAAGGTCTGCCAGGACAACAATGGAATAGTCAAGTCTCGAGGTAACAGGAACATGAATGGGGGTTTCAGTAGCAGGTGAGTTGGAGCTCAGGCATTGATGAAGGTGGGCAATATTATGTAAGTGGAAGTACACATTCTTGGTGATAGAGGAGAGCTGTAGGAAAGCTCACCTTGGGCACAATCAGAACATCAAGGGTCTAAATAGTCTGATTTAGATGCAGGTCATTAGCAGAAAGGGACAAAATTGGTAGCCAGAGAAAAAGTTTGTTGTGGAGACAAAAAAAAAAAAAGAGGATTTCCATTCGCTCAATGCAGCTAATAGTTAATTCAGCAGCGGGAGTCGTGAGAGCACGAGCCAGGGGGCAGCTGGGAAGGTAAGGTTTCAGTATAAAAAACTTTCCCCGTGAATACGTGGAGCGAAGGCTGAGCAGGAGCAAACGTGGACACGGGGACTGCTGGGCAAGTGAACTAATATATTCGGGCAGTGGCAGTATCCATTGGGAAACCTTCTGGGGAAGATGGGACCTGTACAAGAAGGACGGGTTGCACCTGAACTGAAGTGGCACCAATATCCTGGGTGGGAGGTTTGTTAAGCTCTTTGGAAGGATTTAAACTAGTTTGGCAGGGGGATAGAAACCAGAGCTACTGATCAGAGGATGGGGTAGCTGGTGTATAGGCAGATACAGCATGCAGAGAGTCTGTGAGGAAGGACAGACAGTTGATAGGGCAAAGTTGCAGTCAGTGTGATGGGTTGAAGTGTGTCTATTTTAACACAAGAAGTGTCAGGAGTAAGGGTGATGAACTTACAGCATGGATCAGTACTTGGACTATGATGTTGTGGCCATTACGGAGACTTGGATATCACAGGGGCAGAAATGGTTATTGGATGTTCCGGGGTTTAGATGTTTCAAAAGAAATAGGGAGGGAGGTAAAAGAGGTCAGGGAGTGGCATTGCTAATCAGGGATGGTATCACAGCTGCAGAAAGGGAGGTCGTCGAGGAGGGTTTGTCTATTGAGTCAGCATGGGTGGAAGTCAGAAACAGGAAAGGAGCAGTCACTTTACTGGGAGTTTTCTATAGACCACCCAATAGCAACAGAAACACTGAGGAACAGATTGGGAGGCAGATTTTGGAAAGGTGCAGAAGTAATAGGGTTGTTGTCATGGGTGACTTCAACTTCCCTAATATCGACTGGAACCACCTAACTGCAAATAGTTTGGATGGAGCAGATTTTGTGAGGTGTGTCCAGGAAGGATTTCTGATTCAATAAATAGATAGGCCAACAAGAGGGGAGGCCATATTGGATTTGGTGCTTGGCAACAAACCAGGCCAGGTGTTAGATCTCTCGGTGGGAGAGCATTTTGGTGATAGTGATCACAACTCCCTGACCTTTACTATAGTCGTGGAGAGAGATAGGAGCAGACGGTATATGGAAGTATTTAATTGGGGGAGGGAGAATTACAATGCTATTAGGCAGGAACTGAGGAGCATAAATTGGGATCAGGTGTTCTCAGGGAAATGCACGACAGAAATGTGGAAGTTGTTTAGGGAGCACTTGCTGCAAGTGCTGGATAGGTTTGTCCCTCTGAAGCAAGGAAAGGATGGAAAGGTGAAGGAACCTTGGATGACAAGACATGTGGAACAGCATGTCAAGATGAAGAAGGAAGCTTACTTAAGGTAGAGGAAGCAAAGAACCGGACAGGGCTCTAGAGGGTTACAAGGTAGCCAGGAAGGAACTGAAGAATGGACTTAGGAGAGCTAGAAGGGGGCACGAAAAAGCCTTGGCATGTAGGATTAAGGAAAACCCCAAGGCGCTCTATACTTATGTGAGGAACAAGAGGATGGCCAGAGTGAGGGTACGGCCAATCGGGGATAGTGGAGGGAACTTGTGCCTCGAGTTGGAGGAGGTAGGAGGGGTCCTTAATGAATACTTTGCTTCAGTATTCACCAGAGAGAGGGACCTTGACATTTGAGGACAGCATAAAACAGGCAGATATGCTTGAACAGGTTGATGTTAGGAAGGAGGATGTGCTAGAAATTTTGAAAAACGTGAGGATAGATAAGTCCCCTGGGCCAGATGGGATATACCCAAAGTTACTACAGGACGTGAGGGAAGAGATTGCTGCGCTTTTGGAGATGATCTTTGCGTCCTCACTGTCCACTGGAGTAATACCAGATGATTGGAGTGTGGCAAATGTTAATCCCTTGTTCAAGAAAGGAATAGGGATAATCCTGGGAATTACAGACCATCAGTCTTACTTTTGTGATGGGCAAATTATTGGAGAGGATTCTGAGAGATAGTATTTATGATTATTTGGAAAAAGCATAGTTTGATTAGAAATAGTCAGCATGGCTTTGTGAGGGGCAGGTCTCATGAGCCTTATTGAATTCTTTGAGGGTGTGACAAAGCACATTGATGAAGGTAGAGCAGTGGATGTGGTGTATATGGTTTTTAACAAGGCATTTGATAAGGTTCCCCATGGTAAGCTCATTCAGAAAGTAAGGAGGCATGGGATTCAGGGAAATTTGGCTGTCTGGATACAGAATTGGCTGTCCAATAGAAGACAGAGGGTGGTAGTAGATGGAAAGTTTCCAGCCTGGAGCTCGGTGACCAGTGGTGTTCCACAGGGATCTGTTTAGCACCTCTGCTCTTTGTGATCTTTATAAATGACTTGGATGAGGAAGTAGAAGGATGGGTTAGTAAGTTTGCTGATGATATGAATGTTGGTAGAGTTGTGGATAGTGTGGAGGGCTGTTGCAGGTTGCAACGGGATATTGACAGGATGCAGAGCTGGGCAAAGAAGTGGCAGACGGCATTCAACCGAGAAAAGTGTGAAGTGATTCATTTTGGAAGGTCAAATTTGAATGCAGAATACAGGGTTAATGATAGGATTCTTGGCAGTGTGGAGGGGTTGGCTTTCATTGGCAGGGGAATTGAGTTTAAGAACTGCGAGGTTATGCTGCAGCTCTATAAAGCCCTGGTTAGACCACACTTTGAATATTGTGCTCAGTTCTGGGCACCTTATCATAGGAAGGGTGTGGAAGCTTTAGAGAGGGTGCAGAGGAGATTTACCAGAATGCTGCCTGGACTGGAAGGCAGGTCTTATAAGGAAAGGTTAAGGAAGCTAGGGCTTTTTTCATTGCAACGAAGACGGATGAGAGGTGACTTGTAGAGGTGTGCAAGATGATGAGAGGCACAGATAGAGTGGATAACCAGAAACTTTTTCCCAGGGTGGAAATGACTATCAAGAGGGGACATAATTTTAAGGTGATTGGAAGAAGGTATAGGGAGGATGTGAGAGGTAGGTTCTTTACACAGAGAGTGGTGGGTGCGTGGAATTCACTGCCAGCAGTGGTAATAGAGTCAAGTACATAGGGACATTTAAGCGACTCTCGCATAGGCATATGGATGATAGTAAAATGAAGAGTATGCAGGTTAGTTTGATCTTAGAGTAGGCTAATAAGTCGGCACAACATTGTGGGCTGAAGGGCCTGTACTGTGCTGTAATGTTCTATGTAACACTCAGCTTGTTGACATCATGTGCATTGGTCTCTTAGCAGTAGTCATATCACTTTCACATTATGCCAGTTCCCAACATCTCCTCTAGTCCATCCAGGTCACTGGGGAGCAGGCTGGTGGTTAGGGGACTCAACGGAGTTTAACATTGCAATCTAACTCATGAATACTATCAGGATCTAAATAAAAGACAAGAGTGCCTATATAAAACAAAAATCATTCAAAGACAAGGGTTCTGATGACCAGCATGGCAGCCTGAAACAATGGTTTTATTCAATATAATGTGGAGCTGGAGGAACACAGCAGATCAGGCAGCATCAGAGGAGCAGGGAAGTCGACGTGTTGGGTCGGGACCCTTCATCAGGACAGGGGGAAGGGAGCTCAAATAAATAGGGAGGGTCCCAAAGGGTCTAGGCCCGAAACGTCAGCTTTCCTGCTCCTCTGATGCTGCTTGGCCTGCTGTGTTCATCCAGCTCTACACCTTGTTATCTCAGATTCTCCAGCTTCTGCAGTTCCTACTATCTCTGAGGGGATTGTGGAGATTGGTCAATGGGAAGGGAGGGGCAGATAGGTGAGAAGGAAGATGTAAAGGTTGTGTCAGGTCAAGGAGGTGGGGATGAGAGGTAGGGTTGGACACGGGATGCGGCTGGGAGTGGGGAGATTTTGAAGCTAGTGAATTCCATGTTGAGGCCATTGGGCCGTAAGCTCCTAAGGTGGACGATAAGGTGTTGTTCCTCCAATTTTCATGTGGCCTCATTGTGACATTGGAGGAAGCCCAGGATGGACATATCACCAAGAGATTGGGAAGGGGAGTTGAAATGGCTGGCAACCGGAAGGTGGTGTTGATTGGAGTGTACAGAGTGCAGATGCTCCACAAATCTGTCACCGAGTCTGCGTTTGGTCTCTCCGATGTAGATGAGAGCAATGGATGCAGTAAACCAGGTTGGAAGATATGCAGGTGAATCCCTGTCGGATACGGAATGATTGTTTGGGGCCTTGGACTGAGGTAAGAGGGGAGGTGTAGAGGCAGGTGTAGCACCTCCTGTGGTTGCAGGGAAAGGTGCTAGGTGTGGTGGGTTTTGTAGAGAGTGTGGAGCAGACAAGGGAGTTGCAGAGAGAGCAGTCCCTATGGAAAGCAGATAGGGGTGGGGAGGGGAATATCTCTTTGGTGGTAGGGTCTAATTGCAAGTGGCGAAAGTGGAGGAGGATGATGCATTGGATTCAGAGGTTCGTGGGGTGGTATGTGATGTCCAGGGCGACTCTATCCTTGTTGTTGTTTGGGGAGGGGTTTTGAGGGCAGAAATGCGGGAAATGCAGGACATGCACTTGAGGGCATTATGAATCACAGGAGAGGGGAAGTTACGGTCCTTGAAGTAGGAGGACATCTGGGATGTCCGGGAGTGGAACGCTTCATCCTGGGAGCAGATATGGCAGAGGCGGAGGAATTGGGAGTGTGGGTTCACATTTTTGCAAGAGAGTGGGTGAGAAGAAATGTAGTCAAGTTAGCTGTGGGAGTCGGTTTGGTGTAAGAATAAAGAGTGTTTTGATTAAAGCCTAGTAGTTTGACCAATCAAATCACATCTAGAACCCAGCGACTTACACTTGCCTTTAAATAAGGTAAAAGTTAGGGTCTAGGCTATCTCCTTGATATGTTTTGAGGGGCTGTGGCCTGATCCATAACAATAGACGTTTCCATCTTAGGCAGTAGAACCCAGAACCAGCAGCTTAGAAT
The DNA here is from genome assembly GCF_021869965.1 of Rhincodon typus. Classification (NCBI taxonomy): domain Eukaryota; kingdom Metazoa; phylum Chordata; class Chondrichthyes; order Orectolobiformes; family Rhincodontidae; genus Rhincodon; species Rhincodon typus. The sequence continues at coordinate 81,299,619 of NC_063340.1, forward strand.
TTAATGATACTCATGATTTGTTTAAAACTCAAACTGTGCAGTTATGAAGACCTTGTCCATGATTAATGGAGTTATTTGGTATAGTTCAAAGCAGTGGTTTCCTAAATGCTACAAGGCAGTCCTTTAAGTATCTGGATACGTTTTAAATTAGTCGGGAAAGTGTAACAGAAGAAAACACACATTGTTTTTCATTTGTTTAATTTTCCATAATCTCAAAAAGGAATGTGTTATGGCGTGTCTTGAAATTAGTTGTTTCCTTTTATTCTGTCAGCCTCTAATGTCACACAGATGTCTACCTGCAGATATACTAGAATTGTCTGACAATATCTTTTTTTATATACTGGGAAACATAGCCCAAAGGTAATAAAACAAATTACACCGACTGCAATTTTTAACACTATCAACGGTCATCCTTTGGATGGAAGAGCTGTCCGTTCTATGCACTAAAACGCTCAATCTTTTGTGAATTACAATGTCCTATCACTCATCCTACTTTGTAATTCTTAGCACCAAAAATTTTCAAATGGGTTTTTCTCAACCCTTGTTCTTTTTATGTTCTTCCTAAATTTCACACTGCACAGAAATGGTAGGCATAAGTTGAACAGTAAAATCTAATCCTCAAACTTATGTTGGAAGTGTCATCAGAATTAGACAATGATAAACAGTGCACCGATACTGCATTGATGTGAAAATGAAGTCTGCATGCCAATATCATGAAATTAGCCACTTTGAACCTTAAACTACATTTTGAGCTTTACTGTTATGGCTTGAAGATGTCATCTGAATCCCCAGGGTAAATTGCAGCCACATTATGCTCTGCCAATCCACCACAATCGGATATAGAATATAGGAAACCTATTAACTATTGAGGAAAGTATTTATTTGAATGCACCAGGATGCCTATATGTAGTCAATGAACTCATTAACTTCTCAGAATTGGAAACATAGCAATTTTGTATGGATGCAGTAAGGGTTGCAATTTGAATGGCCTAATTTCAGAGCACAAGGGACCATTTTAAATTAAACTCTCAGCTAACCATTAAAAAATGTGTGTATATGCTAATTCAGCCAGCGAGAAACTGAGCACTACAGGGACCTGACAGCACATAAGGCTGAGAAATATACATGACATGGTGTTACTAGTGGTCAGGCTTACACTGCTGCACACTTAGACAATTGACATGATAATAAGTCCAATATACACTACATACATTAGTGCCTTGTGTTATAAAGACAATTTATATTTAATATTGTTTGGAGGACTTAGGTTTTGAAAGATAGTAGAAAATGACTCATTTCAAATTTTGTGTAAATACCTGGAGTCCTTTCTTTAAAAGAGGTCATTTACATTTCACTTTGGACATCAGAGATTTTTTTAAAATAAAGCTTCTTGTATGTCACATGGCTGATGATAATTGCTTGCTATGCTGTACACCCTTGCTAGGGCTGTTTCTTAACTGACTGGCTTTGAAAAGGGCTTGTTTTATCTGGTTCACTTGAAGGGAAGCCTGCTTAAAGTCATAGAGTCATAGAGTTGTACAGCACCGAAACAGATCCTTCAGTCCAACTCATCCATACCGACCAGATATCCTATACAAATCTAGTCCCATTTGCCAGTATTTGGCCCATATCCTTCTAATACCTTCCTACTCATATACTCATCCAAATGCTTTTTAAATGTTGTAATTGTACCAGCCTCCACCACTTCCTCTGGCAGCTCATTCCATACATGCATCATCCTCTGCATGAAAAAGTTGCTCCTTAGGTCCCTTTTATATATTTCCCCTCTCATCTTAAACCCAAGCCCTCTAGTTTTGGACTCCCCCATCCCGGGGAAAAGACCTTGCCTATTTACCCCATTCCTGCCCCTCATGATTTTATAAACCTCTACGAGGTCACCCTTCAGCTTCCTAAGCTCCAGGGAAAATAGAATAAGCTGCATAGCTGATCTCTTTCATTTCTGAAAAGAAATGGTGAGTTCAGGGTGAAATCTATTTGTTTTTTTTTGAAAGAGTGATTGAGGAAACATCTCAAAATTTCCTGAGTAATTGTGTCTGCAAGATTCAGAGACAACTAAGCATGATTAGTGACTTCACTGCTTTGATGTGCTAGCATGGGTAATGACTTTTCTAGTCCAAAGCCTTGAAGGCAACCCATTGGTCAAAGTATAATTTTTTCAGAAAGTCAATCTCCACAGAAAAGTCTGTTTACTTTCCCTTTTTCCTGAAGCGTGTGTATTTGTGTGTGCACTTTGGGGATATTTAGAAGGAGGCATATTTATACTTCTATATTACTTACTTAATTGATTATTTCAGTTTTATTGAATACGTTTTGATTCGATAATAAACCAATAATTGTGTTTATCAAGAAATCTGATTGATAGATCTTGTTGCATAAAACCTGATTTAGATATGGTCATTCTTTGGTCATTTTGATAACTGGGAAAAGTATCTTTGTTTCATAAGCTCATCATGTCTGCTCCATCATTCAATGAGACCATCATTCAATGGTTGATCTGATAACCCTCAACTTCACTTTCCTCCCTCTTCCCCATAACCCTTGATTCCCTTATTGATTAAAAATCTATCTCTCCCAGCCTTGAAAAGACTTAACGACTCAGCTTCAACAGCCCTCTGTGGTAAAGAAATCCACAGCTTCATTACACTCTAAGAGAAGAAATTTCTCTTCATCTCTGTCTTAAATGTGTGACCCCTTATTCTGAGATTATGCCCTCTGGTTCTGGACTCACCCATAGGGGTAAACAACCCCTCCATGTCAACCCTGTCAAGTTTCACAAGAATCTTGTAGTTTCACTAAGGTCGCCTCTCATTCTTTTAAATTCCAATTAGTACAGGCCCAATCTACTCAAACTCTCCTTATAAGACTGTTGCTCCGTATCTGGTACCAGCTTACTGAACATTGTCTAGACTGCTACCAATGCCAGTATATCTTTCCTTAGATAAGGAGCCCAAAACTATTCACAGTATTCCAGCTATGGTCTGACTAGTGCCTTGTATAGTTTCAGCAAAAATCTCCCAATTTTTATACTCCATAGAAATAAAAGTCAAAATTCCATTTTCCTTCCCTATTACCCAGTGAACTTGGATGCTAACTTTTTGTGATTCGTGCACAAGTGTCATAGAGTTGTACAGCACAGAAACAGACCATTCAGCCCAACTTGTCCATGCCGACCAAATATCCTAAATAAATCTATTCCCATTTGCCAGCATTTGGGCCATTTTCTCCCAAATCCCTTTGTTCTACAGCTTTCTGCAGTCTTTCACCATTTAAATAGTACTCAGCTCCTCTATTCTTCCTGCCAAAGTGCATAACCCTACATTTTCCCACATTATATTCCTTCAGCCAAGTTTTTGCCCACTCTCTTAACCTGTCTATATCCCTCTGCAGACTCTTTGTGTTATCCTCACCACTTCCCTTCCCCCTATTTTTGTGTTAACCACAAACCTGGCCAAGTCTATTCACTTTCCTCATCAAAGCCATTAATATATATTGTAAATAACTGTGGCCCCAGCTCTGACCTCTGTGGCACTCCATCCTGAAAATGCTTCCCTTATCTCAACTCTGATGTGACTCATAGAATAGTGGGATTAGAGTGATGAACATAAGTTTGGTTTCTAACTACAATTCATATAATTTCATTTTAGAGTTAAAAATCAAAGAATATTGACTGAAATATTTACCATGGATTCAGATAACACCAGTAGTCATTCAGGCACTACTACTCTGTCTCATGATGCCATCTGAAACTTCCCTCTCTCCTACCTATGGGTAAATTACAGTTTCAATAAGTTTTCCTGTTCTACCTATAATTGGATACAAAAGATGGGGAAAATAATAACTGTTAAATACAATATGATGCCTTTGTGTAGTCAATTTTACAGGGAATCCGCTTTTCATTTTAATCTTCCTCACATCACGTGAATGACCAAGTGCTAGAATTTCACACCAGATGATTATACATAATTTGCAAGCCAGAGAGACAAAAGAATAAAAACAATGCAGTTAAACTGATAATGTACCTGTACAGTATAAAGCACAGGGAGTACATTACTCAATTAATTTCAATTTCTGGAATCACAGACTATTAAGAAAATGCTGTCATAAGGTTGTAGGCTTGCTTATTGAAAGTTTCAAAAACTTTGAAATGCTATCATATTTAGATAACAAATTGGCTTGTTTCCTTGATATCATGACTGTTTTATTTCATATAAATCATTTGTTAAACATGTAGAATCATGTGAACAACACAGACGTAAGGAGCATACATGTACACAGGGATAATACTCAGGTAGTCAATTATCCTCATAAAATACCTTTTATTCATTGATTAGTATCTAATTATTAGCCAATTTAGTCTGTAAACTTCTTTCGTAAGTGCCAATACCAGCCATTTTGAAGAAAATTTGATCTTACAGGGTAAAATACTGAGCTTGTTTGTTCATCACAAACAAAGTAACTGCTAATTATAAGGGGAGACAGTGGCATGGTAGTCAACAGAGCAGTAATACAGGGACCCAAACTATTGCCCCAGGGACACGGGTTCATTTCCCATCACAAGAGGTGATGGAATTAAACTTCAACTAAGAACAACAGAAGAAAACAACATAAGAACCAGGAGCAGCAGTAGGCCATCTGGGCCTTCAAGCCTGCTCCGCTGTTCAATAAGATCATGGCTGATCTTTTCGTGGCCTTGGTTCCACTTACTCACCCTCTCACTACAACCCTTAATTCCTTTACTGTTCAAAAACTATCCATCTTAGCTTTTAAAATGTTCAATGAGGAAGCCTCAACTACTTCACTGGGCAGGAAATTCCACAGGTTCACAACCCTTTGGGTGAAGAAGTTCCTCCTCAATTCAGTCCTAAATCTGCTCCCCCTAATTTTGAGGCTATGCCTTCTTGTTATAGTTTCACCTGCCAGTGGAAACAACCTCCCTGCTTCTGTCTTGTCTATTCCCTTCATAATTTTATATGTTTCTATAAGATCCCCGCTCATTCTTCTAAATTCCAATGAATATAATCCCAGTCTACTCAGTCTCTCCTCATAGCAAACCCTTTCAACTCAGGGAATCAAACTAGTGAATCTCCTCTGCACCCCATCCAGTGCCAGTACATCCTTTCTCAAGTAAGGAGATCAAAACTGAACACAGTACTCCAGGTGTGGCCTCACCAACACCCTATACAGCTATAACATAACCTCCCTGCTTTTAAACTCAATCCCTCTAGCAATGAAGGACAAAATTCCATTTGCCTTCTTAATTACCTGCTGTACCTGCAAACCAACCTTCTGTGATTCTATGAATTTCAAGAATATCCATAAGTAAAAAGTTAGTCTCACTGATGGTAGCCATGAAGCCAACATCAATTGTCATTGAAAATCCATCTAATTCACTGATGTTCTTCAGTGAAGAAAATCTGCCAACTGTACTTAGTTTGATTACATGTGACTCCAGGGCCACAGCAATGTTTTTGACTCTTAACCACCTTCTGAAAGTGGCCTAGTAAGCAACCCAGTACAAGGCCAACTGAGGATGGTCAACAAATGCTGGCCTGGGCAACAATGCCCAGATTACACTAAAGAATAAATAACAATAAATAAAAGTTCAAGGCCAGCATGAATAGAATAAAAATATGTAGCTTTAAGATCATTGGAGAAACATGTTCATTTAGAGAAACTATTGATCAATCATTGGTAAATTAAAACAAACCTAGAAAACCTAAAATTACAGCAGTCTCTCACTGTTGTGATTAAAGACATATTTGACATATATTCTAGATTTGGATTTCAAAATAGAGGCAATAGATGTGGGTCAGTTCTGTCGATAGAAAATCAACTTGGAACAGTGACCTAAATACATCAATTCCAAGAAAGCAGATGATTACAGTAGAGCGCTGTAGTATTAATGGGTAAAATGTTTATGCTGTTAGGTTTATGAGACACAATACATACTTTTAAGGCAATTAGTTTAATTTTAGTTTTTAAGATTCAAGTTTTTCCTTCAGTAGAATTCAGTTCAGCAGAGAATGATTTTCTCCTAGCAGGCAATTAAAGCTGTTAGTTAGTTAGTCAATCAGTTAGTTCAAGGTAGAAATGGTTTCTTGTCAGTGAAGCTTCCAAGCTAGGAGAGTTTGAATAGAAATCTTCAAGCTGTGTGAACTGAGAAAATTTATGTCATCAGAATTGTGAGGCGTTCATACCAGTGGACTTGTAAAGTATTCTAAATAAAGATCTCAGCAATTCAAAAGAAAGAAACTTGAAAATGCCAGTTAAGTAAAGACTTAAAAAAAGTTGAGCTAGGAGTGAAATTTTTCTGGGATTAGATCTTTGAAATGGATAGTGTTGGAAAAAAGGCTAAAACTCTGCTTTGGTCTTTCTAACTGTATTAAATATTTGTTTTTCACTGTATGAGTATGTTCAGGGACTAACCACCACGTTAACCAACATCAAAAATTAAACACATGATCTATCAAGCCAGACTTAATTTTGGGATCTGACTTATCCAGTATCACAAAGAACTGGGATCACAACACATTTGTCACTTTCTGAATGCTGATGTCAATGAACTAGTAATAACTGAAAGCGATGCTTGTTTTGTTGCTCTGTCAGTTCATTTACTGTAAAAGTGTATAGCCTACAGCAAAAACATAGGGCTAAATCTTACTTTCTTTAACAAAATCATAGATTGCTGGAAAAACTCAGGTCAGGCTACATCTGTGGACAGAAAGCAAAGTTAACATTTTAGATCTGGTGACCGTTCTTCAGAACTTGATTTTGGCTATCTCAGTTTTTAGTAAGTTCTCTCTCTGCATCTGTCTAAACTTGTCGTTTTAATTATCTACCCTACTGCTATTGCACCTCTCTCATCTGATTCTAACCCTATTCGACCACTCATCATATCCCAAACAACTTGTCACTGCTGGAATATCCCGGAATCGATCGGCAATTCTATCCCAAAACTGACCAGCAATCCTGATGCTGGTGCCATCCTTAAATAGCCAATGTGCACCTGGATAGCACTGTTAGTCTGGAGCTGATGTGCACAGATCCTGAAATTTGCCCTGGTCATAGTAGAGAAGAGAAAATTGGTGCCTTGCTTTCTGGGCAGGGATCTGGATGTCCTCTTCGTCCACAAAAAAGGAGGCCATGACACCAGACCATGCCAGCTGGTCTGAGGTTGCTACCAGATCAGTGCTGTCTCAGCCATCTGAAGCATGACTGATTATGTCCAATCCTTTGGATTGGTATTGGAGACTCCCATTGATTTGCTGTGCAGGAACCCCCTTCTCGAAGGTTATCTCCTTGAACTTGACTGAGGATAGCTGACTACTGTGACAAACTTCCTGACTTTGTATTTGTGCTAAATGGCATTGCATTATTGGAGGACGGTGAGGCTGGAATCTCTGTCTGAGGCAAAGCGCAAAAAGGAAGGATTCTGACAGTGTCCAGGTGGGCTCAAAGTGATTGGGCGCTAAAAGAGCAGTGAACAGCCTGGAGATGCAGCCTCCATGAGCTGGGTTCATGTCCCTGAGTGCAATGTATCCTTACTGCAGCATGACAATGACAGTTGCCATTGTGCCTTGATGTGCAGCATTGAAGTACAGAAGTGTCCTGAAGGCAGATCAGAGATGTACCATTTTCATTCTTAGAGACTGGCATGTGTGGATGCCAGTATCTGTGGATCGTAGCAGTTCAAGATGGCAGCTCATCACCACCTTCTCAAGGACACTTAGGGATGGGCAATAAATGCTCGCCAGCCAGTGACACCCACGTCCCACAATAAATTTTTAAAAATGGGATGTCTGTGTGGCTGTGAGTACTGAGATGATGTTTCATGGCAACCAACATGAAGCTGAAGTTGCCAAGTACCCACTATGATTTCCATGTCAAGATTTCTCGGCATCTAGTTTGTTCACAGCAGATGGTCCGACAGAAAGATGCATATTACTGGGGCGAGATCTGCAGTTAATAAGGTCATTAATATGTAAAAATGCTCCTCAATAGACAACTCACCTTAATAGACAACTTGCTGCTACCTGGTGAGAATCTTGTCTGGATGACTGGAATTTAGTTAAAAAAATTAAGCAAGTTGTTCCCAACGTCACGATAGGTTTCATAGGACTTCTCCCATTGTTCACCATAGCCCACATCGTTCAGGCCACAATAAGATTCTACCTTTAACTATGCTCTCAAATATAAATTAGGTATGCTGCATCAGAGGCTGATGAAAATCTCTGAAACTGTGATGGATTAAGACCACCCGTTGTAGGCAGCTAGGTATGCGGATCTGCTCCCAGCAAACGGTACTACTTTGATCACCGCCTCTCCAACCTCCTGCTGGAGCCCAAACTATACAGTTGATAAAATGAATGGGGTTGAGTGATGCATAGAGGCTCCAAGGAAATAAATGTTCTCAGAAGGCAAAGCATCAAGTCTGAAACTATAAATAAAAACTAAAAGGACCAAACAAAATCCACCATGACTGGATCATACATGGATATCATTGTTTCAAATGAAACACGCCCTTGGAACAATAGAAACAAATCAAAGTTATTAATAATTCACAATGAAATTAAATCACTGTTTGAGCTGTATTTCAAAGTGAAATAAGTCTGTGTTGGAAAAGGACCATGATGTGGAGGTGCCAGTGTTAGATTGGGGTGGACAAGGTCAGAAGTCACACGACACCAGGTTATAGTCCAACAGGTTTGTTTGAAATCACAAGCTTTCGTAATGTTACTCCTTCCTCAGGAGAAGTGAAGAGAAGCACACAGGCACAGAATTTATAGGCAGAGAGATCAAAAGATCAAACAAATAGTCTGAGTGGAGTGTCGACAGGCTGAATAATAAGTCTCTGCAGGTGATCGAAAGTGTCAGACGGTGTGAGTGAAGGTCAATAGCTGAATAGCAACTGAAGGGGCGACCCATATTCCGATTAAATGAGGCAGAGAGATAATTACAAAAAATTAAAAATAAGGTGGTGCTGGAGACAAACCCATGAAAACAGCCTGAACTGTGATCTTGGGTTCATGTCGCACTACATGTAACCTCACCACACTGTTCTGTACCTGTAAAATCTTCCACACTGTCCTGTTTTGACACCATCACCTTGATAACTTATACAGTTAGTTTGCACAGTTTTGGATTACTTGTTATTTTGGTTAGACCCTTGGCATGCAACTCTTATACATATCATGTTATTTTAGCCATTTGGTTTGTCTCCAGCAGCACCTTATTTTTAATATTTTGTAATTATCGCTCTGCCTCAATTAATTGGATTATAGATCATCCTTTCACATGCTATTCAGCTGTTGACACTTTACTCACATGGTCTAACATGTTTGATCACCTGCAGGGACTTATTATTCAGCCTGTCGACACTCCACTCACACCATTTGAATCAGAGATAGTAGGAACTGCAGATGCTGGAGAATCCGAGACAACAAGGTGCAGGGCTGGATGAACACAGCAGGCCAAGCAGCATCATAGGAGCAGAGAGGCTGACGTTTCGGGCCTAGACCCTTCATCAGAAAAGGGGGAGGGGAAGGGGGTTTTGAAATAAATAGGGAGAGAGTGGGAGGCGGATAGAATGATCTGTTGATCTGTCTGCCTATAATGCTGTGCCTGTTTGCTTTTCTTCACTTCACCTGATGAAGGAGCAGTGCTCCAAAAGCTTCTGTTTTCAAATAAACGTGTTGGACTAAAACCTAGCGTTGTGTGACTTCTGACTTTGGAAAAGGGCTTCTAGGATGTTGATGAATACTTTGGGCACATGGTGGCACTATTCATCACAATGTCTGCTGCTGCATTATTCAATTCTGTGATAGTTCAACATCCTACAAGATCCGACACGGTTAAAACAAAAACTTAAAAATTTTACACATTTTGTAGCTTATGGAATGAATAGCACAAGACTTTTGGAATGGTCACCCTATCTGAAGCAGTTTAGAATAAAGTTCATGCTGATGGAGGCAGTTTAATACAAATTAAGCTTGTCAGGGTATAAATAATTCCTATAAGGAGCATGTTCCTCTTTGTGGTGTTAGGGCAATACTTGTTGTCCAGGAACACAGAGAATGAACTAGAGCAAAGACCCTTTGAATTAGATCTTCATCCCTGTTAGGCTGCTCCCAGGATTACCAGAGGATATTGGTGGCTCCTACACCTGAAGTCAACATACAGTCAGCGGAACAATACAAAGAGAGATCAAAGGAAAAATTGGCAAGGTCTACACAGGGAATTTCAATGAAAATACATTAGTTACCTGTGTAAGATCTTTCAAACAAAATTTCAATGTCACCAGGGAACAACACAGATGAGCTGGAATGGGTCATTCTCAGGCCTGGCATCTCACTTTCATAATTTGCTAAAATTCCCAATCATCCTGGCAGTTTAACACCATTGAACTTTATTCAAGCATATGTGGAAGATAAGGAATGAGGAAGAATAGTTGATACACAGTCCTAAAAAATTATTTATAGAATTATTATTATTTATAGGCCAACTATACATTTCGATGTTAACAAGTGATTTTGTAATAGATTGGAAAATTTTTGATCATCACAGTCATAAATTTTTACATCATAAATTAGTCATGAAGGCATTTAAAGAAACTAGTATATAAATCAACAAATAAAGAATGGAGCAATTTATCTTAGAACTCACTTCCTTTCTAATAACACTCTAGTCATCATAGGAAGGAACTTTTCAAGTTGTATATATCCCGTGGGTTCTTCTTCCTCCACCTTTAAATAGAAATTGCCAAACAAAATTACAATAAAAAACAACGCAAGTACAATAGTATTTAATTCCATTAGTCTTCCCGTAGAAACTAATCAGATGCAATTGCAATACAGTACTTCACTGGCCACAGGTGAAGTGCCAGGTGACTATGTTCAAGAAGTGCGGCCGATCTAGGCCTTGTAATTACAGATCAGTTAGTCTGTGATATGGAAGTTATTGGACAAAAATTCTGAAGGACAGATTAATCAATAGTTGGAAAGGCAGGGATTGATCAGGGATAGTCAACACAGATTTGTTAGAGGGTGATGCTGTCTGATTAATTTAATTAAGTTTTTTTGAAAAAGCTGCTAAATATACTGATGAGGGTAGTGCAGTTGATTTGGTTTACATGGACTTCAGTAAGGCCTTTGACAAGGTCCCACATGGAAGGCTGGACCAAAAGGTAAAGTCCATGGGATCCAAGGCAAGTTGGCAAACTAGATCCAAAATTGGCTTACAAATAGGAGGCAAAGGGTGATGGTGGAGGTTTGTTTTTGTAATTGGAAACTTGTGACCAGCAGTGTACCACAGGGATTGGTGCTGGGCCACTTGCTGTTTGTCTTTTTTTAAATGCATTCATAGTAGGTCGGTGTCACTTGCTAGGCCAGCATTTATTGCCCATCTCTAATTACTCAGAGGGCAGTTAAGAGTCAACCACATTGCTGTGGGTCTGGAGTAACAAGCAGACCAGACCAGGTAAGGATGACAGTTTCCAACCCTGAAGGATGTTTTCCAATAATCAATAATGGTTTCATGATCATCATTGGACTCTTACTTCCAATTTTTTTTTAAAATTGAATTCAAATTCCACATCTGCCATGGTGGGATTGAATCTGGGTCCTTAGAATATTACCTGGGCCTGGAATTCCACTGCCTCCCCCAAATATACATGTTATAAATATTAATGGCTTTGATGTGAACGTAGAAGGTATAATTATTAAGTCTGCAGATGACACAGCAATTGATGGTGTTGTTGATGGTGAGGAGGATGGTCTCGAGCTACAGTCTGATATTGATCAGATGGTAAATTGAGCAGAACAATGGCAGATAGAATTTAATCCTGATAAGTGCGAGGTGATGCATTTTGGGAGGTCCAATAGGGAAGGACCTACATGATGAATGGCAGATCCCTAGGGAGTACTGAAGAACAAAGGGACCTTGCTGTACAAGTCCATAGATCCCTGACGGTATCAGCACAGGCAGACAGGGTGGTAAAGAAGGCATATAGGATGTGTGTCATCATTAGCTGGGGCATAGAATGTCAGAGCAAGGAAACCTTGTTACAACTGTATTAATTTTTTTTTCTTTATTCATTCACGGGATGAGGGCATTGCTGGCTAGGCAGCATTTATTGCCCATTGGTTAGGCCACAGATGGAATACTGTCTGCAGTTCTGGTTGCCACTCTATTGGAAGGATGTGAATACACTGGAGAGAGTGCAGAGGAGATTCACCAGGATGTTGCCTGAGATGAAATGTCTCATTTATGAAGAGAGAAACTGGACTGCTTGGGTTTGCTTTCTTTGGAGCAGAGAAGGCTCATGGGGAATCTGATTGAGGTGTACAAAATTATAA
>NC_063340.1:81312492-81321203 GCF_021869965.1 Rhincodon typus
AGAGCGTGTAGGGAGAAACTGTTCCAATCATAAAAGGATTGTGAACCAGAGGGCACAGAGTTTTAAGTGTTCTGCAAAAGAGGCAAATGTGACATGAGGAAATCTTTCTTACACAGCAAGTGGTTCGGGAACGGAATGCACTGCCTAGAAATATGATGGATGCACGTTCAATTGAGGCATCAAACAGAGCAATAGATAATTATTTAAACAGAAACAATGTTTGGGGTTACAAGGAAAAAGTAGAAAGCTGGCACCAACCAAAAACGCTCAGACAGCCAGTTCAACACAATAGGCCTGAGAGTCTATTTTTGCCATAGAATTCTATAATAAGGTTATATGTGATAGATTTATGGGCACAAAATTTAAGATCCTCTGTATCTGTTACCCGAACTGATCAATATTAAATAAATGTAAAAAATGTCAAAGTATGCAGCACATTTGTCAACATCTGTAGTTAGGTAATTATGCAGATTATAGAGTGCTAAAATCCGTGTATTCCCATTAGTTTGATTTAAGTTTTCACCATTTACTTCCACTGATCTGTCATTGTTCTGCAGAGTCAGTATGAGGAGCTGGGCACCAAATTAAGAAGCAGAGACTCAAAGGTCATAATCTCTGCATTATTCTGGCTGCATGCAAATTGGCATTGGACATCAGATTAGAGAATTGAGTGATTTGGAAGAAATGGATGCTGGTTCACGGGACAGAGGCACCATTACTGGAGAAAGTGGGATCTGTACCAATGATCAGTCTGTACCTTAACTGTGCTGAGGCTGATGTTCTTGCCAATCATTTAATTAGGGCAGTAGAGAGGATTTTTAAATAGTGAGGGCAAAGGATGAAACTTGGGAAGATGTGAATAGATGAGTACAGTCGAGGTCAAATAGGGGAAATGATGAACAGACTCTGACAGGAAGGGATAGACAGCAACAATCTAAGAGTAAACCAAATGATGAGACTAGAATTTACAAACAAAGTAAATGGATAAAAGTAAAGGCTCTGTATTTGAATGCATGTAGCATTTGACAAAACAGATGAACTGAGAATGCAAATAAGTAAGGATGATATGATAGGCATTGCAGTGACATGCCTGCAGGATGATATGGAGTGGGACCTGAATTTTCACGAGTGCAGGCCATTTATGAATGGCAGGAGTCTAGAAAAGGTAGCATAGATTAATAGTTAATAGAATAATTTTGTTTAGTTTCTTAGAACAGCGTATCCTGAAGTTGATCAGACAGTAGGCTATAATAGACCTGTTATTGTACTGTGCAACAAGATAGAACTAATTAATGATTGCACAGAGAAGGTTCTTTTGGTTAGCCTTGAGCCTTCTCTGTCATTTAATAAGATCATGGCTACTCTGATTGTAACCTCAAATCTGCATTCCCACTTACCTCGGTAACCTTTTAACCCCTTTCATTCACTATTTACTTTCACCTTAAAAATATTCAAGGATTCTACTTCTACCACCTTTCCGGACAGAGAGAGTTTCCAAGGATCATGACTCTCTGAGAGGAAAAAAAGAATCACTTAATCTCTGTTTTAAATGGATGACCTTTGATTTTTAAATAGTGACTCCCTAGTTCTAGATTCTTCCACAAGAGGAAATATCCTCCCCCACCGCCTCCCCCCGCCGATTCACCCTCTGTCAAGATCCCTCAGGATCCCCCATTTTCTGATGAAGGGTCTAGGCCCGAAACGTCAGCCTTCCTGCTCCTCTGATGCTGCTTGGCCTGCTGTGTTCATCCAGCTCTACACCTTGTTATCTCAGATTCTCCAGCACCTGCAGTTCCTACCATCTCCCTCAGGATCTTCTGTGTTTCAACCAAGTCATCTCTTATTCTTCCAAAATGGCCTGTCTAACTGTGCCCATAAGACAACCCACTTGTTCCAAGTGTGAATATGGTAAACTCGCTTTGATCTGCTTCCAATGCATTCACATTCTGTTAGCTTTATTAACTACTTGCTGTACCTATATGCTGGTCTTTTGTGATTTATGTTATAAAACACCAAAATCTCTCTGAACCTCAGAGCTTTGCAATCTTTCACCATTTAGATAATAATATGCTTTTTTATTCTTTATGCTAAAATTGATAATTGTACATTTTCACACATTAGATTCCATTTGCCACATCTTTGCCCATTCGCTTAACCGATCTACTTCTTTTTGTAGCCTCCTTATGTCCATTTCATAACTTACTTTCCTACCTAACATTGTGTTGTCAGCAAACTTGGCAACGATATCTTCTGTCCATTCATCCTAGTCACTTATATAAATTATATATAGTTGAGGTCCCAGCACCAATCCCTGTGGCACACTACTCATTATGTCTTGCCAACCAGAGAAAGACCCTTTTATGGTATGCCGATTCTACTTTCTGTTTGCCAGTCAATTTTTTATCCTTGCCAATGTGTTTCCCCCATTCTACAAGCTTCTGTTTCCACAGTAATCTTTGCAGTAACTTCTAACATTTTCCCAATGACAGGTGTTAAACTAACTGGCCTAGGATTTCACACTTTCTGTCTCACTCCTTTTTTGATATTTTTCAATCTAATGGTACCTTCCCTGAATCAAGTGAGTTTTTAGAAAATAAAACTGATGCAACAATTATCTCACTAGCCATTTCTGTTAAAACCCTATTATGAGGCTGATCAGGACCCCAGCACTTGTCAGTTCACAATTTCAATAATTTACACAGTACCACTTCCCTGGTGGTTGTGAATATGATTTCCTCTCTTCCATTTCCGGATTTATCACTGCTTCTGGGAAGTTACTTGTCACTTCTATAGTGAAGAAATGTGCAAAATACATGTTGAATTCATCTGTCTTTTGCTTATTTTCATTATTAATTCTCCAGTCTCACTTTGTATAACCCAATGTTCACCTTGTTAACTTTTCTTGTAAATATTTATAGGCACTCTTACTCTCTGTTTTTGTATTTTTGGCTAGCTTTCTCAATACACTAGATTTTCCCTCATTTTTTCTTAGTCATACTTTGCTGTTTTTTATATTGTCCAATCTTCTGTTCTGGCACCTGTCTTTGCACAATTTTATGTTTTTTCTTTAAATTTGATACTATTTTTAACATTTATAGTTAACGACGGATGGGTCCATCCCTTAGAATTTTTCTTTCTCTTTGGGATATACCTATTCTGTATATTTTGAACATTCCCTTAAATATCTACCACAGTGTTTCAATTGAACTATCGTTTAATCTCATGTGCTAATTTATTTTAGCCAGTTCTGCTTATGTGCCCTCACTAGTTTTCTTAATTAAATGTTTAAAATCTCCCAAAGTGAATGTAAAATTCAATCATATTATTGTTGCTGTTAGCCAGGGGCACCTTGATGATAAGATCGCTTCCTACTCACTCTTTCCCTATGGTCCTGCAGTATTTTTCTTTCTCAAATATTTATACAATTTTATTTTGAAAGTTACATCCAAATCTACTTCCACTATCCTTTCAGGTAGAAGTCCAGATGACAAAAACTCATTGCGCAAAACTCATGTTTCATCTGTCATTGTGATTCCTTCACTAATGATCATAAATCTGTGTCTTCTTGTACCGTATAGCTAACAGTCTCAATTAGCTGACTAGGAAAGGACAACACTTCAATTGGTCTAAATGTACGCACAGGGCAGGAAAGCCACTTGTGATGCACAGTGTTCAAAGGTGTGCTATACTACATTTACTAGGCTGCTATAGTTATCCTTTACACAGTCGAGCATTAAAAAAAAACTAGAAGGAGTAGGCCAATCAGCCCCACACATGTACGTTGCCATTCTACATCATCACGACTGATTCCCTGGATCAACTTTACCTTCTAACCTGTTCCCTCGATTTCCTTAGTATCCAAAAATCTATCTAGCTGAGTCCTGAACATGCTCAAAAATGGATCATCTACAACCTTCTGGGTTTAATCAAATTGATGCTGGCTCCTTAATCTGCATTACAATATGGGAAATCTCTGTTAGTACCGTAGCTTGCAATGTGCGGATGTCAGTGTGGACTGTAAGGTATATTAAGTTTCCTACATTCCTAACGTGACTGCAGTTCAAAAAGTATAAAATTGTCTGTCAAGAGCTTTGAGATGACCCGAGGTTGTGAATGGTGCTATATAAGTGCAAGTCTTTTATTTTGCTATGATTTGCAAAACGCAGCACCTTATTTTGGGCTTCATGTGAAACAGATGGTACATGCACTGGTCTTGCTCAGCGTGAAAGCAGCTTTAATCATCCGGATTTGTAGAAGCTCCTGCTTAGAAGGTGAATGTGTGGCTAGTACTGAGCTGTAGATCAGAATGACTAGTACCATTCAAATTTAGAATATTTCTATTGGTATGGCAGTCACTGAATAATTGCTAAACAAGACTGGCAAGTTGTTAAAGGCATATGGCTCAAGACTATTGACCTTGATTCCTTAAAGTGCTTTGCAAATACTGTCACTTTAAATTTAAAAAAGGAACCTGTTGAGCTCGTGAGATAGGTACAGCTTCTAACTGGCCTGACTGTCTCACGTGGATACCTAGACTTTCGTTCAAGGAGAGTAGAGGGCATGTGGTATTAAGAGATTGTAAATCCATGGTGAAAAGATAATAGGATATCGAAGTGTTAAGGAGCAGATGTTATTTTACACAGGAGAATAAACAATTCATGTGAATACAAAGGCTGGGTAAAATTGAATTAATTTGAACAGTTTAGAAATTATAGAAAGTAATTTACAGGGGCCTGAACAATGTGGGCTCCGGTGAGAAATGTGGCAAAATCAATTGAGAAGCCTACTAAGGCCTATCTAGCCATCAGGAACAACCTGTTACTTTCTTTTTAACTAAGTTGTGGATGTCAGGATGAGATTTTCACTGTGCAGCAACAAGTTGCCTATTAAGGAGGATTATTGCTTCTTAACTATACTAACTGCAAAATCGTGCCTCATTAATATTCAGATTTCCATCCCACCATTCATCATGAGCGAACTAGATGCTGAGAAGTCTCAACATGAAAGTCAGAGTAAGTACCTGGAGACTTCAGCTAACTGCAAAGAGATTCCATGTTGGTCATCACACAACAGCATCTCAGGATATAATCCATGGCTATCAGCTGCATGCATCCCTCATCCACAGGCCCTATACACCTGCATTCCCCATACAGATGGCCTAAAGGCCCTCTGCTTCTTCCTGTCCCGCAGGCCCGACCAGTCCCTCTCCACTGACACCCTCATCCGCTTAGCCGAACTTGTCTTCACCCTCAACAACTTCTCTTTCAATTCCTCCCACTTCCTACAGACAAAGGGGGTGGCCAAGGGTATCCGCATGGGCCCAAGCTATGCCTGCCTCTTTGTAGGTTACTTGGAACAATCCCTGTTCCGTAGCTACACTGGCCCTAAACCCCACCTCTTCCTCCGTTACATTGATGACTGTATCGGCGCCGCCTTGTGCTCCCACGAGGAGCTCGAACAGTTCATCCACTTCACCAACACCTTCCACCCCAACCTTAAGTTCACCTAGACCATCTCTGATACCTCTCTCTCCTTCCTGGACCTCTCTGTTTCCATCTCTGGCAACCACCTAGAAACCGATATCCATTTCAAGCCCACCGACTCCCACAGCTACCTAGAATACACCTCCTCCCATCCACCTTCCTGCAAAAATGCCATCCCCTATTCCCAATTCCTTCGCCTCTGCCGCTTCTGCTCCCAGGATGAGGCATTCCACTCCTGTACATCTCAGATGTCCTCGTTTTTCAAGGACCGCAACTTCTCCCCCTCTGTGGTCGAGAACGCCCTCGACTCTGTCTCCCGCATTTCCCGCAACTCATCCCTCACACCCCCTCCCCGCAATAACAACCAAAACAGAATCCCCCTCGTCCTCAAGTACCACCCCACCAACCTCCGGATCCAACACATCATCCTCCGACACTTCCGCCATCTGCAATCTGACTCCACCACCAAAGACATTTTTCCCTCCCCACCCTTATCTGCTTTCCGGAGGGACCACTCTCTCCGTAACTCCCTTGTCTGCTCCACACTCCCCTCCAGCCCCAGCACACCTGGCACTTTTCCCTGCAACCGCAGGAAGTGCTACACCTGCCCCTACACCTCCCCCCTCACTCCCATCCCAGGCCCCAAGAAGACTTTCCACATCAAGCAGATGTTCACCTGCATCTGCTGTTCCCATTGTGGCCTCCTCTACATCGGGGAAACCAAGCGGAGGCTTGGGGACCGCTTTGCAGAACACCTACGCTCGGCTTGCACTAAACAACTGCATCTCCCAGTTGCGAACCATTTCAACTCCCCCTCCCATTCCTCAGACAATATGTCCATCCTGGGCCTCCTGCAGTGCCACAACGATGCCACCCGAAGGTTGCAGGAACAGCCACTCATATTTCACTCGGGAACCCTGCAGCCCAATGGTACCAATGTGGACTTCACAAGCTTCAAGATCTCCCCTCCCCCTGCCGCATCCCAAAACCATCCCAGCTCGACCCCGCCTCCCTAACCTGTCCTTCCTCCCACCTATCCCCTCCTCCCACCTCAAGCCCCAACCCCATCTCCTACCTACTAACCTCATCCCGCCCCCTTGACCTGTCCGTCCTCCCTGGAGACCTATCTCCTCCCTAACTCCCCACCTACACTCACCTTTACTGGCTCCATCCCCGCCTCTTTGACCTGTCTGTCTCCTCTCAACCTATCTTCTCCTCTATCTACCTTCTATCCGCCTTCCCCTCTCTCCCTATTTATTTCAGAACCCCATTCCCCTCCCCCATTTCTCAAGAAGGGTCTAGGCCCGAAATGTCAGCCTTCCTGCTCCTCTGATGCTGCTTGGCCTACAGTGTTCATCCAGCTCTACACCGTGTTGTCTCCTCATCCACAGGCATTGGCATCCAATAATTTCTCATCTCTCAGGATTCTCATGGCACCTCTGATCCACTTGCAGAATGTTTAGAACTTTGAGAGCAGCACTTCTGGAAGCACTAGAAACTAGCACTAAAATATTGCTGCAGAAACATTTTAAGTGCTGGAACAGGCAACAAGGTCACAGATTCAAACAGGCTGCATCTCAGTGTTGTTCACTTGCTTTCATAATATTCACTCATTTAGCACTCACATGTATCATCACAACATTCTTGCCTTGCCATGACTCTTAGCATAGTTACAGAACCAGGCAGCTTGTCTTGTTAGTCATCAAACTTCTGACAAGGGGTGGACCAGAAACTCAAACATACAGATTTAGTGCAAAAATCTTAACATCTATGAAAAATATGAGGCTTAATATTAAGGATTATGTCACCCATGCCATCAACATGTCCTCAGATTTTTTTGCTTCTTTCCTTCCTATTACATCTCGATGCAATGTCAGGTGCCACAACTGGGTAGAGGGAGTCTGCTCTACACTGCAGCCTTTTGGCCTTGGAGGTTTGGTCAGGTGACTCTGGGAGCATTTGTATCTAAAGGGCCCAAATAAGCTGACTGTGTCCTTGCTAGAGGCAAATGCATCTTCCTTGACTCAAACTTCCACAGGTTGGAGAGGCACAGGCGGGGTAGAGCTGGAAGACCCAGCATTTCTGGAGTGTACTCATTAGAGACTTCTGAGGGGTTCGTGTGTGGTTTCTCCTCCAGCAGGGTGCCTCCTGGAGGAAGGGGCACCTGGATTAAGGTCAAGGTTTCCCCGATCCCTTTGACTTTGCCTTCAGTCCTGAGGATCAATGGTTTGGTTGATACAAGGCAGGTCCAATATGCTATCCAGCATACCGTGAGTGTTGCAGCTTGCTCTTCATGGCAACGACCATCCTACGTATAGAGGCAGGCAAACGATCTTAAGATAGCAAAGACCTCCATAGCATAGCTGCAGCTCTTCAGCGTCTGGGCTAAAAGGGCCATTGCCTCACATATGCCTGTCTGCTGCTCCTTTACCTCCTTATGCATTTGAATGAAGTCCCTGATTGCCAATTCCACAAGATCCTCTTCTGCCTGGGACCCAGGGCATTTATTCTTGTCAATCCATGGTGAAAAGATAATAGGATCTCGAAGTGTTAAGGAGCAGCTGTTATCTTAAAAAGGAGAGTAAGCAATTTGTGTGAATTCAAAGGCTGGGTAAAGTTGAATTAATTTGAACAGTTTAGAAATTATAGAAAATAAATTACAGGGGCAAAGCTGGACGCTCCCAAATGTTGTAAAACTGACCTTACTCTTTTTCCGTATTTTTCTCATATCTTTCCTCATGCCCTCTCTGAGCCCGTGATGTCCTCTAGAACCGCATGCTGCTTTCTCAACCCTATTCCCACTAAAGTGCTGACCACCCAGCTTCTCTCCTGGCTCCTATGTAAGATAATATTATGATCAATTTTGCCTCCTCAGATGCTGTCCCTTTCTCCTTTAAATCCTCTCTGCTGTCTGAGGAACTGTTGCCATCTCCTAAATTAAGATCCATCTTTCCTAGATCACTATGATTGAATTCCTTTGGTCAGGTTTCTGTCACACCATATTAAAAAAAAACTCTCATCAAAGTTATAGATAGTAGGAACTGCCGATGCTGGAGAATCTGAGACAACAAGGTGTAGAGCTGGATGAACACAGCAGGCCAAAGCAGCATCAGAGGAGCAGGAATGCTGATGTTTCGGGTCTGGACCCTTCTTCAGAAATGGAAGGTCTGAGGATGGAAGGTCTGAAGAAGGGTCCAGACCCAAAACATCAGCATTCCTGCTCCTCTG
>NC_063340.1:81321603-81337492 GCF_021869965.1 Rhincodon typus
TGCAGCTGTAACTTTGTATTCCTCGCTCTGTTCAATCATCCTATGATATTTGTATAGTATGATTTGCCTGTACTGCATGCAGAACAAAACTCTTCACTGTACTTAGGTACATGTGACAATAATAAATCAAATTTTGGCGCCGAAAATCTAACCTGTTTCTACTTACCACCACTCATCATTGAATTCAAATTGCCCTGGTGCAAACCAATTTGCTTTGGGGCAGCCACTCAACTTCTTGAATTTACATGTACTTTTGGCTCCTTTTGTGCTACTTTGTGAGATAGGGTTAGGGGGGACAGTTTCTGACCTGACAACTCTGTGATAATGGGTTGATGGGAGAAGGTGAATTTCAATTTCTTCAAGATGTTAGTTGTGTAAAAGTCTGATTGTTGCATGACAAGATTTGTACTTTATAGGATGTAAAACAAATTGGGACAGCCTTTTATTTTAGAGATAGTAGGAACTGCAGATGCTGGAGAATCTGAGTTCCTCTGATGCTGCTTGGCCTGCTGTGTTCATCCAGCTCTACACCTTTTTATCTCAGCTTCTCCAGCATCTGCAGTTCCTACTATCTCTAATAATCCTACAAAGTTTGACAGTGTAATTCTTTGCACATTCAGGATCATGTAGCAAATATTGTCCATTTGCAGAGTCATATGTAATGTTTGGCACCATGTTTTGAATTTTGCAAGTGTGGGCTAGTTGATTACAGTCTTGTTTGTTGCAACAGCCAAAGTGGTTTGCTGTTTGATATGATTTGCCAGTTTTGAGGACACATGGCCAACATAGCTAGCACCACACTGACACTGAAATTCATTTACCTCATTATTCATTTGTGTAATAGGGAAAACATCTTTTTAGCTTGATAGCAGAATCCTGTTAGTGGTGAACAGCACTTGTGATACCACTGCATAGGTGCAGCTTTCAAAAGCTTGCTTCACCTGTTGATCAAACCTTTGAGATAGCTTTACCCCTTAATCTGAGCCAGACTGCTTGGAGGCCCATGCAGTCAGAAAAAAAATTAGAATGCTGGTGACATCCATTCTCTGGTTCATTTCTCAGGGAAATGCCTTGACCAATCAGTGTAATCTTGCCTGATTTAAAATTTAAACATGTCTTGACATTTAATTGTCAATCACAATCTAACTGGTACATTCTCCATGGCAATGTCTCTGCTAACAGGAATCCACTTGCCAACCAGTCAGCACTCTCATCATTCAGTATAAATGTTTTCCTTTATTTTCCAATATTCTTGTGAATTGTCCTGAGGAGTGCAAAATGAAAAACCTGAAAATAATGTGTCCTTTTTAGGCAATGTTCAGGTTCTGTACTACCAAAAACTATTTCTACACTGCTATTAAGAAAAGAGTACATGAAATATTAAATTTCACTTTTTATATTTTACCATTTTATTCCCTCCTTTGCTGGTAGTATGTAATTCATTTTCAATTCCTTTCTTGAACAACAATCAGAGACCAGAAGCTTAAGGACAGAGAGCTATGCTATTCCCAAAGCAATAAAAAGCAATTTATCTTGTCACTTCTGTGGGGATTTATAATCTTGCCAAAAAGAAAATCACTATTATCCCATTCAATGGTGTTGATGAAGAGTGTGGAATTATTTCAAAGACCAGAACATGTTGTCTTTTAATGCTATCAACAAAATTGTGTCACAGATGATATAAAATAAAATCAAAGGAAGAAGCATTTCCACACCATCATTATTCTGATGTTATTGTCATCCATTTGGATGAGCTGGAGATGTGCATTCTGCACACTTCTAACTTGAATTCATTTCACAGATGGCATGTGGTGGCGATTGGAATGGTAAGGCATATTTTCTCCTCAGGCCTCCCAATTTTTCCAAACCCAAACATCTGAAAAAAACCTATTCAATCAAATAGAGCCATTGAAAAATAAAATAAAATCGGTACTAGGCTATCCATTTCTTTATTTTGTCTGCTAAGAAAGATGTCTTCACAATTATTATTACAAGAATAGAGATCCAGTATAGTATAGAGTATAATTTTGGTTGTTCTCCCTGATATCTTCAGCCATATGTGAGGAACTGGACTTGAATCTCTACATAGACAAACGTGAGCACAGTCCCAAGGGTAGTATCTTAGGCCCAAACCATCTTTAGCTACTTTATCAATTACCTGCCACTACAAATTCAGAAGTCAAAATGATTGCATGCATTTGCAACTCCTCAGATAATGAGACAATCTGTACCTAGACAACATTCAGGCTGGAACTGAGAACTGGCAAAATGGAGTTGCAAATGGACGGGTTGGTGAAGAAGGCATTTGGCACGCTTGCCTTCATTGGTCAGAACATTGAGTATAGGAGTTGGGACATCATGTTGCGACTGTGCAGGACATAGGTGAGGCCACTTTTAAATAACTACTTACAATTCTGGTCACCCTTCTACAGGAAGGATTTTGTTAAACTTGAGAGGGTGCAGATAACATTTACAAGGATGTTGCTGGAACTGGAGGGTTTGAGTTATAAGGAGAGGCTGAATAGGCTGGGGCTTTTTGCCCTGGAGCAGAGAGGTTTATAAAATCATGAGTGGCATGGATAGGGTGAATAGCCAAGTTTTTTTTCTGATGTTGGGGAGACCAAAACTAGAGGGCATAGGATTAAGGGGAAATATTTACAAGGACTTTTCACACAGCATGTGGTATGTGTATGGAATGAGCTGCCAGAGGAAGTGGTGGAGGCAAGTATAATTACAACATTTAAAAGGCACCTGGATGGGTATATGAATAGGAGTGGTTTAGAGGGATATAGGCTAAATGCTGGCAAGTGGGATTAGGTCACATTGGGATGTCTAGTCGGTGCAGACGAGTTAAACCGAAGGATCTGTTTCCATTCTGTGTGACTCTATGACTTTATGATTCTATTTGTGTCGCACGAATGCCAGGCAATGAGCATCTCCAGCAAGACATAATCTTGTATTTCCTTGACATTCAATGATAGTGCCTTCACTGAATCCCCATTGTCAACATTCTGGGAATCATTGCAGGGATGCAGTGTATCCACCAAGCGCACTACAGTAATTCAGGATTTCTTCGCTAGTATCTTACAAACTTATGTACCACTTATATACTTTGATGCAAATCTGCCACCAATTAGCTTATGAGACATTGCAATCAGTCCACACCCGGTTATTTGAATGAAATTCCAGCATCCATCTAACTAGTGAATATTCTATTGTTGTTCTCATGCAAATCATTTAAAAGCTCGTGTCAGAAATATCTCCAAAAGGATCCTGGCAGGACAACTTATAACACTGGTTGCTGTCCTTTTCTCTCATAAAATCTGACTGCCAATTGTACATGACAAAATCTAAAACTTGATTGAGTTCAACATCTTATTAAAGATTTCTGGATATCATAACATGGGTAGTAGATACTTAACATCCTCTTCCTTTCGTATCATCATCCATTTCTGCAAAAGCTTAGTCACATAAGCAATGTTTGGCAACAAACTTTCAAGACCTCAGCCAATTCTCCTCGACCGTACCTTTTGCAAAAACTCTCTCTCCTATAAGCAGATCAATAATATCCCATTCTTTTGAAGATCCTCAATCATTGAAACTGACATCTGTATCTACCTTTAAAGCCACTACTGCCTGAATTTCTTCAGTTCAATTTCCACCAGGATAAATGCATTTAACAATGTTCACAGTGAGTTCCAATTCTTGCTCTACTCTCTCTGGTCTTGTTCCTGCAGTCAATTTCTGTACGTGTGAATATAGAAAATAGGAGCAGAAGGAGACAATTCGATTCTGGTCCACCATTCAGTAAGGCCATGGCTGTTTTGTTTGTGTTTCGAATTCCACATTTCCATCTACCCTGATAGCCCTGATTCCCCTGCCTAACAAGAATCTATCCACCTATGTCTTAGAAATATTCAATGACCTCACCTTCTGAGACAGAGAGTTCCAAAGTAGTTACGAAAACAGAAATTGCTGGGAAAGCTCAGCAGGCCTGGCAGCATCTATGAAGGGAAGTCAGCATTAACATTTTGAGTCCAGTGACCCTTCCTCAGTTCTGAGGAAGGGTCACTGGACCAGAAACATTAACACTGATTTCTCTTCACAGATGCTGCCAGACCTGCTGAGCTTTTCCAGCAATTTCTGTTTTGTTTCTGATTCACAGCAACCAGAGTTCTTTTAGCTTTATTTAGTTCCAAAGTAGTGCTGCTTTTATTTAGTTCTCCTTCTTCCTCATCTAACATAGCCAGCAATTTCACCTCATTGATTGTGCTCCCAAATTCTTGCGCCTTCTTCACCTTGTCTACATGCTGTATTCCTAATAGGCATTGAAGTACTTCCATATGTATGTTGGGAACAAAACAATTCTACCACATTGCCACGACTCTTAATGCCTTGACTATCACTTTTCTAGTTAGCTACTTATCTGGCTGGTCAACCAAAGTCAAATTATGAATGAGCTTTCTTCAGCTTAAAAAAGACGATAATGCCGGAGCTATTCAATACAACTTGAGCCAAAAGTTGTATTCTCTCTCCCAGTACTGTGCCTGGCTGTACATTCAGATTGAAAACCAATGGTATGAAAACTTGGAGTCATAGAGTTATGGAGTTATACAGCACAGAAATAGACCCTACGGTCCAACTCAACTGCACGAACCAGATATCCTAAGCTGATTGAGTCCTATTTGCCTATTCATGTACCCATCCTTTTAAGAGTTGTAATTGTACCCACCTCCACCATCTCCTCCGGCAGCCTTTTGACCATGGGTTAAGCTTCCACTCCATTGCCAGGATTATTTATTTGCACCCAGGCAATATTGCCGTCTTTGAACATTTGATTATATTAACTGCAAAGTATTGCTGCAACTCAGCCAGAAATACTGAAATTGTCACATTTTCATTTACTACAGAGGCATTAATAGCAGAGCTTCAGAAGAACATCAAAGATGCTTTTGCTGTTTTTGATCATGAGTCAAACAACTCTGTGGATGTCAGGTCAGTCCAAGATGTGGAGCTACATTTATGAAAGCAATAATTCTTGTTTTTGAGGGCGAAGCTGTAATTTGTGTAGTTATAGAAAATGATTGCAATTTGGACCATAATTTTTGATGTGGAGTTTGAACTTCAATCACCTTCTTGTGTAGAATTGAGGTCTGTGAACTAAAATGCTTGGCAGAGTAATGCAATCAGACATGTTCTCGCCACATATGGCGATAGACATGATTGAGAGAGGTGTAGTTATTTGATTAAGAATGTGTGGTTTAAGTGGCTGACACTTTGACAGTATACACAATATATTTCAATTACTTTAGACATAGGATGTTCTGTATTGTTTATTCCTGAATGGAATATTTGCCATTGCTTGCATATTTTCAAATGAGTTTTTTTTATTCATTCATGGGGCGTAGGTATTGCTGGCTGGGCCATCATTCATTGCCTTGAGAAGGTGGTGGTAAGCTGCCTTCTTGAACCACTGTAGTCCCTGTCCAATAGGTAGACTCACAATGCCATTAGGGAGGGAATTCTTTTAATAATGAGAGAAAGTTGCATGGTTATTGAAAGTGCTGCCTGCCTTCGTTTTCCCTACCAACCCTCTCCCGTGCCTAATCCCTACCCTGCCAGTATTTGTCTTGCAAGAAATGTATGGATATTTCACCTATCACAAGGCAGGTTGGAAGATCCTGTGCACTTGCTGTTTTTAGCAGGTTTCACTGGTCTCTCCCTAGACATTTTGTTGAAAACAGAGATCTTAAGTGAAAGGGTCCCTGCCGTAAAGGGACAATATTGAGAGAGAAGGATGTAGATTGGATAGGAATTGGGGAAAGAAAGACTGTACTAAATGGTAAATCCTTTAATTTATGTGATATAATGGGATTGAGTAAGGTCAGATGAGATCATCTGCAGCACTTGATTGCTGACCAATCTGACAAAAGGAAAGACTATTCCAGAATGGGATTGATAGATTTTTGGAAACTAATTTATGAGGGGAATAGATGGGGTGCTTAGGTAAAAACTCCCCCCTTTAAGAGGATCCAACAACCAGGTACCATGGCTTTATGATAAGAAGTGAGAGGTTTAGAGGGGATTTAAGGAAGAATTTTTTCACAAGAGGCTGGTGGGTATCTGCCTGAAAGCATGGTAGAGGTAGGAATCATCACAATGTTTAAGAAGTATTTTGAAAGAACATTTGGAATACTATAGCGTACAAGGCTATGGCTAAGTGTTGGAAAATGGCCTGAGAGTAAGATAGCCTGATAACTGCTGCAGGCAGAATGGGCCAAATGGCCTCTAACAGGGGAGCTAAAGGACATGTCAAGGGAGAAAAAGTGGAGTTGCAGTTGAAGATCAGATCAAGTTTTATTTAATGTTAGAGGAGGTTGAAGAGGCCTTCTGCTCCTCCTATTTCTTACATACTTAGGTAATCTCTTTTGCAGCTACTACATTGAAGTGAAAGAACTGGAATAAAACTGACTGCTCTAATGGGAGCCCTAATTAATCCAGTCTGACTTTCCTGAACTTAAATATTTGGAATGATCCGACTGCACAGTAGAGAAACAAAACATTGGAGTTGTTTAAAATATAGTAGATTGCTAGGATGTCATAAAAGAGGAATTTATTGCTCCCAGTGACTACTTCTCATCTTTGAACTTCTTGTGTTTTTTGTATGTCAAATTTCTCCAAAGCACCAGGTATTGCTGTGAAGTAGCTATTTTGTTTTTATTAGCCTCTACTGAGCATAATATTTTGCTAAGTACTTGCCAATTGAGACTTCAGTCTATAAGCAAACCTTAAATACTGCATTATTAATCATAATGAATTGTGGTGCAATGCCTCACATGAGCCCAGCTTCACTGCATATTATATAGAATGGGTAATAATTTTAAAGAGTAGCCCTGCAAATGAATTAAGCTTATAGGAAAGTGTAGATCTGGGGGAGGGGCGGCACTATAGGGAATGATGGAAAAGAATACCTGAGATAAGGAAATTAATGTTACTTTGAAGAAATATTTTTGCCCAGAACTTGCAATCCCAGCAGCAGTGAATGCTAAGAAAGGCATTGCTATTGAGGACTGCAACAGAACTGCAATTTCCATTGAGCCAACTTATACTTGAATCAGTAAATTGCAGTTTAACTGATTGGTCCCAGCCTGGGACCAATCAGCATGCCTGGATCTCATATTTACACTGATTTATATTTTCTTTATTCTTTCATGCAAATTTGGCCATTGTTGGCAAGACTACCTTTTCTTGCCCATCTCTAATTGCCTTTGAATTAAGTGGCTTCAAGATGGCATTTAGAGGTCAATGACATTAGTGTGGATCTGGAGTCACATGTAGGCCAGATGTGGTAAGGATAGCAGATTTCCTTCTCTGAAGGACATTAGTGTACTAAATGAGTTTTTGTGACTATCAACGTTATCTTCACAGTCACTATTATTATGTTCCCAGCTGATAGAAATACAGGACAAATCAGATTCCAGAGTTAAACCTAGCTTGATAGAATATCAGTTTTACTCTTGTAATCTGGTTACAATGGTAGTTAGTCACTGAACATATTCACAAGATGCTGCCAACATACTTTTAACAAAAAAATGTGTATTACATAAAGTATAAAAACAAAGCCATATGAAAAGATCTTATCACAGACAGCAAAAATAAAGATACAACCCTTTTCCCAGCAATATCCTTTACAGAATTCCAACCTGAGTGAAGCTTTTTATTTGTTCATAAGATGAGGGCATCTCTGGCTACATCAACATTTATTGCCCATCTCTTTATTGCCCTGGAGAAGATGCCTTTCCCAGCTCTGCACGCACACCTGTTGTGCCTAGCTCTCCATTCTTCCCAACCCTTCCTTCATGATTCTTCTCTCCATCTCCACCCTAAAACCCTGGTTCTTCTGTCCCAACTATGTCATAGAAGAGGCATGGGTGACTGAGGAATGTTGAGAAACTAGGAATACAGAGAGGCAGGAACAAGATTGGAGCAGAATTGGGAATGCCATGAGGCCCAGGATGAACAGAGCCTCATGTGATGGTGCTGATGGAACTGGGGGGATAAGGTTAATGGAAGCACTGCTGGAGCTAGTTCAAAGCGTGCCAAGGAGAGAGATCTAGAAATGAAAGTGGATGAAAGAAAACATATAAAGTGATCAAAAATGCTTGTCATTGAGCTGAAAGGGCACAAGTTCAGCTTGTGACAGGTCACGGGGCCATGGTTTCACTGTTGGTATTTCAAAACCCAGCATCGTGTGACTGTAGACATAACTCCCTTATCAGTAAGTGTGTTCATTATCATTTAACTGTAAAGTTGGTGACTGATTTCTGTCATTCAGGCATTAAACAGTCTTACTCTACTTAAGTCCTATGGTCCAACATTATGCTATTTATTGTACGTTAGAATTTATCTTGCTTCAAATAAGGTTTATTATCTGGGGTGGGTTCTTCTAGCAGTTCTTATGATGGCTAAGCACATGGAAATAGTTAATTAAAAGGTTTCTTTTCTGATAAAACACAAAGTCTCGCAAACCAAAACATCAAGGAGTTCAGTTCCAAGTCCTGTTCTTTATCACAGAATTTCCTCTTTAGATGATAGAAAGCAAAGAAGACAAATTTCAACTTGGGCACAAATATATGATGTTCCCACTGCTCTCTGCCCACTAAAATAAGAGTTGAAAATATCTTTGTGTTTTTTTCTGAGCAGCTTGCATTGATTTTATGGTCAACTAGTCAAGCTACACAAAACCTGATCCAACAGAGCAAGACAGGCCTGACGTTAGCAATGACCAATAGTACCTGAATTTTATATCAGAGTCAACTGGATTCAGTAATTTAAACCTTTAAGTTGCAGTCATGCATCATGTTAGATGGGAAAAGCCTCCCTCCATCTCAAACCAATTGGCATCTTGGAGGTCAGACCATCTCTGGCCAGACTAGGCGTGACAGTTCACAACATCAAATTCAGAGGCCTAACATCCACTTCAAGACATAATATGGGCAGCCACAAACTGAATGTCTCCATCAAAAGATTTTTGTTGGACTTCCTAAGCAGTCAAAAATTTAAACATTTCGCTAATAAGTAAAACCTGAAGAGTAATGGTTCATCAAAAAACCTTTTTTGAGGGATAGTTATTTTGTATAATGAACACAGAATTGGCCAATGAGCCACAAACAATGTCTCATTTGGACATGCTTGAATGATGTCATTGTGTTGTTTCCTAAATATAGATAAATCGCAACAGCAAACCTGGAGGGCACTGACACTCAGTGACCAAATCGATTGCTGCAGTCAGTGCAAGATCATATCCACTCAGACCAATTTAAATGGTACTCATCTTCTACATTAAAAATCTTGTGTTTGGATATTGTAAGGTACCTCTAACTTTGCTAGTTGCTCCAAGTACTCAGTTGGATGGCTGGGAGTGGGGAGGGGTGTGGATTTGGGAGCACTGACCATGAGATACTTTGCATTTGTCCTATTTGGTAATCTTCTATTCAGGCATTTTACTTGCTTTGCTTGCTCCTAGATCTCTACATTGCTCTTCTTCCTCCCAAGTTCACTCAAGTGCTGCAGCCTCATCTGCCCATGCCTTCTGTGATGGCTCATTTTAAATACACTGAGCTTTACACTGTTCCTTCAACACTGGCTCGCACTGACACTGCTCCAGCTGTGTCTCCTTCATCACAGTGGTTTGTAATAATGTTCCACATTCTTCAAACCTAGTCCATTCTACCTTCCTTGTGTCCATGCCCAATTGCTGTTGCTATTGTTAGCTTTTTATTCTGTTCTATTCCATGATGCTGCATTCTTTGTGCAGCCTTGTACATGCCACCCTGAAAGTGCTGACTCTCATTGTAAATCTATAGCCTCCATATTGAACTGCCTTTATCTTGAGAGTCACCTTGCCAGGGTGAAGAAGGTGTGCAAACTATTGTGGAACTGCAGTTACTTCCTCTGCGTGATATTTTCAACCACTTCCAGGCTACATGCTTGCCTTGTTTCACCAGGTGGCTTTCTCCTGCGACCTTCTGGAAACAGGACATCCGTCGTCTCTCTTATTGCCTCCAGTAATGTTTCGAGTTCCGAATCCTCAAAGTGAGGGGTAGCTCTTCCCTATGTGGCTTCTTTCCTGGTCAGCTGCAAGTTCCACTCTAAGCTACTCACTATCCTGACTTGGAAATATGTTGCCGTTCCTTCATTGTCACTGGATGAAAATTCTGAAATTTCCTTCCTCATGACATTGTAGGTCTTCCTACAGCACGTGGGCTGCAGCACTTCAAGAAAACGGTCGTAACCACCTTCTGACTAGGGATGGGCAATAAATGCTGGTCAGCCAGTGACACCCTTGTCCCACTGGAGAATAAAAAAAGCTGATACCTTTAAGCTTCAAAACAGCTGGCATGATAATGACTGCTGTGATGCCTTTAATTTGGACTCATAGTTCAGAAGCCCAGGCCCCATCCCACATGATGAATTATTAATTGGACACCAAAGCTCCCATCCAGCTACTTCTGTGAAAATCACAAGCTGTGGGACTACATTCCCCCCAACCACCACCTCTGGTGCAGGATTAGGATCCAAAAGTGGTTCCAACATTGAATTAGAATTAGAATTAGAATATCCTTTATTGTCATGTGTATTCAAATATGCAGTGAAAAGTTTACCATGTTGCGCCATATGGCCCCATCTTAGGTACAAAGTACCCAGGTACAGATCTTAGATACAAAATACAGAAACAAAAGGGAAAAGGGAAATAAGTTACATTACTTACAGTTGTTCATAGTATAAGTTAGAAAAATAAGAATTAAGTTAAAAAATGAGTGTTACAGTCTTTCAGTAGATCAGTTCAGGGGGCTTCCTCACACGGTCTGCCCAGGCTCACAAGCTGCCCGCCCACACCAGTCCACAATCCAACAAAGTCCAGTCTGTGCAAGCCTCCAGCCCCCTGGCCGTCCTCGCTCCACGCGAGCCTCCAGGCCCCTGGCTGTCTCCGTGCCGTGCAAGCCTCCAGCCCCCTCGCTGCCCCTGCTCTGCATAAGTCTCTAGCCTGCTGGCCATCCCCGCTCAGTGCGAGTCTCCAGCCCCATGGCCGTCCCCACTCTGTGCGAGTCTCCAGCCCCCTGGCCGTCCCTGCTCTGTGCACAGCTGCAGCCAGCTGGCCGTTCCCGCTCCGCTGTGAGACTGCAGCCTTCTCTGTTCCATGCCTCCTGCTCACTGTACCTCAGGAAAGAACACCAGGAAGGGAAAAGGGGAGAAACAGAGAAGAAATCAGGAAATAAACAGAAGGAGCAGAGGATTTCCAGTTGGAGCATCCTACTCTACCACCATCTTGACCAGAAATTTTAGTTTCTGTACCCTGGAGACAAAATCCTGCTCACAGTGATCCAGTCTTGCCGTCATTGTAATTGAAAACAAGTTGAAGTTTCTTCCACTGGAAACCATCCGGTCCTTGAAAAATGCTAATTGCCTCAGGCTTACAACATTACACAAGATCGTGTGGAAAATACATATCATTTACATTGTCTGTATGTGGGTCAGTGTGCTGACAGCAATGATTAAATTAACCACCAGTGTCAGTGGATTCCATGTTTTTGCTGCTGCACGATAACATTAATATTCAGGAACCCCCTATCCCCCAGTTAGCTTTGTTGCCTTTTAGCCCAGATTCCAGTTTTGAATGCCATTGCGTACCTTACCCCCAAGTTCTCTTCCTGATCTAGTTTCAAAACATTTTCCAATTTCTCCTACAGTTAGCTTAATCCATTCCCACTTGACCTGAACCTGCTATGTCTAGACAGTTTAAATCATGCACCACTGTATACCAAACTATCCCAGTGCAGACTTCAGCCTCTGATACCCTTCCGTCTGAATCTGAGTCTCTCATTCATGCAAATTGGTTTGCATCCCGGACATGCCAGGACAACAAATCTGGAAATCGTCCAGCCTATTATAGACTTTCATCACAAGCATTGACTAAATGTCCTGTTTAGGGTATCTGTACCCCCATACTCCCTTAGCCCCTCCCTGCCCCCTCCTACCCACATTGGGTTCCATTTCAAATTATCTCTCCAACACCAAGAAAAAATGAGGTATACGTAAGAAAAGGAAACTGGCAGAAGTAAGGATTTCCAGAAAGAGCAACATAGGAGAAGTGTGTTTCTTTTGTTCAATGTATATTGTGTAAGCTAGCAATCTGTGAAAATTGAAACATTCAGGGAACTTGGTGTTCCAACATTTTAGTTCCACAGCTGGTTGCTAATTCAATTCAGCTTAGCAACAGGATGGGGCTTGTTGTAACTTTTTCATAGATCTCTCAAAACATTCAAGGGCGAGAGTGAGTTAGAGCTAAGAGAGTGCGTGAGCCCCTGAGCTATTTGATAGTTTGGTGCAGGTAGGATTCAGGTGAAGTTCTGGCAACTATGAGAAGCTGGAGGAAGCCTATGAATGATTAAAATTCAGTGTAGTAGAGAATGGGATGCAAAAGCCCACAAGCAGTGGTGTGTTGTGCAGCTGAGCCAGTTTACAGCTGGAAGAGATGCATCTGTGAACAAACTGAAATTGTGCCCATGAGTAGGTTCTATGTCCTGTTTCCAGAAGTCTGTGAAGTATTGTCCCAGTTGGGAGCATGAACTGCCAGAATGAGGAGCATGGATAGGGTAAATAGACAAGGTCTTTTCCCAGGGGTGGGAGTGTCCAAAACTAGACGCCATACGTTTAAGGTGAGAGGAGAAAGATTTAAAAAGGACCTAAGGTGCAACGTTTTCACGCAGAGGGTGGTGCGTGTATGGAATGAGTTGCCAGAGGAAGTAGTGGAGGCTGGTACAATTACAACATTTAAATTAAAACATTACAACATCTGGATGGGTATATGAACAGGAAGTGTTTAGAGGGATATGGGCCAAATACTGGCAAATGGGACTAGATTTATTTGGGATATCCGGTTGGCATGGACGAGTGTGCTATACATCTCTATGACTCTGTGACTATGAGCATTTGTTGAGGCAGTCTGCGATTGCGCCGCTTTTGAAGGAATTCTGAAGCTAGATCTTTGAAAGAGAAAAGTTGGAACACTGGAAAGCTTTAATTAGACTTGATGTCCCATGGTGTCACTAACTCACGGAGGGTTGCTGAGAAATCAGTGAGATGTGTCTTGACTGCATTTGTGATTGGCATTCTCTGTGCGATGCTCTACTACAGGTTGACTGTTACTGTTAACCTTACGTTAATTTTGAATGTTGGAATGTAGGTTGTAAATTTATAGAATATATATATATGTATATAAATTATGCACTGTATTATTGTTCTGACTTCATCATATAGCAAAGTTTATTTTTGTTTGTTTAAAACCATGGAGTCTTGTGGTTTTAGTCTCTGATCTCATACTTTAAGAAAAAAGTTACGGGTCCCTAGCAATATTGTAACATAACTTTGGCAGTCTAATCTGGGACCATAATAGATGTCACAAAAAGTAGATGAAGAAAGATACAAAGGTATAGATATAGCAATGACAAAGTATGTGGGACTCATAGAGACAGATTATGTAATAAAAGACAGAATGGAGCGACAGAATGAACAAGAAAATAAAGCACAAGGACAAAGTTGATTACAGAAAGAACCACATTTTTCATTTTTGTCTGTGAGCAATGCCCTTAGAAATCAACTCATTGTTGTTAAAAATTCATTGCTATTTTCTGGCTGTGACTAAAATTCCAGGTGATTTATAAAATGTTTGATCATAACTCTGATGATTTTTGGTGTAAATGAGATCTCTCATTAAAAATATTGCTATTCAAGTGGTATTTCTGTGTTAAAGACATTCTGTAAATTAGATTATCTATCATATGCATTTTATGAAACCAACCTGCTAAATTGCATGGGTAATCTGTTTCTCTTCTGTACGCAGGGAATTTGGCACAATTATTAGATCTCTGGGCTGTTGCCCAAGTGAAGGAGAACTTCATGAAATGTTAGCAGAGGTATGCCAAGTCTAACTAGTACTATTCTCAAATGATATGTAATTGTCATGTATCGATTTGAGAAAACAGAGCCACCACAAAGCCAATTATTTGCATTTGCTGCCCTATGTGTATTTGTTCATTTAGCATAATGTCATTCAATGAAAGATTTGAGTGCTCTCAACCCTGAGATTTCACCTTTTTTGGACCTGACCCACATTTCTGGGTATTAAAGAGTTAGTATCAGGAAGCTATTGATAATGGCACGGACGTGGTGCCTTCTATGTCCTTGTCCAGACCATCTGGAGACCCATGCACCCAATGCCAAGCTAACCACCTCCATTGTCTCACACACACACCATTCCAAATTTATGCCCTCTACCCTCACAATGGCCCCACATACCCTCCATGCAAAGCTACGCACCCAGCAGCACATGGCCTCACATACCATCATACCAAGCCATGGTGCTGTATTCACCCATTGTATAGAACCAATGATTACTAAATTGACAAAAACATGTTGCTGATAAAGCTTTTTAAAAATATTTTACTTAAAACTCTCCTTTCATTAAAGGCCAATAAAAAATCAGTCATCTAAATACTTTAAAGTATCAATAACAGAAAATGAAAGCACTTGAAACATCTGGGGATCAGCAGTTTCAACATTCTAATGGGTTTTTGGGCTCGCAGTTATGCCTCATCATTTGTTCTTGGCCGAGGGGTATGAGTTGTGAAGGCTAAATGACCTTAACTGTTTCTATTAAAACAGGAACAAAGTCCCAGAACCTTTTAAACAATATGCCTTGGCAACCAAGGTCTTGTGGCTGCATCATAACTCTTTCCAAAATTGGCTGACTTGACTAGTCTGCACTAACCACCCTACAATGAAAATCTGATATTTGGCTCAACTTTCCCCCAAGGTGGGTGTATATAGTTGGGAAGTTTCCTAATTCCCAATACTCACCTCTAAGATGAAAATCCAGCCTAGTGAGCCTGTTGCTACAACAATCTCATATACTGTGCAACATTTGCTATTTTATACCCAGATGTTCTGTGCATATTAAGAAATGTATAGATCATAAAATCTTAAATACATACTATTGTACAACAAAGTGAAATACCTTGTTTAATGAATAATGGAAGATTATGAAATAAGCATTCTTCAAGAAGAGTAAATTTAACCCTGATATGTACAAACACAAGCATGAGAAGAAAAGCTCTACTGGATATTTGACTTAAGTATCAGATTGTTGGTTTGTGAAATAAAGCAACTACTTGTATTTGTATTGTGAATATGAAATCATTTTCATCAAGATCAGGCATTATAATTTGACGTAACAACGGAAGATGCTATAAACTACAGAAACAATGCAAAAGCTTCTATTTCAGGGTCTTGCTAGACAGCTGTCATGACATTTTTGGATCATTTAATATCAGTTAAAAAATGTCACTTAATTACCTACGTTATGTTTTAAAATTTGGATTTTTTTGACATTTAGCAAATGTACTGTAGGCTATTTTGAAAGGGATAACGTTCACCCCCAACATTTTGACTTTGATTTATAACATAGGTTTCAATATTACCAGAAAAAGCTATACTATCAGAGAGTCATATGTGTAATACAGCATAGAAACAGGCCCTTTGGCCCATTATATCTATGCTGACTATCAAACACTAAACTACACCAATCCCACTTACCTGAACTTGGCCAATAGTCTACTCATCTAGATGCTTCTTAAATGTTGTGACACTGCCTGCCTCCACCACTGTCTCAGGCACCACTTTCCATATTTCTAACACCTTCTGGGTGGGGAAAAAAAAAAATTCTCAGATCTTCCATAAAGCACTTACTCCTCACCTTAAATGTATGCCCTCCAGTCTTAGACACATCTACCATGGGGAAAAGATTCTCACAACCTACCTTTTATGCCTC
>NC_063340.1:81337992-81362992 GCF_021869965.1 Rhincodon typus
ATCCAGACCCTTCATGATTATGAAAACTTCTATTAAATCTTGTCTTATCCTTCTCCTCTTCAAAGAAACGTGTACCTGAGTCTTCTTGTCTCCAAGGAAAACAGTTTCAACTTCTTCAGTCTATCCACGTAACTGAAGTTTCTCATCCTTGGAATCATTCTCATAAACTCTTCTGCATTCATTCCACTGCATACACATCCTTCCTAAACTGTGGTGGCCAGAACTGTACATGATCCTCCAGCCAAGTGTCCTAATAAGTTCCAAATAAACTCCCTCCCCTATGCCTTATTAATGAAGTCCAGAATACTGTGTGCTTTATGAACAGTCTCTCCACCTGTCCTGCCACCTTTAATGAGCTATGCACATACAGACCTAGTTTGCATTGTTGCCGCACATCCCTTAGAATAATACCCTTTATTTTATACTGACTCTGCATGTTCTTTGTGCAAAAGTGTACTTCTTATACATATAAGATAACAAGGTGCAGAGCTGGATGAACACAGCAGACCAAGCAGCATCAGAGGAGCTAAAACACTGACTCCAGGATACACCAAGATCTAGCTTATCTAGATATATCAAGAAAAGCAATGGTTTCAATATTGATCCCTGGGAAACTCCACTACTTACCTTCCTCTAGCCTGAAATATACATGTTATTCATTACACTTGTTTCCTATCACTCAGCCAATTTTGTTTCTACATTGCAACTGTTCCTTTTATTCCATGGCTATCACTTTCATCACAAGTCTGAAGTGTAACACTGTACCAAATGCCATTTGGATGTCCATGTACATCACATCAACAGGCTTGCCTTTGTCAACCTTCTGTTACCTCTTCAAAAACACCAGCAAGTTTGCTAGACATGACTTTCCCATAGCAAATCCATGCTGACCCTTCCAAATTAACCCACGTTTTTCCATAAGACTATTAATGGTAACCCAAATACTTGTTTCCAGAAGTTTCCCCATCACTGAACTTAAACCGACTGGTCTGTAATTGCTGGGTGAATCTCTACAGCAATTTTTAACAAGAATATAATGTTTGCAATTCTCTAGTTCTCTAGTACCACCCCCCCCAGACTCCAGGGAAGATTGAAAGATTATTGCCAGTGCCTCTGCGATTTCGACTCTCACTTCCTTCAATAACCTTGGATGAATTTCCAAGTGCCTTTTCAACTTTTAGATATAGAAAGCTTATTCAACACCTCATCAATTTTAAATCCTTCTCGTGACTGAGTTTTCTCCTCTGTTACCAATGCCTGGGCAGCATCTGCCTCATGGGTAAAATCGGATGCGAATTATTCTGCTGAGTCACTTGCCTCCATGTGCAAATCCCCTTCCTGTCCCCAGTTGGCCCTACTCCTCCTTTTACCATTGATTATAAACCATCATTTCATCTTTCCTGACACTGAACATTTCGGAGGAAACGTCATTTATGTTTAGCGTATGGATTTGAGAATAACCAATCAATATTTGTTTTCCTTCAAACAGAGAATGTTTATGGGTGTGTTTAATAGTGGTCTACCAAATTAGGAGGTGTAATGATAGCAGATGTAGGGACAGGATTGGATGATTATGTAAGTGAGCCTCTCATGTAAGTAACCAGTGATGTCACCGTGACCTCAGTAGTCATGTGTTAGTTCATTCAGAGTGCAGGAGGACATGCTAGGAGCAGCACCAGGCATACCTAAAAATGAGGTGTCAACCCAACAGGACTACTTACATGCTAAACAGCATAAGTAGCAAGTGATAGAGCTAAATGAGCCCAAGACCAACAGATCAGATCTAACTTCTGCAGTCCTGCCACTTCCAGTCGTGAATGATTGTGGACAATTAAACAACTCACTGGAGGAGGAGGCTCCACATATATCCCCAGCCTCAATAATGGAAGAGCCCAGCGTGTAAGTGCAAAAGATAAAGCTGAGGCATTTACAGCAATCTTCAGCCAGAAGTGCTGAGTGAATGATCCAGTGTCACCTCCAGTGGTCTATAATATAATTTGATTCACTCCACGTGATGTCAAGAAACGGTTGGAGGCATTGGATACTGCAAAGGCCATGGGGCCCTGACATCATTCTGGCAATAGTTCTGAATACTTGTGCTTCAACTGTGATACCAGTTTGGGTTCCAGCAGGGCCACTCGGCTCCTGACTTCACTACAGCGTTGGTTCAAACGTGGACAAAAGAGCTGAATTCCAGAGGTGAGGTGAGAGTCACAGCTCTTGACACCAGGACCGCATTCGACCAATTGGCATCAAGGAACCCTAGAAAAACTGGAATCAACGGGTATCAGTAGGCAAACTCTTCACTGGTTGAGAATCACACCTGGAACACAGGAAGATGGTTGTGGTTGCTGTAGTTAATCATCTCAGCATCCCTGCAGGAGTTCCTCAGGGTAGTGGCCTAGGCCAAGCCTTCTTCAGCTGCTTCATCAATAACATTCCCTCCACCAGAAGGTCAGAATTGGGGATATTTGCCAATGATTGCATAATGTTCAGCACCATTCATGACTCTTCAGACACTGATGCAATAAGACCTGGTCAAAATCCAGGCTTGTGCTGACAAGTGGTAAGTAACATTCATGCCACACAAATGCCAGGCTATGACCATCAGCAATAGGAGCCATTCTAACCACCACCTCTTGACATTCAATAGCAGTACCATCACTGAATCTACCCCTATCAACATCCTTGAGTTACCATTGACGAGACACTCAACTGAATTCACCACATAAACATTGACTACAAGACCAAGTCAGAGGCTAGGAATACTATAGTGAGTAACTCATCTCCAGATTTCCCAAAGCCTGTCCACCATCTACAAGGTACAAGTTGGAAGTGTGCTGGAATGTTCCCCACTTGTCTGGATAGGTGCAGCTCCAACAACACTCAAGAAGCTTAACACCATCCAGGACAAAGCAGCTGATTGATTGGCACTAATCAACAAACGTTCATTCCCTCCACCACCAATGCTTAGGAGTAGCATTGTGCACTGCAGAAATTCACCAAAGCCCTTAGGCAGTACCTTCCAAACTCATGACCAATTCCATCTAGAAAGAGAAGGACAACAGATACATGGGAACAACACCAAGTGCCCCTCTGATCCACTTACCATCCTGACTTGAAATATGTCATCATTCCTTCACTTTTTCTGGGTCAAAATCCTGGAATTTCCTCCCTAATAGTATTGTGGCTCAAACCACAACACATGGACTGCAGTAGTTCAAGAAGGCAGATCACTCCCACCTTCTCAATGGCAGCTAGGAAAGGCAATGAATGCTGGCCAATTAGCGATGCCTTAGTCCCATGAATGAATAAAAAAATTGTTCTCCTAAGAATTTGGATCCTGTACTGGGTGAAATGTGCTGCTAAGTAGCCTTACCATCTTGTACAGTGCAACAATATATGTGGTTCAGCTGTTACAAAGAAGTCTGGCTTGAGCTTCTATTATGATCAAATAACTCATCAGCAAACAACACTACAGTGAAAATGTTTTCACCGAGAGGGGAGCGGTAACCAAAGGACATATTTTTAAGAAAATGGACAAAATAAGTAGTGGGGAGATGAAATGCTCTGAGTTGTTATGTTCTGTTCTAATGTCATACAAACCATAAGAAATAGACCACTTGACCCTTGAGACTCTTCCACCATTCAACAAGATTATGGCTGAAAAGATTGTGGTCTTAACTCCACTTTTCTTCCTTTTTCTTCTAACTGTTGACTCCCTTATAAACCAAAAACCTGTCTAATTCAGTTTTAAGCATATTTAATGACCCAGCCTCAGCTATTCTCTGGAGTTAATACTTCCAAAGATTAATGACCCTCAGAGAAGAAATTCCTCTTCATTTCCATCTTAATTGGACACATTATTTTGAAACCATGTCACATAGTTCTAGATTCCACGATAAGCAGATAACATATACTCGGCATTTACTCTGTTTAGCCTGCTCAGAATCATATACATTTCAATAAGATCATCTTGCAGTCTTCTAAACTCCAGTGAGTAGAGACCCTATGTGTTTAGCTATTCCTCAGAAGAGAACCCCTTCATCCTTGGAATCAACACAGTGAATCTTCTATGAACTGCCTTCAATGCAAGCATAACCCTCTTACATAATGAAGCCAAAAAGTGTGCAAAATTATTTTACATGAGGTCTCATTGACTCTTCCATAAAGAGAGGTTAGCAAGTCTTGCCAATTTACAGTCCATTCTCTTTGCATTAAAGGCCTATATTCCATTTGCTTTCTGAATTATTTGCAGTATCTGCATAGAGATGTTTCGTGATTAGTGTATAAAAACATCCAGATTCCCCTGTACTACACCATCCTGCATTTTTTTCTTTTTCTTGGAATAATTGGAGACATCATAACCCCAGTTTTTTAGCTAAGTAAGGTTGGCTGTCATTTTATGATTCTCATTCTTTTACTCTGACTTTCTCCTTTAAGTACAAGTTATCTTTTGAATTGCAATTATCTTAAGTCCATGCGATTTGCCAGACCTTAGACATTTACCAGAGATTCTTTCCCCACAGCACTTAACATTTAAAATTCAATTTCTACATTTTCTACGAGGTTACATCTCTAAATCATATGAACTATTACATTAGGCATTTATTACAAAGCAGTTACAAGACAACCCAGAAGCAACATAAGAAATGACAAAGATTTGTTTTGATCTGCGATGCACTACCTGTAAGGGTGGGAGTAGTACATTCAACAGTGACTTACAAAAAGGAATTGGATAAATGTTACACGTAAAAAGAAAAGGCAAGGCAACAGAGTAATAGAAATAGTTCAATATAGCTCAACCAAACAGCCAGCACAGGCACAATCTCCAAATGACCTCATTCAGTCCTGTATCATTTCTATGGTTAGGATTACCACAGATCTGACTTTGAACCAACACTCATCCTAAGATTTCTAACCATGTATATTGAACATCAAACCCAATCATCTTAAAGTTCAGAATTTATTTTTCCAGATTGCTTCCCTGTATCATCAAGTAGCAGCCTTAATTGCTATTAAGGCTAGTAATGAATTTTGTTTAGTGCCAGAGGAAACATCAGAATGCAAGATATGATACCCACCCCTTTATTCTTCTAACATTTTGAACTTGAAATTCAGCAGCAATTCTACCTTAAATTCAACTCATTTATCTCTGCATAGAAACACTTTGTCATTTCCTTTATTTATACAGTTGCTACATACTGATGTACAAAGCATGCACAGCTACTACTTTAGATTTCCAAACTAATATGACACAAATAGTAGGTCAATCAGTCTATGCAGTTTATAATTTAGCAGCCTTCCAGTTATCTCTTTTAATGCCAATTTCCTGCACTTTACTCTTATAGTTTTCACCACATTTGATCCCTATCTCACGGGAAATTCCTGCTCTTATTCCAATCTTTTATTTAGTTTGTTCTAAGAGATCCATAAGTTCCCTGAGATTTTTCTACCATTTAATAAGGCTGGCTGAACTTTGACTTTGATTTCCTTTCTCTCTCATTCTTCTTGATTTCTTTAACAACCAAAACATCCAATACAGTGATGGCAGATAAAGAGCACTCTGGGCTAAAGAATTCCAAAGATTCATAACCTTCTGAACAAAGACATTTCTCCACATCTCAGTCCTAAATGTCTCATTCCTTCTCCAGAGACAGCAACCCCTAATTCTAGATTATCCTGCTGGGGAAACAGTCTCTCAGCGTCTACCCTTTCAAGCTATCTCAGAATCTCACGTTTCAACAAGTTCATCTCTAATTCTGATAACTTTACCCAATAAGGGGAAAAAAAAAGCTATTATTTGGTGTTGAACAACATTTGAAGTGGTAGTAGATATATAAAGATAAAGTTGCCATAACCTCAGAGGACCATAATGCTGCTGTCTCATTAGAGATGATTGGTGGTGAGTTTAACCTGAGGCTCATCACACCTCAGGCGAGGGGCGAGATTGAGAAGGTGGGACCCTCACAGTAACTTATGAGAATTGAACCCAAGCTGTCGCATGATAAAGCAGCTGTCTAGCCAACTGAACTAATCAATCCCCATGGTAGATATGTGAATACAGGCTATCATTAGTGTACTATGAAAGGTAACCCCATTCCTGCGGATGATATGAGGGGAGGCATGTTGAAGAGGGGAGAGGAGCAAAGGATAGAATCTTAAGCACAGCTATCTGCAAACAGAGTGCTTTAAATGTCATTATTGGTGCTTGCAGATAAGATATGCCCAGCAACTGATATCTCCAACCAGACACTAATCAATAATGACAATGACCATTTCCCCCCCGCCCCGCCGCCTAGTAATCCAGCAGCAGCTCTGTCGATGATGCA
Organism: Rhincodon typus; assembly: GCF_021869965.1. Lineage (NCBI taxonomy): Eukaryota > Metazoa > Chordata > Chondrichthyes > Orectolobiformes > Rhincodontidae > Rhincodon > Rhincodon typus. Next base: position 81,344,325 of record NC_063340.1, read on the forward strand.
CAGTCAGTCCGTGGCATTTGGTTAGTAATGTGCCAGCAGCTCTGTTAGCAATCTCCCTGCTTCTCCAGCAGAGGCGCTCACTCTCGGGGGTTTACGGTAGGCCGGTGCTGGCCCCACACTGAGTCTGCGCGGCGCGGAGCCGAGCCGAGCCGAGCCTCGAGGAGCCGGGTCGATCGGTGCAGGGACACGGAGCCCGAATCGAAGCGGAGCCCGAGGCCGGAGCTGAGCCCGAGTCCCCGCCATCGTCCTCACCATGAGCGACATCAACGTGAAGAAACTGAAGGTGCCCGAGCTCAAGGATGAGCTGAAGCGGCGCGGCTTGAGTGTGCAGGGCCTGAAAGCCGAGCTCCAGGAGCGGCTGCAGGCCGCACTCGACAGCGAGGCCGAGGCCGAGGAGGAGATGATGGAAGAGGAGGAGGAGGACGGGGGGCCCGGGCCGCTAGAGACCCCCGAGAACGGCGAGGAGGAGCTGGAAGACGAGGAGACGGCCGGCGGCGAGGAGGAGGAGGAGGAGGAGCAGGAGCCGCCGCAGTTGGCGGGAGGAGACAAAGCCGAGGCCCAGGCGCGGGGCCCGGGACTGAACGGCGCTTCCCTGGCCGCTGGGCTGGAACCGCCGGCGGCCGCAGTGAGCCAAGTCCCGGCGGCGGAGGAGGAGGAGGAATCTCAAGGAGAGGCCGAAGTCCTGGTCCGAGCCGCGGGAGGGGGAATGGAAGACGACGACGAGGAGGAGGAGGTCGAGAGCAAAACAGGCGAGAGCGGCCTGGGCGACGAGGAAGAGGAGGAAAACGGGATGGGAGAGGCGGAGGGAGCGGTCACGGAGCCGGCCCGGGTCCAAGAACAAGCCCAAGTCCAGGCTGAGGTGCAGCAAAGAGCGGGAGAAGAGGAAACAATGGAGCTAGGGGACGGCGAGGCGCGGGCTGGTGGCAAACAGGAACCTGAGGCCGCTTCGGGCCCGGCTCCCGCCCCTCAACACTCCAGCAAAGGTGGGGAACCCGCCTCCCTTCCCTTCCCGTGTCTCATTCCCCTTCCCCGGGGGCGTGGAACCTGGGCTTTTTATTTCTCATTCATCCGCTTTATTTTTAAAAAAAACTAATAAAACATCAACGAGCCTCAGAACCCATCACTTCCGGCGCCTCCATTGGGCTCAGGCTGCTGGGCGCGCGTGTTAGACCGTGTTGGGGGGGGTGGAGGGAGGAGGAGCTGCTTCAGCCTGAGTCCCAGTCTCTATCAGAGAGAGACTGGAATTAAAATGGGAGAGTGGATTGGTGGGGTGGGGGCGGCGGTGGTGGTGTGGGATGAGGATACAGGATGGCTGAAGGAAGCCACTGAGAAAATGGAGGGTGGAAATAATGCAAACCAAAATGGAGTATCACAGGGAATTAGGAGAAGGTTGTAGGGGGAGGGGAAGTGGGAATAGAAATAACTTTGCACCTTTTTTTTATTTTGCTTTACATTTGCTGTTCGATGTTTTAGACTAGAAAATCATTTCCAGCACTGTCAGACCAGATAAGCCACATGTTTTTATAATTTTCTGAAGAAGGGTCTAGGCCTGAAACGTTAGCCTTCCTGCTCCTCTGCTGTTTGGCCTGCTGTGTTCATCCAGCTCTACATCTTGTTATCTCAGATTCTCCAGCATCTGCAGTTCCTACTATCTCTGTTTTTATCAGAGTGTTTTGATGAAAGGTAGGCCCTCAGATTGGAGTGGGGATAATGCTAAAACATAAGGACAGGGCACCTCTAGGGTACAATAACTTGGCTGTGTCTCTGAAGAAGTGCAGGGAAGGGCTTGCATATATAGCTTGCATCTGTGAATGTTTGGTCAGTTTGAAGTTGAAGCTTCATCTAATCCTGGATTTCATCCAAGAAGTTTTGGAGGAGTTGAGTGGGTTAAAGCTGATTATGCCAAGTAACTGCACATGCGAAATGTGGTCTTAGTTCTGTGGTTGATGTTAAATGGAGATCACTTTTAGGTTTAGGGCCAGTAATGGATTCTTAAACTTCCCAGAAACGATATGGGACTGGGTGGATAAAACATTAGGAATGGTTTAGAAAACACGCAGCCAAGCAAATATAGCCCCAGTGTGTGGGAAGGCCTTGACAAAAACTGCAGGTTGCAAATGATGAAATTGGCTAATGCGTTATATGTGCAAGGCTGCTTTTACTCTGTAGTTTGGATGGTAGCTTGATATCGGGTCATGGGAGAAATTAAGTTTATTTTAGAAAACAGCGATGTCTTTGACAGTATGGAAGACAAACAGTCTGGAGGTATGTTGCTTGTGAGTGAGGGTCCATGAGTCAGGGAGGAATTTTTGTGTTGGCAATATTATTTATATACAAGGTAAGCGTTTAGAGAAGGTGGGCCATTTTCAATGGCTCCTAATGGCAAACTTCTTTCATGTTTCAATCTTTGAAAAATCTATTGTCCCTGAGGAAATTAAATCATTAATATAGTCTATAGAATCACAGTACCTGCTAGGTAATTCAAGTTTAAATTCTGAGATAGGAATATTTGTATATTTTTTTGCTAAAAGTCAACCCTAAGCTAATATAAATAGTCTTTGTCTTCACCTCAGCGTCATGTTCACCCAAAGCTTGATATATTCATTCCACTTAAAAGCTAACATTTTTAAAAAGTAGTTAATTTGATGCTACACGGTGAACTGGAAATTTATGAATCTACAATTTGTATAGTTCCCTCCCCAACAGCAATTGATGTATAACTAACACCTGTATTGTGTATTTAATTATACCTAGTGGTCGTCTTTGCATGAAGCAGAATATTGCATGGTAATTGTGTGATGTAGCAATCCTGTCAGTATATAGTAACGATACATGCTGTGCATTATAATCAGTTGTGAAACAGTCATTCACAAAGAACTTGGCTTCTACAGAGTGTGCATGTGTATACATTGCATGGGGTGCTGGACTGTAATATCAATGTACAACTGAGACCAAGTGGACACCATCCCGTCTGAGAAAAGGCTGAATACAGTTGAATTGAATTTCCTCCGTCCAGATTTGAAGAAAGCAGCAGTGTTTAATTACACTGCTTTGGTGTGTAGCAGATGTAGTTATTTAAGACATCTTGTGCTGCTTGGGGGCCAACTCAATTTTCTGGCATGCAGGTAGATGCATATTGCTTATTAAGAGCTTCGTTCAGGCTGGTTTGTTTTGAGTGTTTGAGAGCATTCAGACTTGGTAAAATCCTGTTTTGTTAAAGTACCCAGGCAATTTGTACACCGTGCATTGTCAAGTCTGATAAGGTATCTCATTGTTTTGTTCAGCTCCATCACTTCTTGTGGACCAACTTTTCAGCAGTGACCGTTGAGAACGTTTGAAACAGTTTACATACCCAGAAGACATTAGTTAAACTCTTCATATCTGAACCTCTAAAATAAGTGGAAATACTCAGTGTAGTTGCATTTAATGAGTTGTCCAGGTGTGCTTGAATATCTTTATATTGACTGCAATTTTTCAAAGAACGAATAGTTACTGTACCTACAATCTAATGTTCCAATTCAGCAAGGCATAGAACAGATTTTGGTGTAAATTTAATTCTGTGATGAACTTTTAAGTGCCTTAAAAGAAAACATGTTGGTAGATCTGACAGTTTTAATGTCTTGGTACATGCCATTGCCATTCCCCTTCCCTCTCCAGAAATGTATCCTTACTGAATTTGGTGCCCTACTGATATATAGCAGCGCAAACTAGGCAGCTGCTTTCAGGCTAACAGAATGGGAATTGCCTATTAATAGTCAAAACTATTTCTGGAAACAGCTTTGTGTTCCATTTCAATCTCCCAATGACAGAACTGTCCTATTTGAGCTGCAGCCTCTTTCATCAGCACGTTTCCACTGAAGAATGATTACCCACCCTTTACTACTACCTTATTCAACGTGAAGGTGATTTGTGAAATACTTTATACATGCATCACAATACCACTGTCAACTATGCCGAAGTGGAGTTTCATATTGATCCTGTGTTTAGTGTAAACTTTACTTGAATCCTGATTCCAGGCCTGGAGGAGGCAGTCTCTTGTTTAGCTTGATGCTAAATCTGTGTTGTGAATGAATGTTAAATTTAACTCCTTCGTTCCTATGTAATTTAATAATACAACATTTGCAACATACCAAGAATTACAAATACACGATCACTTGTGGCAAAGGCTTATTACCTGAAGTCCTCAGGATAAAAACCTCTCTCTGGAAGTACTGTTAATATTTCTAGTGGTCAGTCTTTTCCTGTATGGGCCCACAGTGCAAAATGATCCCTAAATTAGCATTCTAAAGTATATGAGTGGCTGGTCAAGGAATTGAATGATCAAGAGACATGTTTGGTGTAGTTGTGCTGAGGTGTGTACTTTCAGCAGAGCAAACTTCAGTTCAAACTTCATAACGATGCAGTGGTACCAAGCAGAGTAGAGGTAATGAATTCAGCACAGTTATATTGGCTGGGAGGTCAGTGGAGGGAGGTACTGGAACAGTTGCTATTCTTGGTCAGTTGTGTTTCATATACTTGATTGTTATTTAGTTAATCAAAGTGAAAATTCTCCTTTAGTAAAACAGGATGTGAGTAGCAGTAAAACTTGACGTCTTTACAAAGGCTATGATCAATGTTCATCAGATTGAGTGTACAGAAATATCACGTAGCATATCTTTAATCCTTTTGAGAAACGTTACAACAGGAATGTTCAGTTTTATGAATATTTCAGCTCCTGGATTAAATACCCTCGGTTGTAGATAAGTGTTGTGGTTATCATTGAGCCAATAAATTCCTGTGTGCACTTTGCAAAAATTTCCTTTGAGAATTCAATGTAAAAGACCATTTTGCACTTTCTTCCTATTAACTGTGGGTAAAATGTAATGTATTTAAAGTAAGCAAATTGAAGTCAGTCCTCATTGAGAACAGTTAAAGTAAATCTAACATTTTATGTATTATATTGATCTTTATTTTGCTATTTTGAACATAACTTGCACACTTTCATCCCTTAAATGGAGCCTTGTAATCTTGAATTTGTAACCTGCCTTTTTTTTTAGGAAAAGACAGCCAGGCTGAACAGACAACTGATAAGGGTAAAGAGCAAAATCGCAAAGGTGTAAAGAGACCTCATGAAGACCATGGACGTGGCTACTACGAGTATATTGAAGAAAACAAATATCGACGGTATGACTGACTTATCAGCTCATGTACCTTGCTATTGTTCATTTTAAAGCCAAACCATTGACTAATGTGTATGCCTATTTTTTAGGTCCAAGTCTCCCCAGCCACCTGTGGAAGAAGATGAGGAAGAGTTTGATGATAATGTAGTTGCCCTGGATACATGTACGTGACGTTAACTAAATCGGGTAATTATGTATTGTAAAATGAGATGAGGCAGGAATTTGATTTAGTGGGAAATGGAAAATTGCTGCCAAATTCAGCATTCTCCGATATAATCGAGCTGTTAAGACCGCACAATCCACAGAACTCCCTACAGTGACATAGTGCAGCTACATATCACATTACTGTGTCCCTTCCCCTCCTTTTACTAAGTGTCCAGAGTTTTCTGGGAGAATCAGTTGGCAACCCATTCTGCACATGCACCACCCTCTGCCTGAAAAAGTTGCCCTCAGGTCCCTTTTAAACCTTTCCCTTCTCACCCTGAATCTCTGCCCTCTAGCTTTATCGTTCAAGTCATCTTATCTGTGGACCTCATTATTTGCTTATATATTTTCAGTGACTTTAACAATTATGCCTCCCTATGTCCCTAATCCTGCTTTGTTACAAGTTGTATAATTTACACTGGGCAGCCATTCATTTAATTTAACCACTTGTTCAGTCAGGTTGATGGAACTGGTCATCATTTACTTTTATAAGATGGTCCAGCATCTTTATATAGCTGGTGTCCAATAGGTCCACAATTTCTTAGTTTCTGGTTTCTTTCCCTTTTTAGTTATGGGAATCTCATAACTTCCTTTAGTCATTTGGAACCAGCCAAACCTTCAGAGCTCTTAAATAGATTGACACATTTCTTGTATAATATATCTTATGTCATTTTGCATTCTGATATGCAGCATCAAGTCCAGATCAGCCCTGGGTGTCTTGATCCTTTTTAAGGCAATTTCTGCATCAAACTTAGGAGCAAGTAAATGCCTTGTTAACGTTATCTTCAACATTGAAAACCTGGTGGGTGTTCATTTGCACTTCAGGCATATCTTTATCTTCAAACCTAACTTCTCTAAGATCTGATGGCTATGGAAGTCCAGTACCATTCTAAAACAGTTATTACTGCAGCAGTCCACAATCCTTGGCCTTTCTAACTGAAATTTTGCCGTTATATTGTTCTTAGTGACAAGTTACCTTGAAAGACAGTGCTTGTCAAAATTTTAAAATTCACTTATTGAACTGTAATTTTCCTTAAGTCTGAAATAAATCTTCATAACAATAGAATAAATGGTCTGACCCCTCTGGGATGTCCAGATTTTCTAGCATATCTCATTCACCACAGATGAGAGAGCAAATAGACAGTTTGCATGTTCTTAGTCGTTAATTGCCAGGTTTTTTACGGGGAGGGTGGGTCTTTATGGTATCGCAAAAAAAAGTGGGTATGTTTGGGAGAAAGAGCTGTCAAATTGCATTTTTGTTTTGTTGTTGAGGTTCTTATGGAGGCTTCTATTGGTTGCTTATGATAGACTTACAGGAAAAGGGAACTTTTAGCTTATTTCTTCTCCAATGCATAAACTTGCAACTTATTTTTGATTTATTTCCTCAATACTAGTTGTCTTATTTTGCTTCTGTTTTGATATGTTATTAAAATAATTGACTGAGTTACAATAAGTTTCTTGTTGTGGAAATCTTGATTTTAATGACATTAACTGACTTTAAATCAGTAATGGCTGAGCAGTTTTCTAATTGCCACAATGTTCTTTTTGAGTTTATTGTGTGCCATTATGATAACATAATAGTATTTAACCTTGCAAAGAGGAGGAAATTAATGTCTCCCGCCCTTGTGGGTGTTAAAAATATCTAGTGTGTTCTGTTATTACTCCTAGATCTCTATTTTGGTACAGTTTAGTCCCTGAAAAGATACTGGAAATATTCTAGTAATTGCTGTTCTATCACTGTTGCTGTGCTGATTCTGTTGTCAAATAAGCAACGTAATGTTAGTACAGGTCACTTAATCTTTGGGTCCAGTCTTCTTCCTTGGTTTCTAATTAGTGATCTCCTATTGTGGTTGGATTTCTTTAGCTGGTGTATGGCGTTATCTTCATTTAGTACAATAGTGGGAAATGTCCCTCTGTGTTAAGTTTGTCACAGCGCTAGTCAGTGTGTGCTAGCAATAAGCTTTCTACTGTATTAGGTGACTTATGTTCAAGTACTAACATGTCCAGTATTCTTTTACAGACAATTGCGATTTGCACTTTAAGATCAACAGAGATCGGTTTGGTGCCATGCCACTGACTATGGAAGGATTTGCCTACCTTTGGGCGGGAGGAAGAGCTTCTTATGGAGTTACCAAAGGCAAAATCTGCTTTGAGATGAAGGTAGATGTTTTTGCTTTTTGTGTGCAGATAACTTTTAAAAACTGAAATTTATGATGATATTGTCTGACTTTGACATTTGTGTTAACAGGTAACTGAGAAGATACCAGTTAAGCATTTGCCGCCAGATCAGACTGACCCACATGAAGTGAGGGTTGGCTGGTCACTGGCTTCCTACAGCATGTTACTTGGTGAGTTTTTCAACATCCTGTTTGCAGGTTTTCTCCATCTCCTTACAGAGGTGAACATGCACACCTGTTTCTGGGGAGAGCACCTGATTTCTCTAAAAGTGCAATTCGTCAAGTCTGGTAAAAACTGTTACCTGTTGATTAATAGACTTAAAATTTGCTCAGTGTTGGATGTGTCGCAGATCAGTAATGTGATTTGATAATACATATTTTTGATGAGAGAGTTCTACAAAAGGAGGGCTTTTATGGTTTGTAGTATCTTGTTAGTTACTGTAGGAGCACGGTGACCAAATGGCAGTGAGCTTGGAACTATGTTGCAATGGTTTCAGTGGCATCTTTCAGAAAGGAAACCACTTGCTGAATATAGCCTGTTATTTTGTAGAACAGATAAACAGAGTTGCAGAACTTTGTTTATAAAGTCATACAGCATGGATACAGACCCTTCAGTCCACGATGACCATGTTCCTAAACTAAAGTAGTCCCACCTACCTACGCTTGGCCCATATCCCTCCAAACCTTTCCTATTCATGAACTTACCCCGATGTCTTTTAAACATTGTAACTGCACTTGCATTCACCACTTTGATCTGAGCAATGAAGGCAAGCATGCTAAACGCCTTCTTAACCACCCTGTATAGCTGTGACACAAATTTTAAAGAATTTATGTACCTGAGCTGCTATGTGTTTGTCTGTTCTAAAACACTGCCCAGGGCAGTATCATGATGGTTATTTAGCAGTTTGATGACATTGGGATTTTTTAAATCACTTTTTAATAAAATTCCAAATATAAAGTGCTGCATATGGGTGATAAATGTGTTATACATTTTTTCTTGTCAGAGTTGGATTTGATCTCAAACCAGACTGAAATTGAAAACTTCCCCATAGCTTATTCTAACAGTACTATGTGAAAAGTGAAACTGTTTCGATCCAGTTTGATGTGGAATGAGCAGCTCAGCATTGCTCCTAACCTAACACAACTGTTTAGGGATGTAGAACATTTCCTACAATAAGTAAAGGATGCTTTGGATCATGGTGCATTGGAGCAACATTGAATATCACTGGCAGTCCACCAAGTGTACTATGACCGTGCTCTATGCTTGATAGTAAAAATGGTAAAGCATTTCATAACTATATACTTAATATTTCTCATCTTGGTGAAAATAATAATTTCAAACCAGTGACAAAGAAGGAAAATGAGATTTGAAGAATGGATCTAGTCATGTCAAGGTTCTACGTGTTTATATTTTCGCACTTGCAAGCATAATTCTGGCTTATGTTGTCTCTGAGAAACCATCATGATCTGCTGTCTACAGAATTGTGCAAATACAGTAATTTGTACAGTACTTTGTAGGGAAATTTGCAATGATGATTTTTGCTTGTGTAAATAAATATGTTGCATTTAAGCTAAACAGAGGGTTCAAGGCTTGATTCTCACTTGGTGTAATTGATGTCAGGTTTTGCAATTTTGTCTTTGTTCCAATCCAGAGGTAGGTTGAATCAAATATTTAATTTAGGTTTATGCTTGTTGTTTGATGACTGCTGGAACATACTAACATGTGAATGTTTAGTGAGAAAGCAGCAAGCTGCAAGTTGTAGGTTATCTGAGATATTTTTGATTTCCAAGCTCAAAAGCAAAGAATGCCCACTTGCTTAGTGAACTGAGGCTTACCTGGAGAGAAACTTAAAGGTCCATTGCTGTAGCTACATATAAGAAAGAAAAATGAAGAAGCTCAAAATAAGAATTCAGAGACAATAGCGCCTTATACTATTAAACATTCCTGCATTACATAATGTGGGTAACATATCAGATTTTAAATAATTCTGAAATTCTTCATCATATTTGTAAAATAATTCTTAATTTGCTCTGTATTTTAAAATATAAGGATCATTTGAACATAATTTGAAGACATGAGGGTCTTCTGGTTTCATGTTTCTGAATTTGTCCTTTGAAACTTGATATAACCCATATTGTTTAATGTAAAATGTTTTGCAGTCTCAAACATAGTCCTGTGCAGACTCTGATACTTTATTTTTCTGTCTCTGTTTCACTTGGAGGGAAAAAGAAACAAAGATATTTTAGTTTACTTCATTTGTTGGTTCTTTTATATTGTTGTCTTCCTGTCTCTATGTCACAAATGTTATGTCTTTTTATAATATTTGTCTCAGGAAGTGTTAATGTTCACATCTGAGACAGTTAATCATTCTGGAAAAAGTTTGATTTCAGATCTTTGTGTTGTCCAGTTTATCTTGGTAAATTGCATTCCATCATTTGTACATGTGTAGGTTCCCTGTTCTTTAAAAGTAATGCTGAATCTTATCCCTGATGGGATTACACATTAGACTTGCCACTTCTGATATAACAGCTTTTCCAGGAGACATTGAAACGCAGCTAAAGAAAAATCTGCTGTTATGTAAACTATGAGGGCATGGTTTCAGAGTTGGTTCTGAGTGGTTGTCCAAGGGTTTCTGGCAGTTTACTCTCTCTTGTCCTGATGGTCGTAGCTTGAATGTCATTATAATCTACAGATAGAGGCCACAAGTTGTTTTTTCTTGAGCGCAGTGTACCTGACCACCATTTGCCCAATTTTGCTTGATATTAATTCTGATGCCATTTAAGTTGTGAGCAATTCTAACGTAGAACCTGCTACCAAAGGGGAAGGTCTGCCTTTTCTCTACAGCCTCTGAATGGCCTGTGTATATCTTCCTTTCTTCGAAAAGTTTGAGAGAGAATTGTTTTAGTGTCTACTTCTTAATTCTTGACACAGGCAACATTAGTTGCTTAAGTTTAAATGGTTTCAAACTCTTTTGCTTTCAGGTGAAGAAGAGCTTTCTGTCGGTTACTCTGGAAATGGAACAAAATGTTCAAATTGCAAATCTGAAGATTATGGTGAAAAGTTTGGAGAGAATGATGTGATTGGCTGCTTTCTTGTAAGTTAATAATATTTATGAAGAATCATGGCATCAGGACAAACAAATAATTCTCATTTTTGCTACCCGCCTTCTGTCATGCTTTCAAACCTCAGTAGATATCATTGATTTGAGATTCCTGGTTAATGAGGCCAAGAAATCCACACATTTAATTACTAATTTTATAGTTTTAAATGTGATGTTTGAAAAATGCTTCTATATTAATTTAGGTCCTTACATTGGATTTAGTAACTGCTGTGCTGCTGGTATCAATATTGTCAGGTAGTAAGAATGTAAAATTAAAAATTGATTAGATTTTACTTAGAGCAATTCAGCAAGACACATGGAAGGTTATTAATGAAAAGCACTTTGTAAATATGCTTTTATGCACATACTTATAACATCAAGAGCAGAGCATTGCAGGTCTCAAAGATCTGTTACATTCCCTATGGAAATTTTTGGTAAGTGTTGGGGTTGCTACTGCATACAGTGTGATTTTGAAACATTTCCCCCCCATCTATAGAAAATGAGATTTCGAAAAATCTTTTGTCCACAGTTATGGCTGTGATTGCTGGGTGAGAGGTGCTATTTAATGATGTTCAGCTGAACTTGTGTGATAGTAACAATCAAATTCTCATAAGCTGTGGACTGCAGTCAAGTCTACTTGAAGTTTGTTGTGTGCAGGAAATTATCATGCTCCCACTAGTTATTTTGTGTGTTCTTTTGTTACAGAACTTTGATGCTGATGAAGTGGAAGTCTCTTATTCCAAGAACGGTCAGGATCTGGGTGTCGCATTTAAGATTGGGAAAGATGATCTCGCTGGCAGAGCCTTATTTCCACATGTTCTATGCCACAATTGTGCTGTGGAGCTTAATTTCGGACAGAAGGAGACTCCCTATTTTCCGATACCAGAAGGCTTCACCTTCATCCAGCAGGTTCCATTGGAGGAGCGTGTTCGAGGACCAAGGGGACCCAAAACCAAAGGAGAATGTGAGGCAAGTGTGATACTTCAAAATCATTGATTCTTACCTGGTGGTTCAGAAGTAAGAACATAGGAGTAAACTGCTGCAACTAGATCATGGCTTCATTTTACCCACCTTTGAGCCATTGCGTAACAAAGGCTCACTCATTGAAAACTGCCAAAAATTGTTTCTCCCTCTGGGTTTTCTTTTCCAGTATGACTATAACGTGCAAGAAGTTTCTCAACATTTAGAGTGCCGTGATTAGATTCCGTATTTGATATTGCAATGTTCCTTCTTAAAACCAAAAGTATGAACTGTTTGGGTTCCACCTAGGTATGGCCATAATATCATCACTTGTACTTCCTTTCTTCACTGTTTGTTACACTTCAGATGTCATACATATCTCCAGGCATCAGTAAAACAGTATGCTTGCAATACATTTGTTTTCTAAATTATGTTGGATGCAAACAGGAGTATGGTAGACTATTGGTGTAAAATATAGTCTGTAGAAGATCCTTTTCATCATTGATATTGAGTGATCAGTTTGGGAAGAGGATACTTGGAATAGTTTGTAATACTGTTGTCTGGTTTGCTTTAGGTTTTGATGATGGTTGGCTTACCTGGAACTGGCAAATCGGTATGGGTTTCAAAGCATGCAGCAGAGTACCCAGGCAAATATAACATTCTGGGGACAAACAACATCATGGATATAATGAAGGTAAGATACTTGAGAACCATTGGATGGAAGAATTTTGCATTTGGAAAACATGCTTTACTTGTAAACAGCAATGATTTATTGTGTAGTATTATAAATTGTATTTGCATGCAGTCCCAGTCTAATTTCGGACTGTGATTTTTTTTTTTTTGGTTTTCATTCCCACGTTTGAACCTGCATGCCTAAGTACCTCAAAAACCTGTGTGTAAACAATTGATTGTAACAGTGTAGTTGCAACTTGGAATGAGTAGGTGGTGCTCTGCAATGAGTTCCTGAAGTCTTTTCCTGTCCATTCCCAAATCATCTTCATCTTAAAATGGGCATGTGATTTACTAGTGTTGGGAAACTAACATGAAACATGGATTGCACAATGACAATTAGCTGAGTCCTCCTTAGGGTAAGGGAAACTAAGAGGATGTGTTACCACAGAATAACAATTTTGGTGCCACTTTACAAAAAAACCTGAAAGAAATAATTGGTAATCATATAAAAGAAACCATGAATTACATTCCTGCTAACTAGCACATAGTAAAAGGCTAAGGAATGCAGATTAATAAAGATTCCACTTAACAGCAAAAGCCTTGGTCCTTACAGAACAGGAATCCATGAACAGATTAAACAATGTTTCATCCTAATTTTACCAAGTTCTTGAGTGTCTGTTCAAATTTTATACCCTCTTTCAGGTTTTGAGCTTCAAGCGTCAGAAGACTGACAGAGGTAAACTAACTACGTTGATTCAACAAGCCACACAGTGTTTGAGCAAGTTTATTGAGATTGCAGCACGCAAGAAGCGCAACTACATCCTTGATCAGGTATGCTCATAGTTGATCTTTCTCCTGCCACTGACTGGTTATGTGTTCAGGTTTATTTGTGTTCCTGTGCACAATCTAATTAGGTCAGATTGTTTGGGAGACAGAAGGAAAGAATTAGGGCAAGAATTTGATACGTTGCAATAAATAGATATTGAGTACAGATTATAGATAGGACATTTAAGTTTTTGCTAAGTAGGAAAGCAAACAATTAACCCAGTGTAATTGCACTTTGATTCCTTATAATCCATCATCTTTGTAATATGTTTGCTATAATTAATTGTATACATGGTGCACAATAACTAATGCTGTCTTATCAGCTTTGGCTTTAAATTAAGGTGGGATGCTGTGCAAGAATGGGAGGTTTTGGGGGTGCCTGGAAAACTCAAAAATGAGAAGCACAGTTTTTTTTTTCAAAAAAACTTTTAATTTTCTTGTGTAGACAAATGTGTGTGCAGCTGCACAGAGAAGGAAGATGTGCCTGTTCGCAGGCTTCCAACGTAAAGCGGTTGTCATTTGCCCATCAGATGAAGAATATAAGGAGCGTTCAAAGAAGAAAGCAGAGGAAGAGGGAAAGGATGTCCCAGAGCATGCTGTTCTGAAAATGAAAGGTGTAGATCGAATTTGAGTGCGACCCTGGTGTTGCCTTATCAATCAGTTTTTCTTTGGAAGCTAGAATACCTAGTCTTGCTCTGTAGTTTGGATGTGTTAGTGGTACAATGGTGCACTTAATGGTCACTTCCAGTCTTTTTAAAAACCTTAAAATATAATTTTGCCCTTTCAGTTTTTTCATTTCTTTACTTGTTACATTGGATCCGTTTGTCTTTTAATATTAGTTAAGTGTAATTTTAGAGAGATGCTTGACTTGGGTGTTTTACTTGCCTGCTATATGAAAATGTTTTGTCTTTTTATTTGAAGAAAAACCTTGCTTCAGCAGTAATCGTAGCTGTAAGATACTGCCATACAGCTGTTTATAGTTTATTTTACCCATGAACTTCTAATTTTAGCCTATAAGACTTGTAGGGAAACAGTACACTGTCGTTCTCACACCAGTACAGAGTAGTTTCTGATGTTCTGATATGTGGATGGAGCTACGAATCCAGTAAATATTGTTCTTCAGTGCATTGTGTCCAGGGTATTATCTCACTGCTTGGGGTCGCACTGGTGTAATATCATTGTGATTTGGAAAGAATGCTCTGCCTCCTTTTGGACTGAATTTCTTAAATTTATTTCTTACAAGGATGCTAACATTAGCGTCCTTTGCCACTGCTCAGTGCAAGGGGTAACCTGGATTGAAGGAGGAGAGGTGCTATCCTGGATTATACGAGCTTCTCTTTGAACTCCGTTTTAATGCATTAGCTGACAAATGCATGGCTGCGAGAAGTAGTGATTAGGGCCATCCCATGCTTTGAATCATAGAATCCCAACAGTGTGGAAACAGGCCCTTCGGCCCAAGAAGTCCACACTGACCCATCCCCCTATAACCCACCTTATCTACACATCCATGAACACTGGCCAATTTAGCATGGCGAATCCACCTCGCCTGCACATCTTTGGACTGTGGGAGGAAACCGGAGCACCCGGATGAAACCCACACAGACAAGGGGAGAATGTGCAGACTCTACACAGACAGTCGCCCAAGTGTGGAATTGAACTCTGGCCCCTGGCGCTGTGAGGCAGCAGTGCCAACCACTTGATAACAGATCTGCACTGATGGCTTGGTCTTGGTAAATAAGGGCCTGATGTTAGTTGAATGGCTCCCTGTATGAGGCTGGTGGGGTGGGGTGGTAATTGCTGCCGTTCAGTGACACCCCAGCCCCCCGCTGTGGAAAAGATATGCATGTGGACTTCGGGTGAGTACAGAGTTCAGCTGTGAAGCCTCATACAGTTGACTAGCCTATTTACACACTCTCTGGCCTTGCGCGAAGGAAGGCAACATAGGAGGGATTGTGCCCAATAGATCCTCTCTGACATAAGTCAAGTGAACAAGAAGGGAAGGAGGTTTTATTATAATAAGAATAGTGATGGAATGTGGTTGCAGTGGTTTATTTGTCTAAGGTCAGTATTACAGAACTGCAGATGAATTTTAATACAAAAATATTCTGCATTGTGTAGATTTTTACTTTGTGGTCTGTTTTTTTAAGGTATCTACACACTGCCTGAACCAGGTGACTTTCTGGATGAGGTGAGCTACGCAGAGCTGCAGAAGGAGGATGCTCAGAAATTGCTTGAGAAGTATAAGGAAGAAAGTAAAACCGCCCTTCCACCAGAGAAAAAGCCCAATACCAGTTCTGGAAAGAGAGCAATGAATCGGGGGCGAAGTGGTCAACGAGGTGGAATGAACCAATACAATAGAGGTGGCCAGAGAGGAGGGCGCGGTGGATATCAGAACCGTGGCAATTACCGAGGAGGTAGGCAAATTTGTACTTTGCACAGACTTGTACATATAGAGGCTTCATTTCCAGCTGGTTTCTTGCTGTTGAAAAATGTTCACTATTTACCATGTGTTTACAATGTGGAACTTAACCTTTTATTGCTGCCTAGCAGCAACCTGGAAGAGAATGTTTGCATTATTTTTATTTCACCTGTGGGTGCAGCAGTGTCTGCAGGAAAGTGGGGAGTACTAGTTTCTAGATAACTTCTGGGCGTGTCTGTCTTCTCTGCTTCTCCTTAAGGTGTTAACCTTTGGGGTATGATTTCATTTTCCCTGGCATCCTCCAGAGTCTTCCCTTCAGTGTTTATAATTCCTGTGAGCCTCGATTGCTGACTAGTAACAGGGTGGGAACACTGCTGCTACAACTCAGTTTGTTCTTGCTTAACGTCGACAGGTACATTTGCAGCATGAATTGCTGGACACTTCTCGACACAGAATTTTTCTCATCTCCAAGTTTCCAATTCCTGTTTGGTCACAGTTTAGACTGAAATCAGAATGCATCAAACATAAGACCTGGCTAGCTTTTTAGAGTTCATCTGCTTTTTGGGTCACCCCAGAGTCTGTCTTTAGAGTTCAATTTCATGTGTATTCTAGAGAAATATCTTCTGTAATCTGACTCTGTCACACCCTTTTTTTAACAGAAAGAGGCCATTCGGACCATTGTGTCTGTCAGCTCTTTAAAGAACTATTCTATTTGTCCTTTTTTTAAATCTTTTTTCCTTATGAACCCGTGGCTTATTCCTCTTTGAGCTTTGACCTGAAGTATTAATTGGAATTGAAATGTGATCATTTTGACTGTCTTTTCCAAACAGGTTCAAACCGTGGACAGTATAACAGAAGAGGAAACCAGCAAAGCCGTGGCTATGCTCCTAATCAGCGTTTCACTCCAATGATAGGCTACAATAGAGGTGGTTTTATCGAAAGACCCTCTTACAGTGGAAGAGGAGGTTCTTACAACCACAGGGGCGTGGCAGACAACCACAGGGGTCCAGGCAGCAACAGAGGAGGCTATGGACAAGTAATGTACAGATTTTGAATTTTTTTATTTGGCAGCCCAAGACTTCTCAATTATTCCATTCAGTAGGCTCATCATTTTTCTTTTTTAAAAAAAAAATAGGACCCATAAACTTGTTTTAGTTACCAGTAATTTAGTAGCTTCAAACAGATAGTCTGACGTGGATCTTCTCAGCCAAACTTCTGATCCTTTCTTATGTGACTGCTTAATATTTTTGCAGTCATTGCATTTATTGCAAGGAGCATTAAACCTGTGGAAGGAGGTTTTGCTGCAGCTGCAAAGTGCCTAGGCGATACTGCATCTGGAATTCTGTTTGGTTTGGTGTCTGTGTTTTGGAGAAAAAATAGGATATAATTGTGTTAGATATAGTTCATAGAACGTTCACTTGTCTCGTTTTTGGGGTGTGGGGGTTTACCGTGAAGAAATTGTTTTTGTACCCATCAGAGCTTAGTGAAGGCAGTATCATTGAACTTAATGAAGGCAGGATTAGATTTTTGATAAATGAGTTGGGCTGGGGCAGACAGGAAAAATGGGGTTGCGACCACAGTCCGATCATACACGCTCACGATTGAATGGCGAAGCAGGCTAGAAGAACCATATGGCCCACTTCACTTAGTCATGTGTTCCTAATTACATCAATCTTCCTTTTCATTTTTTTGTCCAGTCTTCACTTCCTTCTCCCTTTTCTTACCCTTGTTGCTCCTTTTGCTGAGAGTAACAAAGTCGAAGAGGAAGCACAGGCAATTCTTCTAAACAATTGCAATATATTCGTACTGTATTGTTTTCACTTGCTGATCTTGTAGTGCATTGTAGGGCTTAATCAGCACATTCAACGTGATAAAATAAGCACTTCAGGGCTGTTATAACATTTTGATGTTAAGCCACATGACATGCTATTAAAGCAAATAAATAGATTTTTAAAGAGCCTCTTGAAGGAAAGATTTGAGAAGTTTGGGATGAAATTCCAGGGCCTACGGCCTGGGAAGCTGAAGGCTCCTGATGGAGCAATTCAGATCGGGGATCCTCGACTAGAAAGAAATGAGTGCAGATTCTCTAAAGATATGGAAGCTGGAGAAGATTATGATGGCCAGGCTACCTCAGCCTCGTCATGGTAGTTAACTTTAAGAATAAAACAGCTTCTTTTGAGAAAAAAGCTTTGAAATGGTGACAATCTAATTTTTATACCATTTTTGTTACATAATTTATTGGATACTTGACCAGGATTATGGGTCACCAATTATAAAGTCTGAAAGATTCTTGGAAAAATTGGGTTGCTGAGTCTGTGGAAAATCCTGCTTTGCTTTGTAGTGCATCGTTTGTACAAACTAATGTGCCAGCTGGTTATGCTGCAGGAGGAATGAGAAAATTATGGTGGGCTCACCTTTAGCCTTTGAATGGAATGAAACTTTTTCTGTTAGTTACTCTGCATAGGTCATTCCTGATCAGCACCCCCTCAGCATCATACTGTGGAAAACTGCTTATTTCCTGCTATTGATGCTGCTTGTTCCTTTACAGTCACAATAATTATCATGATATTATGGGTAGATGGGGAAATCTCCCAAGTAGTGGAATTAGACCTTGAGCACTTGGGTTGAAAGGTGCACATCCCACTTTGGCGGGTACATCTTGAATGTCAGGGTAAGTGGAAAACTGTACACCTGCCTGTTGACTAAAATACTTCTTATATTACGACAGAATTTCAGGGGCAGGGGAAATCGTGGCTTCAACCAAGGCTACAGAAATGAAAACTTCCTCCAAGGTCAGGGCTTCAAACAGAACTGGAGCCGTCAGCAGCAGGCAGTAAGTAACAGTTACTTCAAGATAGTGACCTTCAAACAAAGCAGGTTCATCTATAGTCCTGTTTTTAAAAAACACTGGTAATGTCAGGTGTCTGTAAAAAAAAAAAAAAAAAAGTTTTTGCTAATTTAAAAACTGCTTAATATAGTTTTGCGTTTTCTAAAGTATAGAATCATCTGGAGATTTTATTCAAAGCAGTTTTTAAAAATCATTAGATATGTAAAGCAGGTGATTTTCAAATTTAGTTAGTGTTGTGAGAGTGCTGGTGAAGAAATCGGATGCTTGAGTAATAAACTTAATGGAGCACCTTGAAGCAGCTTG
>NC_063340.1:81363492-81388492 GCF_021869965.1 Rhincodon typus
TCCAATGCCACTACATCTTTCCTTAAATAAGGGGACCAAAACTGTGCATAATACTCCAGGGGTGGTCTTTCACAGATGCAGTTTGTTCTTTCACATCATTGATTTTAATTGTTCTATTATTAGTATCATTAGTGCCTTCACCTAAAGCTGCAACTATAGAATTTCCTTTTTTTTTTTAAGATGTTCCTTAAAACATTCCACTTGTCCCTCGTCGAGCACTCAGATCTTGTGTGGACCAACTGGCAGAGGTATTCACCAATATCTTCAACCTCTCCCTCCTACATGCCGAAGTCTCCGTCTGCTTCAAGAAGACCACCATCATCCTGATACCTAAGAAAGCACATGCAACGTGCCTCAATGACTACCGCCCAGTGGCTCTGATCTCAATAACCATGAAGTGCTTTGAGATGCTGGTCATGGCCCACATCAACTCCTGTCTTCCAACCTGCCTTGATCCTGTAATGTGCCTATCAATGTAACAGGTCCACAGCAGATGCCATATCCCTAGCCCTGTACTCATCCCTGGAACATTTGGACAACGAGGACACATACATCAGACTCCTGCTCATTGACTACAGCTCCGCTTTCAACACTATTATCCCCTCCAGACTGATCTCAGAACTCCGTGACCTTGGTCCCAGCTCCGCTCTCTGCAACTGGATCCTCACCTTTCTGACTCACAGACCACAATCAGTGAGGATTTCCAAAAACGAGTCAAGATACAGAAGGGAGATAGAGGGCTTGGTGATGTGGTGTAACGAGAACAATCTCTCTCTAAACATCGGCAAAACTAAAGAAATGATCATTGACTTCAGAATGAAAGGAAGAGAACATGCCAACATCTACATCCACCTCTCTCACTAACACCTGAAGGAGGAGTGATGCTTCAAAAGCTTGCGTTTTCAAATAAACCTGTTGGACTATAGTAACCTAGTATTATGATTTCTGACCCTAACCACCCCAGTCTAACACCAGCACCTCTACATGGGAGCTCAGAGCAGAATGGGACCTCCTCTCCCCCAACATGAGCCAAGTGGGTTATTGCGCATGCGCAGAGCTACCTGGCCGGCCCTCGGCCTAGGTGACGTCGCGCTCCCGGTTGCCGTCGCTTTCCAGCTGGTGCCGCCCGGTCCCGCAGGAAATGTCTGTTTGAAGCCGCGTCGTCGCTGCACGATCGAGTCTGAGGCGGAGAGATTTGAGGTTCCCAGCGGGAGCAGCAGAAAGCCGCCATGTCGAGCGGGACGGACGCGGAGAAGGCGAAGGTGAATACGTCAGTAACGGTCTCGGGAGGGGGGAGGTGAAAGGTCACGGGCCTGCGCACTGAGCGCCTCCAATGTTAAGTCAAGGTCGCAGCTCAATGTTAAAAGTGAAAATGAGCTGCCGAAGTGAGTAAGAGAGAGAAAAAAAATAATGCTGGAAATGTTCGGCAGTTCAAGTAATTTGCTGCTTGGATTTCAGCTTTCCAGCCGTTTCTGTTGGTCAAATGGTCTTCTTCGCTACAAAATGGCAGACAAATACATTTCTGGCTGTTTTGAAAATGGCACCCTCTGCTGATCCCTGCCTGGTCAACTCCCTTCTAAACATAAAATGAGCAAAGCTATAAACTTCACTCTGTTCAAATATATGCAAAAGTATTTGTCAGACCCTGTGACCATAAATCTCCTAACTGTGGTGACCACCTGTTCTAATAAAGAGTCACTGGACTCAATGTTGAATTCTGCTTTCTGTCTACATGCTGCCAGACCTGCTGACTTTCTTCAACAGTTCGGAGATAGTAGGAACTGCCGACTCGATTTCTCCAACAGTTGCTGTTTTGTTTCAGATTTCCAGTATCCGTAGTTCTTTGTTTTGTATTATTGTGGTGCCTCTCTTTTTGATTTCTAAGTTGGAATTCAAGTTTCATGATTGGCTAAAATAATTTAAAGCTGGACAGTATAATTTTTAAAAATATGACAGATGCTGGACACTTAAAATTCTAACAGAAAGTATGAGAGATACTCAGTAGGCCTGGCAGCATTTGTGGAGAGAGAAACAGTTAACATTTTGAGTCCAATGACTCTTCTTTGAAAGATAATTGAATGCTATCAAGCACAATCATCTTCAGGTTCTGTGCTAACTATGACCACGATAACTTTGAAAAAAAAGTGTAATTGGACTCAGTGTTAACTCTGTTTCTTTATGCACAGATGCTGCCACACCCATAGTTTTTTGTATTGGGTGAGCTGTGATGGGTTGAGGTGCTGACAGTTTCTGTATTATTAGTATTCAGGTTTGATCCCTGGTTGATACTATTCACTTACCTCAACTGTGGCATCCAGTAATTGTTCTTGGTGACATCAGTTATGAAGGGGTGAGTCAATCTAAACTAAACCTGCAGTTTTCAACAGTTAGAGCTCCAGATCTATGAGTGACCAGGACAGGACAAGTAGTGGCCTAGCTCTGAAGCACACCTCCCCACCCACTACACACAATCAAATAGTCAGTCCATGCATTGACAACTAACACGTTGGCTGTGGAATTGTATTCTACAGGTTCCAATACAGAAGTGAGGGGTCAAAGCATTGTTGTGTTCAGTGTTCATTACACAAAATACCTGGCAGATATATTGAATGGATATTTTGTAATGGTCTTCATTATAGAAGAATCAAGTAACATCCCCAAGACAGCTATAAGTCAGGAAGCGGGAGGGAGGAACTGAAGAAAATTACAATCACCAGGAAAGTGGTGCTGAGTCACTTGTTCGACCTGTGGGTTGGCAGTTCCAGGTCTTGATGAACATTGTCCTAGGGTTGTAAAAGAAATAGCAAGTATAATAGTTGGTGGTTTTAATTTTCCCAAGTTCCCTTGATTTAGGAAAGACTCCATTAGCCTGGAAAATAGTGAAATAACTCCTTTGTTCAAAAAGGGAGGTGGACAAACCAGAAAACTACATACCACATTGCTTAACACTTGTCATAAGGAAAGTGTTAAAAAATCTTGATAAATAGGTGTGGAAAGGTTCAAGGCAGAGTCAATGTGGTTTTGTGAAAGCAAAGTGAATTTTAACCAATATTTTTGGAGGATTTTTTTGAGAAAGTAACATGTGCTATAGATAAAGCAGAACTGGTGGATATATTGTACCTGGATTTCCAGAAGGTGTTTGATAAACTGTTACAGCAAAGGTAATTGCAGAAAATGAAAGCTTACAGTGTAGAAAGTTATATATTAGCATATACAGAGGATTGACTAACAGGAAATTGAGAGTAGAGTTTTTTTTTGTTGGCAAGATGAATTAAGTGCCACTGGTATTGATGCTGGGACATCAACTTATTACAATTTATATAAATAACTTGGATGAAGGGACAAAAGTTATGGTTACTTGATTTGTTAATGACACAAAAATAAGAAAAAGAAAAAGGTAAGAAAGTATGTTGTGAAGAGGACATGAGGCCTTAAAGAATTATAGATAAGTTAAATGAAGTCAAATATGGGAAAATGTAAAATTTTTCATTTTGACAGGAAGAATAAAAAGAAGCATATTATCTAAATGTTGCAGAATCCCAAAATGCAGAGGGATCTGGGTGTCCGAGTGCATTACTCACAAAAGTTTAGTATACAAGCTCAGCACATAATTGGGAAAACTAATAGAATGTTATCATTTATTGCAAGGGGAATTGAATACAAAGGTAGGGAAGCTTTGCTTCAGTTATACAAATGAAACTGCATCTGGACTATTGAGTAGTCTCCTTTTTTAAGGAAGGTTGTAATGCATTGGAAGTAGTTCAGAGAAGATTTACTTGATTAATACGTGGAATGGATGATGTGTTGACTTGTAATGAAAGGCTAATCTTGAATCCACTGGAGTTCAGAACAATAGGTGATTGATTGAAACATACAAGATCCTGAGGGGTTTTGACAAAGTCCATGTGGAAATAATGATTTCTCCTCGATCTAGAACTAGTAGTCACTTTCAAAATAAGGGGTCACCCATTTAATAAACAGAAGAGAAATTTTTTCTCACAAAGTTGAAAGTCTTTGGAATTTTCTTCCTGAAAAGCTGATGGAAGCAGAATTTTTGAAAACTTTTAGTGTGGGGTAGATTAGTAATAAGCAAGCAGATGAAAAGTTATCTGGGATGTGCAAGAATACGGAGTAATCAGATCAACCATGATCTTGTTATTAATGGAAGGGCAGGCTTGAGAGGCTGAATGGCTTATTCCTGCTCTTGTTTCGTATATGTGCAGTGTTCACAGCTTCAGTGAAACATTAAATCATTTTGTGTTGTGATGTTTCGGGATTCTATGGGATTACTTGAAAGAAGGACCAAGAATTCTCCTCATTGTGTCACCAACATCTCTCCATTGATTAGCTGAAAACAGGCTGACAGATTATTCTCTCATGGCTGTTTTAGACACATGTCCAATGGAAACACATCATCTCTGAGTAGTTCATGGGGCATGTCATATGATATCGTTGGGCTGTTAGTTTTTGAATTGTTTGCAGTAGGTTTCCAATTTGTATGGTAATTGAAAGAAATCAAATTCAATTTGTTCATCAAACTTTATTTTTGATTTTAGCCGTTCAAGCTTCTGGGAATCTTGGATGTGCAGAACACTCCATGTGCTCGAGAATCTGTTCTGTATGGATCAGCTGGCGCTGTTGTAGCTGGACTTGGCCACTTCCTAGCAACAAGTGAGCATCCAACTCTCTATTGGAGTGAATCTTTTTCAGATATGTATTCTGTAGCATTTGTTTTAAATGTCAGGTTTGCTGATGACTCTGCTAGATGCTTGAAGCATAAATATTGAGATTCATATGGTCAAAATGAGGAGTAATGCTGCTGGGAAAATGGGAGGCCTCCACTTTCCTACTTAAGAACAGAAGAAGTAGAAACAGCAACAGGCTATTTGTCCCTGTGAACCTGCTCTACAGTCCAATCAGATCATGCCTCATCACCTATCTGAGTCGCATCTTCCTGCAGGATCCCCGTAGAAGAAACAGAAGGTTCTGGAGAAGGTTCTGAGGAAAGGTCACCAGACCCAAAACGTTAACTCTGATTTTTTTCTTCACAGATGCTGCCAAACCCGCTGAGCTTTTCCAGCAACTTCTGTTTTTGTTCAAGAAATAGAAGCACATGTGGACCGTATGACTCGTTGAATCTGTTCATATATTAAAATGATGGGGTAATAGGTCTGATCAGGTTGATCTTGCAGAAGGCTAGCCTGGGCGCAATTGGTGGAACTCCATCTCCTATACTGCAACCATTTTATGATTCAATATGACTATGGCTGTGCCTGTATTTCAACTCCACTTTTCTATGTGTTCCCCTTACCCATTGATTTCCTGAGCCTAGATATCTGTCACAGCCATAAATCTTTTCAGTGATGGAGCATTTACACCCCTCTGGGGCATATAATCTATTCTTCCCTACCCATAGACATAGTCAGAAGTCATGCAACACCAGGTTACGGTTCAACAGGTTTATTTGGAATCTCACAAGCTTTCAGAGCGCAGTCCCTTCATCAGGCAAAGTGAGAGAGCAAGGCACACAGACACAAGAGTTTATAGGCAGGGAGATCAAAAGATCATACAACTGGTGTGAGTGGAGTGTCAGAAGATAAGTCTATGCAGGTGACAGATGGAGTGCAAAGTGTTTATAAAGTCAATGCTGTGCTGTCATGACAATCAGGCAGAGCCACAGGATTATACAAAAGGGGACATCTCAGGTCGGACACTGAATTGTAGATGTGAGGCTTTATTCAGAAACTGTCTCATGGTTTTAATCCGGAATCAGGCTGGTTTTATTCCGAATGCATAAGATGCCACATTGACTGACCATGACTACAAATTGTGTGTTTTTGAATAAAATAGAATGTATCTGCAAATAAACAAACATCTTGGATGAAATGATTCACCCCATAGATGTGCGTGTGCGTGCGTGTGTGTGATAGAGAGAGAGTCTGTATGAGTGTGTGTGACACTCAAACTCTCGCACACTCTCAAGCATACCCCCCCATCTTCTGTTGAAATTTTAGATTTCCAGATTTTTAGATTTGCCTTTGTTTCAACAATTCTAACTGGCAATCAAGAGATGAATTTTAGTAACTCTACTATTGTCCTGGCTGAGACTTAATGAGTGCCATATAGACATGGAACACATCACATAGAACATAGAACATAGAACGTTACAGCGCAGTACAGGCCCTTCGGCCCTCGATGTTGCGCCGACCTGTGAAACCAATCTGAAGCCCATCTAACCTAAACTATTCCATTATCATCCATATGTTTATCCAATGACCATTTAAATGCCCTTAAAGTGGGCGAGTCTACTATTTTTGCAGGCAGGGCATTCCACGCCCTTACTACTCTCTGAGTAAAGAACCTACCTCTGACATCTGTCCTATATCTATCACCCCTCAATTTAAAACTATGTCCCCTCGTGCTAGCCATCACCATCCGAGGAAAAAGGTTCCCACTGTCCACCCTATCTAATCCTCTGATCATCTTGTATGTCTCTATCAAATCTTAACCTTCTTCTCTCTAACGAAAACAGCCTCAAGACCCTCAGCCTTTCCTCATAAGACCTTCCCTCCATACCAGGCAACATCCTGGTAAATCTCCTCTGCACCCTTTCCAATGCTTCCACATCCTTCCTATAATGCGGTGACCAGAACTGTACGCAATACTCCAAGTGCGGCCACACCATATTCTGTACATAATATTGCCCAGTACAGGAATAGTGCAGAGCAAGCTAGGACTGGAGTAACACCAGCAAAGAAACAATTACCCACGCATGGTTCTTCAATGCTGAACTTTATGAAGCATAAGCACAGGAGTTGATCAGTTGGCCCAATGGCCTTTTGCTCTGGCACATTTACGCCCTGCCCTTACAAAAGCAGCCTTCTAGAAAAGCCACCATTGCCATTCTGCAGAACCCCCCCCCTCAAAAAAAATTATTTTGCAATATTGATGAAGACTTACAAATTTGTTTCAAAGTTCATGATAATTTTCTCTTCCTGCAGGCAGAGTAAAGCGGTCTTTTGACTTTGGTGTGGGGGGCTTTCTGCTTACAACTTTGGGAACTTGGTAAGTAGGTTGCCAGATGATCTTGAGAATATATTTTTGTTCCATCATTGCAAGGTTTAAAGTTAAGTTCAGGGGCATGGTAGCACATTGTTATATTACTGGACTAGTAATGTAGATGCCTGATTTAGTGATCTGGAGATCAGATCCCACCATAGCGGTTGGGAAGTTAAAATTCAATAGATTAAAATTTGAAATAAAAAGTTGGTGTCAGCAATGGTGACAATTAAATTGCTGTTTTGTATAAAAACTCAATTGATTCATTAATACTCTCTTAATAAGGAAACCTGACTTCAAACCACAAGGCCAAGCTTGCTATAGATATTGTAATTACTGCAGTACAGTTGGCCTTCAAGCCTGCAGTGGCAATATTTCAGTGCACCTGAAAGTGTATGTTTGCTGCAAGTAATTTGGGCCAGCAAAACACTTCAATTACACATGTATCTCTTTCAGGATGCTCTGCAGGTATCAGAATGCAAAAATACGAATCCAGCAGCGAATGGTGCAAGAAGGTATGAAAAACAAGGTGACATTCGAAGGAACTGAAATGGATCCTACCAGAAAATCAGATCGAAGCAACAAAAGCAGCCATGGAAGTACTTCATAAACCATTGGTCCTTACAGCAGTATGGTTTGGAGCCAGAAAGATTCAATTATTATGAAGTTCAACGATTCTACTTTCCTACCTTGTGTATAGTTCCAATCCAGTTTGTTTAAGGAAACTTGAGTATTTTTTCAGAATTGGGATATCTAATGTATAAATAATATGTCCCAACATAAAGGGAACCACCAAGATAACATTCATTTCTAAACTTTAATAATGAGAAGTATTTATTAGTACCTTGATCAGGTAAAGAACAACCTGTAGATGTCATAGTCTGATTTTGAGTGTTTTATGTATGCTGACAATTTGGGTGTGCAATCTTTTTGGAAATTTGTTGAAAGCTTAAACAGGTTGAGATGTTTAAAACTGTCTTCGAGGCTTGCACAGATTTGGGATCTTTTCATTTTGATTTCTTGGTAGGAATTATGGCACTGAATGTTAGCTGGTGAATCTGTTTAGAAAAACCAGAGGAGGCATTTCAGCTCCTTAAGCCTGTTTCACCATTCATTGAGATCATGGCTGATCTGCGTCTTAATTCTATCTGTATGCTTGAACTCTTTTTTTTAAATACCTTTGTCTAGTAAATAGCTGTTGATCTCACATTTTAAAATAATTAATTGAAGAAGCATCTACTGCTTTTGTAGTGGGGCATTCCACACTTCTTCCAGCCTTTTGTGTGAAGTGTTTCCTATATTCTCTCCTGAATTACCTGGATCTGATTTTAGCTTAATGTCACTTTCTCCTAGACACAGAGAAAAGGTTCACTTTATCTGGGTTTCTTCAATTTTCTGCCCGAAGGCAGTTCCAACCCAAGGTGCTATGATCTCTGCTGCAGATAAGGAGGCAGGTCATGAATCCGCCACAGCCAGAATGTGGATTGAATGCTATGCTTTTGGCACCAATCTGATCCACACTGTCCTTGAGCTAACTAAGCTAAAAGAGAATCTGACCTCTCCTCTTGGCATTCAGTTGCATTACCGTTGCAAAATGCCCCACTACATCATCTCTATGGTTACTATTGACCAGAAACTTAACTGGACCAACCTTGTACGTACTGTGATAAAAGAGGTGCTCAGAGGTTAGAATTCTGCAGCAAACAATTTCCCTTTTTTCTCCTTGATGAGTGCAGTCAAAGCTCAATACTACTCAGGACAAAAACCGCAACATTCACTACCTTCACCACGATGCAGAGTGACAACACTGTACCATTTACAAGATGCACAGCAGTAACTCACCCAGTTTCCTTTGACGGTAGCTTCTAAACCTAGGACTACTACTGTCTAAGGACAAAGGCAGTAGATGCATGGGAATGTTTCCACTTGTAAGTTCTCCTACAAGCTGCACATTTTGATTTGGAACTATACTGCTATCCCTTCTGTGTTGTGGGAGTCAAAATCCTGGAACTGCCTTCCAAAGAGCACTCTGGGTGTACCAACCCTCCACACGGATTTCATTCGGTCAAAAAGGCAGCTCACCACCATCTTCAGCCATTAGACTGAGCAATAAATGCGAGACAACAAGGTGCAGGGCTGGATGAACACAGCAGGCCAAGCAGCATCAGAGGAGCAGGAAAGTTGACGTTTTGAGTCAAGATTTCTGAAGAAGGGTCCTGACCCGAAACGTCAACTTTCCTGCTCCTCTAGTCCCATACTGTGTTATCTCTGACTCCCTTCAGGACCCTTCTTCAGAAATCTTGACTCAAAATGTCAACTTTCCTGCTCCTATGATGCTGCTTGGCCTGCTGTGTTCATCCAGCCCTGCACCTTGTTGTCTCGGATTCTCCAGCATCTGCAGTTCCTACTATCTCTGATTCAATAAATGCTAGTCTAGCTAGGAACACACATTTCCTATGAATAACTTTTTTAAAAAAAATCAAATCACCCTTTGAGTTTCTATAGATAACACAGTGTGGAGCTGGAGGAACACAGCAGGTCAGGCAGCATCAGAGAGCAGAAAAGTTGATGTTTTGAGTCAAGATTTCTGAAGAAGGGTCCTGACCCGAAACGTCAACTTTCCTGCTCCTCTAGTCCCATACTGTGTTATCTCTGACTCCAGCATCTGCAGTTCTTACTATCTCTGATCAAGTTTCTTTATTCCAGGTTATATGACCTTAGTTTATCAAATGGCAACAACCAGATTTGGTCAATGTGGCAACTGCAAGGACTTTGTAAGGATTTGGAAGGTTGTTTTGATATCTTCTCCTGGGAGATTCTTCAGTATTTCTGCTCCTGTTTCTGTTTAAACTTTCACTGTTGTCTCAGTGTACTGGTGCCATTTTGAAACTCTTGTTTAAACTGTTATCTGTGTTAATTTACATTGTTCTTGGGGCCAACGAAAATGGGGGAACGTTCAGCCCTAGCAGATGAGAGTAAACCTCGAAATGTGTTTGGAATTCTCTCTCCACAGTCTGTGCAGACAAATAATTACAAGCGAGGATCCTTCAGCATCAACACCTGCTCAGCAAACCTTGAGAGAAGTGGATCAACTCTCCTGATGTTACAATCTCCTAAAAGAAGCGCAGCTTGCTTTTGAAATCTCACATTTCAAAATCTCTGGGGTAATAGAAACGATGCTGGCAAAACTTCACAGGTCTGACAGCATCTGTGGGGAGAGAAATAGAAGTAGAGTTTGAGTTTCAAAGGAGAGTCACGTTGGAGTCAACATGAACTCTCCATTGATTCCAATATTACTCTTCTTGGAGACTCAAAGGCCGAAGAAGAGTTGCATTGGACTCAAAAGTGTTAACTCAGTTTTTCTCTCTCCACAGTTGCTGACACAGTTGCCTATTAAGCTTTTCTGGTGCTTTCTGTTTTTATTTCAAATCTCTACCAGTATTTTTCTTTTATCTCAGGGTAGTTTTCCTACCTTCCCAGGATTACACCATTGAGCTGATTAATGACATCCCAAAAGGGTCAATAAGGAAGGATGAATTAGCATTTTTCCCCAAGCAGTCAGAAAACCGTAGCAAGTATTCAGGAATTTCAAACTTGCTCAGTGAATACAATTCATGCCCTTTATTTTGCAGCCTGACATCTCTGTCTACCAAAACATCATTACACCGGACAGAAACTTGGCCTAATTGACAGTGTTGCAGTTGTGCCTTAGATACAAGTACACTGTTTTATTTATGTGACACTTTTCAGGATGTTCCAAAGTGTTTTACAGCCAATGAAGTGTTTTTCAAGTGTTGCCACTGTTGTGGGGAAACTGTATAAATACCTGCCGTATATCCACAATTTTGCATTTGAGCTTTCCATGAAACATATTGATAAATAATGCTCCAGCAGAACTAGTTTTTATATTATTCCTCTGGGCTTAATCATCAACTTATTCTCACATCCCTTAATGGCAGGAATTCCATCTATGGTTACGTACACTTTCACACTGGCTCTTACTCCTACAGCATGGTTACAAACTGAGCAAAGTTTCCAAAAGCTAATTTCCTTCTATTGTTTTTTATAAAATCATTATAATTTGAATAGGTCTAATGCTTTGTCATTGTGCAAATGGACAGCTAAGCAATGTCGAATAAAAACCGAAAGAACTGTGGATGCTGTAAATCAGGAACAAAAACAAAGTTGCTGGAAAAGCTCAGCAGGTCTGGCAGCATATGTGAAGGAAAAAACAGAGTTAACATTTCAGGTCCGGTGACCCTTCTCAGAACGCTAAGCAATGTCACTCGATCCACTGTGGTAACATAGCAATAATTTAGATGTGCCACTAGTGTTCAAATCTGTTTTCATTTAACTTAGTAAATTTAGACACTTGAGTTCAGTTTTGATGATGCTATGTATGCCGAAATAGACAGTGCTGCTATGGGATCCCTTCTAGGTGCAGCTCTCATTAACATTCTTCCATGAGAAGTGTGTCTTTGATGGAGTGACCGCTAATCTTCTACCCTTCCAAATTTCTGATATATAGATAACACATTTCTGGTATTTGAATCTGCAAGTGCACCACAGAATTGCCTTATACACCTATTCTGGCATTCATCTTTGAAATAGGGCAGTCAAACCAGGTCTTTTTCTTTTATGCCTTAGCTGAGGAAATTGGCTAAGGGGTTTCAACTACTTTCTACTGCAAGCATAGGGTAATGCTGATCAACATATGTGTTGGGATTCCTACTGTTCTATGCATGATAAGATCAGCCATTCTGGCAACATCTTGAAGAGGGACCTTAACAATTGGAGTGTGATATAAATTTGTCGCTGAGATTGGGCGTATCAAAACTAGCCTGCATGACAATAGCTACTTTATCAAACCATCATTCACTGATAACTTGCAAATTCGAGAAAGGATTAAAGTTATGTCCTTTCAGTCCTGAAAAGTGCCCAGTCTACTGCAGGATACCCTGGAAGGCAAAGATGCCACATATATTTAACCACAGGTGAAACTATGTATAATGCTGATACTTCGCAGTAAAACAAGATTGGTAGGATGCAGCCATTGTAGCAGTAAAAAAATTGTTTTGACCAACACAAAAATGAGTGATATATGAATTTCAGTGCCAGTGTGACTCCAGGTACAGAGGCTGCATGACTGACACCATATCAAACAACAAATACATCCCTTTGTCTGTCCACGGCGGCAGCATGCCAAATGTACTTAGGTAGCCTGTGGCTGCAAAACTGAAGATATAATATACAACATAAAACGTGATTCTGCTACTGGGTGACATTTACTTGTTCCTAACTAAATCCAGTGCCAGCAATTGCACTGGCGAATGAGTCAAGGTTGTCAGTTGGGCTTGTAGTGTGATTCATTTTCACATGCTAGAAGCTACATTTATTCACACAGAGAGCCCTATTTACAGATAAAAGGAATCTGTCCATTTGTTATCACCTTTTTCCTGAGTAAAGGATTATGAAGTCAACTAATCCCTGATGTATATCCATGACGATGCCCTACCAAGTAAGAGTCAACCCACCTGGTTCTTTCTAAGACAGCAACACTCAATGCCTTTAGAGAGAGTTGGGCATCTCGATGGCTGCATTGCATTATCTCCCCATCTAACTCTATTACAGTTTAGTCTCCACCCTCTCTTCCTACTGTTGCCAATTTTGTAATTGCTGCACTGTTCCTCGTGGGTTGTGCTTGTCAATTGTTATTTTAATTGGTGAAACAGTTGTTTGGTGGAGGTTTATTTTAAAAGAAGACAGTCAGTAGTCCTCAATCCATTCAGAGAGAGGTGGACAGGGTGGGGGCTGGCTGAATTTATTTTATTATTTCCCCATGGGATGTTTATGTCGTTGGCAGGCCAGCATTAATCACCCATCCCTAGTTGCCCTTGACAAAATAGTAGTGAGCTCCCTTCCTTGAACTGCTGCAGTCCACTTGCTGTAGGTTGACCCATGATGCCCTTAGGGAGGGAATTCCAGGATTTTGACCCAGCAACAGTGAAGTGATGGCAATATATTTTTCAGTCAGGATGGTGAATGGTTTGGAGGGGAACTTGCAGGTGGTGGTGTCCTAATTATCTATGGCCCTTGACCTTCTAGATGGAAGGTGCCGTCTAAGGATCTATGGTGAATTTCATCAGTGCCACCGCCAGTACTTCCTCCAAGTGTTGTTCAACATGGAGGAGTACTGATTCATCACCGGAGGGGAGGACGGTACATGGTAATCGGCAGGAGGTTTCCTTGCCCATGTTTAATCTGAAGCCATGAGACTTGATGGGGTCTAGAGTTAATGTTGAGGATTCCCAGGGCAACTCCCTACCAACTGTATATCACTGCACCACCATCTCTCCTTGGTCTATCCTGCTGGTGGGACAGGACATATCAGGGATGGTGATGATGGTATCTGGGACATTGTCTGTAAGGTATGATTCTGTGAGTATGACTATGTCAAACTATTGCTTGACCAGTCTGTGAGACAGCTCTCCTAATTTTGGCACTCGTTCCAAGATGTTAATAAGGAGGACTTTGCAGGGTCAACGGGGCTGTTTCTGCCATTGTCATTTCCGGTGTCCACATCGATACCAGGTGGTCCATCTGGTTTAATTTCTTTGTTGAGACTTCATAGCGATTGATACAACAGAACAGCTTGATTTGATTTGATTTATTATTGTCACATATACTGATATGCAGTGAAAAGTATTGTTTTGCGTGCTATCCAGGCAAATCATATCTTTCATTGGTACCTCAGGGTAATAGAACAGAATGCAGTAATGTTCTAGCTACAGAGAATGCTAGGACATTTCAAAGACCTGATGAGAGTCACATATAGGCCAGACCAGGTGAGGATGGCAGATGTTCTTCCCTGAAGGTCACTAGTGAACCAGATGGGTTTTTCCCAGATTCTTAATTCCAGATGTTTTAAAATTGAATTAAAATTCCAACACCTGCCATGGCGGGATTCAACTCCAGTCTCCAGAACATTAGCTCAGTTTCTGGATTGAAAATCTAGCAACAATACCACCTCTAACTCTAATTTCGTCTACCCCTCTCTTCCCTATCCTCCCGTATTTTTAGTGTTGTTGCATCGCCCCAGTGGGTAGGGCTTGTTAATTGGGGTAGTACTTGTTAATTGTTTAATTTGTCAAATCGTTAAGTAGGTAGTGGGTAGCAAAAACAGTCAACAGTTTCTGCTGCATCC
This sequence comes from Rhincodon typus, assembly GCF_021869965.1. Lineage (NCBI taxonomy): Eukaryota > Metazoa > Chordata > Chondrichthyes > Orectolobiformes > Rhincodontidae > Rhincodon > Rhincodon typus. The sequence goes on from NC_063340.1 coordinate 81,377,756, forward strand.
CCATATCAACCACAGCCCAACCCATTATCACCTTCATATCGCATAATTTTTTCTTCCTTTCTAAAGTTTTTTTATATGATAATGCAAGACAAAAAACTCCAACTTCGTGTCTCTTTAGCAACGTTTAAGTACTGATCAAATTAGTATTTGTTAAAGTCACCAGACAAAACTTCTTTGTGTATTGAATTAAATGAGAGTTCTTTATTTAATGCCTTTCACTAGTAGCTCATTGTGATTTTTTCCCTTATTTCTAGCCAGCATTCCTTCACAATGTCAGCATCACTAAAGGGTTCACAATAACTGAACTTATATTAGAAGGACTAACGTAAAACAAAACATCCCAAGACGTTTGATAAATAAGCATTGATGTTGCCTTTTCAGGATCCAGTGTACTTGCAATAATACTTCTATTGTTCTTCCTGGTGGGTGATGCTGCAGTTTCAGTGGGAGTAGTCGCAATTCCCAAAGCTGAGTGCCTTGTCACCATTATATGTGGCAGCCTTAATATTGAAAGGCAACAACATTCAGCCCCTTCTCATTTTAGATTTTTAGAATGGAAGTTTGTCTTTGGCTTTAGAAAGTGCCCAAGAGTTCCAGATTACACGTAGTCACCTATTGTGTTTAATTTGCTCAGTGGGGAGGGGGAAGCTTGCCCAGTGTGATGCCTATACAAGATGAGAGATAAACAAGGATAAACTGCTTTCCAATCTGGAAGGAGGGCTTAGGCCCTTGTACAGAACTAATGCATGGCCAGGCAAGTTGATGAGGTGATGGAAGATGAACAAAGGTATTGATTGAGGTAATGAGAAGGGGTTGAATGTTGGATAACAGAGCAGGGAGAGCAAGATGTATCTTTTAAAATCATTCAACGGATGAAGGTATTACTGGCGAGGTTAGCATTTATTGTTTATCCCTAAATGTCCTGGAGAGACTGATGATGAGCTGCCTCCACGGACCACTGTGGTCCTTCTGATGTAGGGACACCCATGGACCACTGTGGTCCTTCTGATGTAGGGACACCCATGGACCACTGTGGTCCTTCTGATGTAGGGACACCCATGGACCACTGTGGTCCTTCTGATGTAGGGACACCCATAGTGACATCACATTGGAGATGATTCAGGGAGACTAGTAAGGGGAGGCTAAGTACAAAGGAGCACAGAACTACGAGAGGCCCTAGCTAGCTACTTTGGACAGTGACCTCAACAGAGCAGATTTGATGGAGGTATTGTGTGGAGGCAAAAGGTAAGAAGTACCATCCATCACATAGGAGTCAGCAGATTTGCAACAGAGGTAGTTGAATGGCCTAACCAGGGATGTGGTGAAGCTATTACTAGCATCCCAGTATTTTGTGCAGGCTTCTATGCATGCTGGCACACGTAAATCATGAAAAGCCTTCAGCTCCCCCAAGTGGATTACTATATATGCACAGAACCTGGTGAGGAAATCAGCCACTCAAGGTCATAAGACACACAAGGAAGATCAAAACAAATATCAAACTGCTGGAAAAACACAACAGGTCGAAACTGCTGGAAAAACACAACAGGTCAAGTCAGCATCCATGGAACTAACAGTTGATACTTACATTTTGGGTGTGAACCTTCAGAAATGCCACTGGGATATGATCAGAACAATTTTACTCTGATGGCTCTATCTCCTGTTTCAGAAGTTCTGAAAACTCTTTTTGCTTCAATCTTGGATTCCTTTCTGCTCTAATGCTCAGGATAGAGCTGTTTCTTCTCTCCTGATTTTGCCTCTTTTCTCTGACATTAATGACCAGTTTCCCTTGTCCTCACCTTCGACCCACAACCTTTGCATTCAACAAATCACCCTGTCATTTTAATGTGCCTACAACTATGACCCCAAAGTCCAAACCCATGTATAGCCCACCTCCTTTCCTGCTTTACATCCACAGCAACAGAAAAGAATACCAATACCCAGGCAATTCCTACTTGAAACTGTTTCGACAAATCAGTATGGAAGTAAGAAGGCGACTTAAAGCTAGAATGGGAATCAGCATTTAACTGAAGACTAAAATCCAACAGTCAGGCCATTGCCACACTGTTGTGTAAAATGTTTGTAGTATAGAACTCAAAATAATAAAATATTGGCGACAGTCCTTACTGATGGTAACATCCTTTGAGGTCAAGACAGTGTTAAGAAGGAATGTGTAATCTGCCCCCACCCTCCATCTTCATTGCCACCATTTTTCATCCTGACAAGAACAAGCTTTCCAGTGATGTAGATATTGTCTACAGGATGGACTTTTCAACCTCAACCAGTTGAAATCCAAGAAGCAAGTGACACCAACCTCGCTTGTGGAACTTCAGTGTGTGGATGACAATGTCGTCTCTGCTCTCTAGGAAGTGAATCTTCAAGCCTTACTTAATGTCTTTGCTGCAGCAGCAGACCGAAGAATTGGCCTCAGCCTCAATGTCAAGAAAAGTCAAATCTTTTACCAACAAAGTGAACAAACTGATCAGACAATACAAGCCACATAACCTTTAATTGCACTGGCACTGAAATTAATACATAATATTGCTCAATTGTATGGACAGCAGGAAGTATTTTTGGTCTGATGACAGTTATTGGAAAATATTTTTATTTTAAAAGTTTCTAAAAGTAGGTTACGTGATAGGTTGACATTACATAATGTGTAAAAGTTTTGTTTACAGCATAGTGTTACTCACTAGATTTAATTTACAGTTGGTTTTTGTAATGTTCAGTACATGTCAAACATGCAGCTTGAGGAATTCTTTGGTTTTCAGCCCCTCAGCTTTAGTCAGTTGCCTTTCCACTTAGTGCCTATGAAACAGAAGTTGCGCCAAGCTTTACCGCATGTTTGAACAGATAATCTTTGACATTGGAAATACCAATCTGCAAAACCCAGTTGAGGAGAACTCCTTGCACTGAAGACCAAAGGTTTTGGATAGTCAAAGATAAACTTATACCATGTCGATGGTCCTCCAGCAACAACTAAAATGCACCAGTGTGCATTCCTGTGATTAGTCCACATAGCAAAGTCCTGAATCAAGGAACTGTTTGGAAGGAACCTCAACAAAATCAGCTATATCTTCTCGCAAAGCTGCATTACAATGGCAATTGAGCAATTGCCTCTTCTCCAGAACTGTCCCCTTGAGAGCAACATGAGACTTCAGACATGCAGAAGGGATCTGATGGGGAGGGCCCTTCTCAACACCAGCCAAACCATACCTTGATGTTTGTTTGAACACTTTGGCAGCAAGGCATTCTGCCAAATCATGTATTGAGGAAAATTTCACATCTTTTGAACTTCCTGTAATTTCCAATTCAAACTGTTTTCACCTTCGGGCTGTATACCTGACATGGAATGCATTTTGTAAATATTGAGTCAATTATAATCATATTGAGTGGAACCATGCTGTAGGAGAACAAGTTGAATTTTCTTGCAAATTCCATAGGATTCAATATTAAACAGTGTAAATATATCTTGGGAAATATTATAGGCACAAATGGAGCAGAGCATTTTGGAATTGTGATTAAGGCTCTAAGACAAATGGAAAATGGTGATGAAGAAACTATGGATGGTTGGACCAAGGATCCTGCTTAAGGAATTCTTCTGAGGCTGTGAAAATGGTCTTCTGACAAGCACAACAGTCTTTGTGTGGGTCAAATAAAACTCTAGCCATTGCAGCATTTCTGTTTGATTCACATTCACCTTAGGGTCTGTGCCCCATATATAGTTAAGGAAACTTGCATTCTTATAGCGCCATCCACCACCTCAGAACAGCCTAAAGTGATGTAAAACAATTTAAATACATATGAAGTGTACTTACTGTTGTTATGTAGGAAAGGCAGCAGCAGATTTGTACACAACAAGCTCCCATTAACAGCAATGCAACATCGTCCAAATAATCCTTTTAGGATATTGATTGAGGCATGGATTTTGGCCAGGATACTAGGGAAAATTCCCTGAGCTCCTCCAAATAGTACTTTGAGAAAATTTGTATCTACTTCATGGGCAGATATTTGAAAGACATCACCTCTGACAATGTAGCATCTCCTTAGTACTGTAGGGTTGTATTTGTATAATTCAAAAGTAACAATCTGGAATGTTTTGATGAATCTGCTTTTTCAATGGGAAGAGAGGAGGGAGTACCAGGCATTTTCAATGTGCTTCAGAGTCAACCTGCTTGGTTTAAAAATTGAATAAAGTATTACAGTTAACTGTCATTAATTGGTGCATTCTCCATCATAACACTTCTATTGATCAGAGTCAACTCGCCAACCAATCAGCATGCTCCTCTCACACTGTATAAATATTGGTCTTATCCTTGTATTAGTATTCTTGTGAATTGTCCTGAAGACAGCAAGGCAAAAAGCTTTGACAAAACTGTGTCTTTTTTCAGAAATACTCAAATTTTGAAAATTTTTCTTAGCCTCGTATTTGTCTGTATGATCTGTGTTGTAAGTTACAAGTCAAAATATTTTGATTGCCATTTGGTTTCTATATGATTTATTATTGAGCAAATAACCATTATGCTATTTAAGAAATATTGATTATCTTTGGTAAACTTATTTTCAACAGGTTTAGCTGATTAGAAAACTTGATTTTTTAAAAGAAACTAGTTGTGTGTTCTTCAATAATGAGCACCAAGCTGATAGCTTAATAATGTAATGCCATTGCAAACATGAAAAGGGTCTACCTCTAAGTCATTAGTTCATATTTACTCCCAGGATTAGAAAGGGTTAGTTGACAAGTTGTGAAATGTTAAGATATTTGATCAGGCTGATCAGACTTCTTGTCCCACAACCTTCATTGCGATTATAATCTTTCAAAATAAATGCTTCTACAACTGCTTTACATAAAGCAAGGAAGTTGATCATAAATTTTCCATAGAAGTTGGTCATAAATTTTCCATAGAAGTTGATCATAAATTTTCCATAGGAGTTGGTCATAAATTTTCCATAGGAGTTGATCATAAATTTTCCATAGGAGTTGGTCATAAATTTTCCATAGAGAAGGCAGGTGGATTATTCATGCAGTTCAACAGAAGGACCCACAGAATTTGCAATTTTTTTTGTGAAGGGGGAATAAAAGGCACGTGTATAACTATTACCCACATGTCAATGATTCCATAATTGAGCTTATCCACAGGTGGCCTCCCTAGCAACAGTCATTCATGTGTTAAACAAAATGTTTAAGTTAACCAGTCATGGAGGAATCAAAGCTAAGCCAATCCTCTTCTCTGTTCATGAAAGTAGAAATGGAACATTGCCTGGATTTTCCCAAGCGTCTGGTTAGAAATACTGCAACAATTCTCAACTGATTAATATCATGACTATGAGTGAATAGCGACTGTTCCAATTATGAATAATCAGCCTCAGATAGCTGATCCACATTACTAATTCTCCTTGCCTACAGAACTAGGGGCTGTTCTAGGGCAATGGTAGTGTCCCTGAAATAAGGGATTCAAGTCTCACCTGTGCTGAAGGTGTGTCATAAATGTCTGAACATATGATTTTTTAAAAAAATCTATTTACAGATCTGTTCTTAGCCAAGGTAACTAATTGTCTTAGGACTAGAGAAAGTCTTGTTTTCATAACAACTAGATGTCTCAAAGAACTTTACATCCAATGAAGTACTTTTGAAGTGTAATCAATCAGCTGTAAAGTAGAAAACATGGCAATAAATTTGCACACAATAAATTCCCTACAAACAGCAATGTGATAATTTGGAAAATAGTTACTGGCCTAGCAAATGATGCCCAAATCCTGCAAATGATTTATACATATTATTTTTTAAAGTGTGAGTGTGTTTGAGAAATAAAGACAGTGCTGGAGAAACTCAGCAGGTTTAGCAGCACTGTTGGAGAGAAGGCAATAGTTTCAAGTCTAGAGACCTTTCAGAACTAGAGTTAATGTTGAGTCCAGTATAACTCTCCTTTCGAACAGAAGGTGCATTACGTGCCCATTTATCTCCCCACCTTCCAAAGCCCCAAAGACACTTTGCAGATGAAGCAACATTTTACTTGTACTTTTTTTGAATCACTTCTGAAGAGGAGCTTACTGGACTCCATGTACATTAACTAACTCTGTTTTTCTCTCCACAGATGCTGCCAGGCCTGCTGAGTTTCTTAAGGGCTTTCAGCTTTTATTTCAGGTTTCTAGCATCTGCAGCATTGTTCTTTTTCTATTTGACTCCTTTTGTGTGACGCTGATTTAAGAATACCTATTCTATTTGATTATCTGAACAGAAACTTAGCATCTCATTCAAAGCTGTATCTACAAGAAAGCAGCAGTCCACCAGTATTGAATTGACAGCTGTTGACATTCACTGAAGTAATAGAATGGTCTTGCATATTGCATAGCTATCACTCAGCTAGGCTAAAGGATGAAAGCATTAATGTTGATCCCAGGGTTAAAAAAGCTGACTTAATTTTGGTGAAAAGTCAAATTTGAATTGAAGGTGTTTGGTGTTCAAGAACTTATACAATTTTTGTTACACAAAAGGTACAAAATAAGTCACTTTGCATCACATCACGACTAACCTTTGGTTCTGGAAGTTCAAATTTTTTTACTAAAAGCCATTAGCTTATAATGGGAACTCTAACAAGGAAATGAAAATTCTAGAAAGGAGTAAAATACTGCAAATGCTGAATATTTCAAACAGAAAATGCTGAAAATATTCAGCACATTTGGTAACATCTATGGAAAGAGTTATGGTTTCAGTCAAATATAACTTCAACAGAAAAGAATTCTGAAAAAAACAAACGTTAAATTCAAAACATTTAGAGTCATATGCAGCATAGAAACAGACCCTTTGGCCCAACTCATCTATGCCGACCAGATATCTCGTATAAATCCAGTCCTAATTGCCAGCATTTGGGCCATATCCCTCTAAACCCTTCCTATTCACGTACCCATCCAGATACCAGGAGCTTGGTGACCAGTGGTGTTCTGCAGGGATCTGTTCTGGGACGTCTGCTCTTTGTGATCTTTATAAATGACTTGGACGAGGAAGTGGAAGGGTGGGTTAGTAAGTTTGCCGATGACATAAACGTTGGTGGAGTTGTGGACAGCGTGGAGGGCTGTTGTAGGTTGCAACAGGACATTGACAGGATGCAGAGCTCAGCAAAGAAGTGACAGATGGAATTCAAGCCAGAAAAGTGTGAAGTGATTCATTTTGGAAGGTCGAATTTGAATGCACAATACAGGGTTAATGGCAGGATTTTTGACAGTGTGGAGGAACAGAGGGATCTTGGGGTCCACGTCCATAGATCCCTCAAAGTTGCTAACCAAGTTGGTTGGGTTGTAAAGAAGGCGTATGGTGTGTTGGCTTTCATTGGCAGGGGAATTGAGTTTTAAGAGCCGTGAGGTTATGCTGCACACTTGCTGGTTAGACCACACTTCGAATATTTTGTTCAGTCCTGGGCATCTTATCATAGGAAAGATGAGGCAGCTTTAGAGAGGGTGCAGAGGAGATTTACCAGGATGCTGCCTGGACTGAGGGCAGGTCTTATGAGGAAAGGTTGAGGGAGCTAGGGCTTTTTTCATCAGAACGAAGACGGAGGAGAGGTGACTTGATAGAGGCATAGAAGGTGATGAGAGGCATAGGTAGAGTAGATAATCAGAGATTTCCCAGGCGGAAATGACTGTTACGAGGGGGCATAGTTAGAGGGTGATTACAGGAAGGTATAGGGGAGATGTCAGAGATAGGTTCTTTATAGAGTGTGGTGGGCATGTGGAATGCACTGCTGGCAGTGGTTAGTGGAGTCAGATACTTTACAGACTTTTAAGCGACTCTTGGATAGGCACATGGAGGATAGTAAAACGTAGGGTATGCAGGGTAGTTGATCTCAGAGGAGGATAATAGGTCAGCACAACATTGTGGGCCGAAGAATCTGTACTGTTCTATGTTCTAATCGTACCAGCCTCCACCACTTTCTCTGGCAACCCAAACCACACACACATCTTCCTTTGTGTGAAAAAGTTGCCCTTCACATCCCTTTTATATCTTTCCCCTCTCACCTGAAACCTGTGCCCTCTAGTTTTGGACTCCCTCACCTCAGGGAAAAGACCATGTCTATTTACCCTATTCATACCTCACAATTTTGTCTATTCAGTCACCCCTCAGCATTCAACGCTCCAGGAAAAATAGCCCCAACCTACTCAGCCTCTCCCTCTAGCTGAAAGCCTCCAACCCTGGCAACAGCCTTGTAAATCTTTTCTGAATCCTATCTACTTTCACAACATCCTTCCTGTAAGAGGGGACCAGAACTGCACACAATACTCCTAAAGTGGCCGAACCAATGTCCTATACTTAGTGCACTGACCAATAAAAGCAAGCACACCAAATGCCGCCTTCACTATCCAATCTACCTGTGACTCCACTTTCAAGGAACTATGAACCTGCACTCCAAGGTCTCTTTGTTCAGCAACACTCCCCAGGACCTTACCATTAAGTGTATAAGCCGTGCCCTGATTTGCCTTTCCAAAATGCAGCACCTCACATTTATCTAAATTAAACTCTATCTGCCCCTTCTTGGTTCATCAGATAGATCAAGATCCCGTTGTACTTTGATGAACCTTCTTGACTGTCTACTACACCTCCAACTTTAGTGTTATCTGCAAACTTACTAACCATACCTATGTTCACATCCAAATCATTCATATAAATGACAAAATGCAATAGTCCCAACACCAATCTTTGAGGCAAACCACTGGTCACAGGCTTCCAGTCTGAAAAGCAATCCTCCACCAAACCCTGCAATCTACCTTCAAGCCAGTTCTGTATCCAAATAGCTAGTTCTCCCTCTATTCTATGAACAAACCTTGCTAACCATTCTACCATGAGGAAGCTTATCAAATGCCTTACTGAAGTCCATATAGATTGCATCCGCTGTTCAGCCCTCATCAATCCTCCTCATTACTTTTTCAAAAAACTCAGTCAAGTTAGAGCTAATTTCCCACGCACAAGCCATGTTGACTATCCCTAATAAATCCTTGCCTTTCCAAATACATGTAAATCCTTTAACAGTGGGTGTGGCATTATCTGGTCAGACAAAGTATTTCCAGTACTTTGTTTTTATAGTGAGGCTCTACTAACACTGATAAGCTGGTACTTCACACACAGCTGGGTATTTCCTAAGAACCAGTTATTACAAATGCCATCTAAATATTCATTACTGTTGTTAAATGTTTATTTTTACCCCGACCTCCAATTTTCTGTCAAGGCTGGGCATAATTCCCCTGCTGCTTTACAACTGGCTGTTCATATGTAAACTCAGACAAGCTAAGTGCACATGACGCGATTAGAATCCCAAAAGGTTAAGAATCACACAGCTGAGCTGGATCAATGTTCACTGCCCAGTGTGAATCACCAACTCTGACGTCAGAAAACCACGGTAAATAGTAACTTCTTTTTGACAATTACCTTTAATTTCAGCTTTTTTCTGTAGCCGATTAATGCCTGGGTGAGAACACCATTACAGATGGGGATGGTGGTGGGGGGGGAGCTGTGTGCATGTGCTTTTGTTAGGTACAATATTATAGTGCCAACCTTTTGGGTTAGCAATGCCGAGGCCTGGACTAATGAAATCAGAATGAGAGTCCAAATCCTATCATGGTAGCTTTTAAAAGAAGTGGGATGAAAGTATTGCTGATTATGCCAGCATTTGTTGCCCATCCCTAGATCTGTTCTTAAATAACCCCTAGATCTGTTTTTAAATAAAGTGTGGAAATAAAACTCGTTGTAAAGTGCATCATCCTTTGATATAGTGAATAAATAAAAATATATGTTTTAAGTTTGTTAACTTTGCAAAAAGGCAGTATTTCCCACCTTTCCCAAAACTGATTATTTTTCTATTGGCATTGAACAGTGAGGGAAGGAAGTGCCTAAATTTGCTCCATCCAGAGGAAAAGGAGTGCATCAGAATTAGCAGAATTGTGAACCCAACACTATGATAATTCATTAATAAACAAGTGACACACAAAGCACAAGTTCAGGGGGGATTTTATTTGATAAAATTTTACAGAAAAAAAATGCAGAAACTGAAAATGTTTTCATCCTCTAGAAATTGGAGGTTCACCACATTTCACCTAAACATTACAATTAAAATGTAAAAAAATAAAAGACACTTAAAAATCAATTAATTGATAAAGCTTCCAAATACGACCTGCAGGCACTTTGTTTTGGAATGTTTAAAAATCAAGATTAAAAAAGTTGACATCTCTTGGTTGAAATTACAGCTGCGGTGAAACCATCGTTCATTCACTCACTGCAGATCCTAGAAGTAGTCTTTGTTATACTGATTGCTGTACTGGCTCCAGAACTGTTGCAGTCGCTGTATGATTTAAAACAAAAGAGAGAGGATCAAAGATCCTAAATAACAACACCTTTCAGAAAACAATGGTCTAAAAAGGTTTTAATGGAGTCGCAGTTAAAACTGTGTAAAGGGAGCACTATTTTGAAGTATATGTAACCCTAGATGGCACGAGAAACATCTAAAATCTACCATCCCAGCTGTCTTCCATCTCTACATTTTATACAACAGAAGCACATGGGGAATTTTATAAAATACAGGTAAAGGTAGCCTTCCAGTGGCACTGAAGTGAGCTGCCAAAAGTCCTCTTTCCTACTGGTTTCAGAGATGGCCACAGTTTATAATTAGGGTCTCATGCATTGAGATCAGCCCACAGATGAGACTTGAAACAAAACACACCCATCTCCATTTCTGCTCAGCCATCCTTCCACTC
>NC_063340.1:81388992-81399597 GCF_021869965.1 Rhincodon typus
GGCAGTTCAGAGGAGGTTCAGTAGATTGATCCCAGAGATGAGGGGTTTGTTGTATGAAGAGAGATTGAACAGTTTAGGCATATACTGCCTGAAATTTAGAAGAATGAGGGGAGATCAAATTGAGGTATTCAAGAGAATAAAAGGTATGGATAAAATAGACATGAAGCAGATGCTTCCTCTTATGGGGCACCCTAGGAGGAGAGGTCATAGTCTTAGGATAAGTGGGAGCAAATTTCAAACAGAGTTGAGGAGAAACTACTTCTCCCAAAGGGTTGTGAATCTGTGGAATTTGCTACCCCAAAATGTGGTGGATGCTGGGAGGGTTAGTAAATTTAAAGAGGAGTTAGATTTTTAATTGGTACTGAGTTGAAGGGTTATTGGGAGAATGCCCAACAAAGAGGGTGAGGAGCATATCAGCCATGATCGAATGGCAGAGCAGACTTTGATAGGCTGAATGGCCTAATTCTGCCTCTATATCTTACGAACTTACGAATGAACAAACAAATTGGGAGCAAGGGGAGACCCCTCAAGTCTGTTCTGCCATTTGGCAGCATCATGACTGATCTGACTGTGCCTTCAAATCCTTCTTTGCTTATCCCTTATGCCCTTTGGTTCCCTTATTAGTCAAGAATCTATCTACTTCAATCTTAAAAACATTCCTTGACCCAGCCCCATCACTGTCTAAGGAAGAGAGTTACACAGACTTAAAATCCTTTGAGGGAAGAAATTTTTCCTCATCTATGACTTGAATGGGAGACCCTTTATTTCCCTCTCATGAGGGGACAGTTTTGGTATCCACCCTTAGGATCTTGAATATTTCAATAAGATTGCCTCTAATTTTTCTAAATTCCAATAGATATGGACCCAATCTGTCCAGACATTTCTCAAAGGGTAACCCCCTCATCCCAGGCATCAGTCGAATGTCTCAACTATTTGTAATACAATGAGGGAGGCAATAGCCTAGTGGTATTATCACTGGACTGCTAATCCAGAGACCTCAACAACATTCTGGGGACGCAGGTTCAAATCCTGCAATGGCAGGTGGTGGAATTTGAATTCAATAAATATCTGCAATTAAGAATCTAATGATGACTGTGAATCCATTGCCGATTGTCGGGAAAAACCCATCTGGTTCACTTATGTCCTTTAGGGAAGGAAACTGCCATCCTTACCTGGTCTGGCCTACATGTGACTCCAGACCCACAGCAATGTGGTTGACTCTTAGCTGCCCTCTGGGCAATTAAGGATGGGCAATAAATGCTGCCTAGCCAGCGAAGCCCAAACCCTGTGAATGAATAAAGAAAAAAATTACATACTTCTTAAATAAGGAAAATTGTTTACAGTACTCTAGATATAGTCACATGAATGCCCTGTACAAATGCAGTAAATAGTTTTATACTTTTAGAAAACATTTATTTTCCAAATCCATTGCAATCAATTCAAACATATCATTTGCCTTCCTAATCAGCTGTTCTACCTTCATACTAATCTTTTGTGATTTATGTACCTGGGCGTCCAGATCCCTCTGTACCTCTCAGTTCTGCAACTGCTCCCCATTGAAAAAGGGTGGTGTGTATTGCCATTGCAACTGCAGGGGATAATTTACTGCACAGGTGTGCACAGTGCCTTTGTTGTTGAGCATAGCTACGAACAAGAGGTTGGAATAGGGTGTGTGGGAGAGCAGGATGGGAATGCTGAGGGGAGCTGGAGAGTGGCGTTGGGAGTAGAAAAGCAGAACTGGGATTGACAGGGGTCATGACAAGCATTATGGGAATGTAATGGGGCGTGGGAGAAAGGGTGGAGTAACACAACAGAGTAAGGGGTGCTGAGCAGACCTGCAGAACAGAGCTGAGAATGGGAGAACAGAACTGGGATTGGAAATGGAAGGGGTAAGCAACTGACAGGAGGGGTTGCCATTGGGAACAGGGGTGGGGGGGTGAGCTGAGCAGAGAGCAAAATGGGATGCTGAGCAGGGCAGAAAAGCAGACTTAGGGGAATAGATGATGTGAGAGAGGAGAGTGGGGATTGGGAGAGTCAGATATTGAGGACACGAGTGCTACAAGTGGAGTGAGGATGTTGAGGGTTCCTTGAGTGTCAGTGACACAGTGAGCAAATCTTGGTATGAGATAAGAGGAAGTTTGATAAGGACATGGGGGAAAACATCATTGAAGGATATGTGAAAAGGTGTTATGAAGAGGCTATATCCATTTCTGTGCTGTAAATTTTGTGAGAGAGCCAAAGAGGAATTCTGAGAACCGCAAACTCATCCTGTCTGTCAGGATTTTGCTGCCTGACTGCCCTCTACTTTATCTCTAATTTTATAAATTCTTTTGCCCAAATTCTTCATCATTCTCCTTCATCATACTATTCCATGTGGCCTCAGCATCACAGTCTTGATTACAGACAATCGTCACCTACAATCATTTCCTGGCATTCCTTATCACTACATTGCCCCACTTTTTCCCGTTTCAAATTCATTGCCATTTAATCAACTATTCTGTTCTTCATCTCCATCAAACTGCTATTGCTTCATAAACACAGATTCCCTTCTTTGAACAAACATATGTCACTCCCAATCGTAAAATTTTGAATGGACCAAATGTTCACAGCATTTTGTGGGGAGAGAGTTCCAGATTTTCACTGACAGTTTCAAAGGAAAGTTCCACTCAACTTGAAAACATTAACTCTGTTTCTCCCTCTACAAATGCTCCCGGAGCTGCTGAACATTGCCAGGACACTCTGTACTTATTCCAGATTTTCACTGCAGACTTCTCTTCTAAATCATAGAATCCCTACAGCATGGAAACAGGCCATTCGGCCCAACAAGTCCACACCGCCCCTCCAAAGAGCATCCCACCCAGACCCATTCCCTTGTATTTCCCTTGTCTAACCCACCTAACCTAAACATCCCTGGGCACTATAGCATAGCGAATCTACCTTCCCTGCACATCTTTGGGAAGAAACCAGAGCACCCAGAGGAAACCCACGCAGACATGGGGAGAATGTGCAAACTCCACACAGTTGCCCAAGGCTGGAATTGAACCCAGGTACTGTGAGGCAGCAGTGCTAACCACTGAGCCACCGTGCCGTCCTTTTGTTATAGCAGAGAAGATGAAAGCGAGATTTGATCAAAAACATGGGATTTGATAACAAGTATTTCTGCTGTAACACGCATTCTGTTAACGCAAGTTGACTGTAATGTGATTGATGAATATTGGATGCAGTTTGGATAACGCAAACTTTCTACTGCACGGTATAGCGATTATAAATGACCCAGCTTTAAGTTTAGACTGCACCACTTTTGTCCTGGCTTCACTTCTACATTGCTAATTTTGCTTTTAAATGTCTCTCTTTTGCCTCCTCACCCTCACCAGCAAAGGCGAGAGCTTATGGACTCCCTTGTGATTAAAATTGAGACCATCTGCTCACTTGTCTCTGGCACAACAAATTTCATCCCCTACAAAGCTCCCAATCACTTTACTCCCAACCCTCCATCCATTTAACCTAAGATTCTCCACCACCCATAAACTTCATGTCACTTGAAACTCTGCTGTCTGTACCTTGACACCAAAGAGAAGGCCAGAGGAGATTTACCAGAGTGGGTCCAGGTATGAGGGAATTTAGTTGCGTGGTTAGGCTGGAAAAGCTATGATTGTTTTCCTTGGAACAGAGGAGATCAAAGCTAGATCGAGATATACAAGGTTTTGACAGGTTTAGATAAGGTAGACAAAATAAATTGTTTCCATTAGCTGATTTTAGACTGTGCTGACACAGTTTCAAGGATTTGGGGAAACAAATGCTCAAATAAGATCAACTTATTTGCAGTGTATGGTTTCATCTAAAACTCACTAGAGTGGGGAAACAGACCCGACTGTGTTGCTGTGCAGAGAACTGATATGGACTTGAAAGGCTAAGAGGTAACCTTCTGTATTGTAATGATGATTACCAAAAACCTGTTTACCTGTCATTCCTGTGTTCACTGACCTACATTTGCTCCTGGTATAGCAGCAGTTCTGATTTAAAATTCTCTTAATTTTGTTCATCCGTGGCCATCCCATACCAGCATTGTCCCAGTCTCTGTAGCCTCCCACAAGTCTCCAAGATCTCTGAGTTAATGCATCCACATTATACAGATTTCATTTCTTGACTGACCTATTGCTGGCCCTCAGTTCTAAGAGAGTTGATTCTGACTGTAGCCTCAGCTGATAACCAGTTAATTTGCCTTCAGGCTTGGGATCAATATCTGGGAGTGTCCAAGTCTGTGTGGCTTACTTCTACATTTGACATTGAAGATCTGATGAGGCTGGTTCCAATGACCCTTCGAATATGCTAACATGACAAATTGCTACACAAGCCCTAAGCTCCAGTATAAAAATGGAAAATGTTGGAAATTCTCAGCAGGTCAGGTAGTATCTGCAGAAGGAGAAACAGAATTAATACTTCAGGTCAATAACCATCCATCCAAATCCTAAAATCTGGAATTTCAAATCATTGCTTGGAAGTACAGAACTTCAGCATTGCTAAAAGAGACGTGAGGTTGAAACTCTTTATCTTCCCTTATCAAGACTAGGGAACAAGATAACAAATTTAGAAAGGGAACATCAATTTACACAGCATGAGAAAAGAATGCTATTGTTGTACCATAATTGGCATAGAGATGTAGGAGGAACTGGTAATTGTCAATCATAGTTAGCTGATTAAACAGACCAAGCAGGCAACCTCTGAGTGGTCAGGCTGTTACCATGGGGTGTATAGCTCCATATCTCCCGCCACCATGAGAAAGGTACAATGTGGGCATTTTTTAGGGCCAAAAGTAGTGGCCATCAGCTGCTTCAAGCAGTTTGCTTGATGTACAGTGATTTGATAAGGGTGCTGTTATTTCAGAGAATATATTTGATACTTCCTTTGGCAGCATCAAGCTTACATAATGAGCGGATGGCTAGGGCCCTATTCAGGAGGATGCCAACAAGGTTGAGCTTGTAGCACATACAACCTTTGGAACAGCAATGTGTAGGATGACCAGTGAATATGCACTTCCAGTAGATAGTAGTAGAGAACTCATTGGTTGACTTCCCAATTAAAATGTCAGGGTAAGGCAGCTTGTTTGATTGCTTAATTTCAATGATAAACTTTGATAAACAGGATAAAAGGTGTCATCTACATATTGGAAATTGTAAGGGGTAATAGGTTAGTGATCATTCAATCAAAGAGGTGCTTCTCCTGGAAACCAAAGAAGATGTTAGCAAGAGGGGAAACCATGAGAAACACCATCGATTTGAATGTATGTTGTGCGCCAAGGCGCAGTGGGGAAAGACCACTGGCTGAGGCATTTCTGCTGAAGTTAAATGGGGATACGTTCAATTGTCGGATCCTCCTAATGCCTCAAATGCATGTAAATATAGTCTTGCATGTATAAGAGATGTCTTTGGTTTGTTTGGATAGAGTCAAACTCCAATGTTTGTTTCCTTAATATGCTACTGTACAGAATTGAACTGCATTTGTGATTACGTATATGTACAAAATTATTTTTTGCGAATAAAGTATATTTTGAAATAAAAAGAACTTTCAGTCTTTCAGCCCTGTGGATAAACCCTTGTGTTTCTGCCATTTCTCTTCTTTCCAAATTACTATGGCTGTGATTTGTATAAATGCAACCTGTAGGTGGCACAAACTGCATGCATGCATGAAGAGATAGCCAACGTCATTGGTAAGCGATTGAAAGCAGCAACCAGACTCAAAGATGGTATTGCAGGAAGTGTACATTCAGAAAAGTTCTTTAGACTTTTAAACAATTTAAAAAGAAAACTAATGCATTTCATTCCAAATTGTTCTTCTTGCCACTGAACAAAACAGAGGCTAGCACACTGTGTCTGCCGGTGGCTGCTTCCATTCCCTTCCACTCCCGATCACAGAGGCAGTCTGCTGGTGCCTGAATTCCCACCACTCTCACTGCTGATGCAGGCCTCTAACCCACTTTTGCTCCTGGTGCAGACTCCACTTTGCTTCCTTCTCAGCTTGCCTGGCCCCTTACCAGCAGTGCATGCGCTGACGCCGACATTATTGCACACAGAACATGGTGTCATCAGCAGCATATGCACAGACACCTCCTGCAGCCTGCCCTGTGATGACCAGCTGATGTTACATGTTGTGTCTATATAGGCCTAGGGCAATTTGGAGTTATGGATAATCATTCTGGATTGCTATAGAATATAATAAGTAGTAATTCAAATCAAATTATTATGTAAATAAACAGCAGAATGTTTGACTTTTAATCAAGCGATAGAATTTCGTACTACATTTCCTGATCTCACAGCCTCTAGTTTCACTTTACTTGAAGACTATACTTGGCCTTGATCTTACAGAGAATTAGCTTATATTTTCATTATTTGGTTGAAATCCAGCCATTTCTATGGCCTCACAGGCCAGGGACTTCCAAAGACAAGCCTTCTGCATTGAACAATTCTCGCACTCAATGCTAAGTCAGCGATATCTAGTACCTTCATTGGGTGGATGAGGGCCACATATCCAAATACCTTCTCTATATGGTGAATTATCCATTAGGCCATATTTCCACAGGATACCTATAGGCCAGATATGAAGATGGCAGGTAAAAACCAAAAGAACTGCAGATGCTGGAAATCAGAAACAACAGAAGTTGCTGGAAAATCTCAGCAGCTCTGGCAGCATCTGTGGAGAGAAATCAGAGTTAATGTTTCGGGTCCACTGACCCTTCTTCAGATCGATGGAACTCATAGACAACTGTAAGACATAGACAACTGTAATGATGGGGGTTGGGGGTGGCATGTGGCTGATTTTTATTTTTTGGAGGGGCACTGTAGGAGGCGAGGCAAAAGGAATACCTCAGCTGGTTGAGAAGACATAAGAACATAAGATCTAGGAGCAGGAGTAGGCCATCCAGCCCCTCGAGCCTGCCCCGCCATTCAATAAGATCATGGATGACCTTTTTGAGACTCAGCTCCACTTACCCGCCCGCACACCATAACCCTTAATCCCTTTACTGTTCAAAAATTTATCTAGCCTTGCCTTAAACACATTCAGCGAGGTAGCTTCAACCGCTTCAATGGGCAGGGAATTCCACAGATTCACAACCCTTTGGGTGAAGAAGTTCCTCCTGACCTCAGTCCTACATCTGCTTCCCTTTATTTTGAGGCTATGTCCCCTAGTCCTAGTTTCACCTGCTAGTGGAAACAACCTTTCTGCCTCCACCTTATCTATTATATGTTTCTATAAGATCTCCCCTCATTCTTCTGAATTCCGATGAGTATAATCCCAGCCTACTCAGTCTCTCCTCATAATCCAACCCTCTCAACTCTGGAATCAACCGAATGAATCTCCTCTGCACCCCCTCCAGTGCTTGTATATCCCTTCTCAAGTAAGGAGACCAAAACTGCACACACTACTCCAGGTGTGGCGTCACCAGGACTCTATACAGCTGCAGCATAGCCTCCCTGTTTTTAAACTCCATCCCTCTAGCAATGACAACCTAAAGACAACCCAAAGTATACAGAGACCAGCAAGCAATGCAGCATCTCAGCCCACAGTTTTTATCTACAGCAAATGTGGGGTCCTGAGCCACATCAGGCATTTTCTTATAGAGTTGACTACAAGGCACAAATCATAATTTCATGTGATGGAATGCTATTTCTAGTTCTGGGGATATTGATGAGGTTGCTGAGAGAAGATGGAGGGCTTCTTTCTTCAGTGACAGATTTTGCTGCTGGGGACTGGCTTACTGTGGCCATTAAAGTTGTAGCATGCTGCTATGCAGAGGGACCTGAGTGTCCTTGTGCATGAATCAAGGTAGGTCTGCAGGTACAACAAGTAATCAGGAAGGCAAATGGAGTTTTGTCCTTCATTGCTAAAGGGATTGAGATTAAAAGCAGAGAGGTTATGTTGCAGCTGTACAAGGTGCTGGTGAGGCCACACCTGGAGTACTGTGTGCAGTTTTGGTCTCCTTACTTGAGAAAGGATGTAATGGCACTGGAGGGGGTGGGAAGGAGGTTCACTAGGTTGATTCCGGAGTTGAGGGGGTTGGCTTATGAGGAGAGACTGAGTAGATTGGGATTATATTCATTGGAATTCAGAAGATTGAGGGGGGATCTTATAGAAACATATAAAATTATGAAGGGAATAGATAAGATAGAAGTAGAGAGGATGTTTCCACTGACAGGTGAAGCTAGGACAAGAGGGCATAGCCTCAAGATTAGAGGGAGCAGATTTAGGACTGAATTGAGAAGGAACTTCTTCACCCAGAGGGTTGTTAATCTATGGAATTCCTTGCCCAGTGAAGTAGTTGACGCTACTTCAGTAAACGTTTTTAAAGATAAGGTAGATTTTTTTTGAACAATAAAGGAATTAAGGGATACAGTGAGAATGCGGGTAAGGGATCTGAGTCCACGAAAAGATCAGCCATGATCTTACTGAATGGCGGAGCAGGCTCGAAGGGCCAGACGGCCTACTCCTGCTCCTAGTTCTTATGTTCTTATTAAGAGTCAACCATATAAAATTAAAGCAGAAAATGTTGGAAATACTCAGCAGATCAGGCACCATCTGAGAAGAGAAATAGAGGTAATATTTCAAGTCTGTGACCTGTGGTTTGAGTTGAAGAATGATAGAAATGTAATTGGTTTTGAATCAGTGGAAATGTGGGAGGGGTCAGGAAGAACACATGGAAAGTCTGTGAGAGTGGAATTAGCTGACAAAATGAACGAGACAGGAAGTTAGTGGTATTGTTACTGAACTAGTAAACCAGAAGTGAGCTAATGCCCGAGGGACATGAATTCAAATCCCAGCACAGCAGCTGGTGGAACTCAAATTCAGTTAATAAAGCTAGACTCAATAATGACAACCATGAAACTAACATGGATTGTTGTTTTAAAAAACTCTGGTACACTAATGCCTTACCAGTTTTGGCCCAACGTGACTCCAGATCCATGTGGGCAACTCTCAAATGATCTCTGACATGGTCTCACAAACTACTCACTCCACAGGCAATTATGGATGGGCAACAACA
This sequence comes from Rhincodon typus, assembly GCF_021869965.1. Lineage (NCBI taxonomy): Eukaryota > Metazoa > Chordata > Chondrichthyes > Orectolobiformes > Rhincodontidae > Rhincodon > Rhincodon typus. The sequence goes on from NC_063340.1 coordinate 81,398,027, forward strand.
GCTGGCCTAGGTAGAGATGCCGTCATCCCATGAAGAATTAATAAAAAGCTTTGGAACAAAAGCCAGAGAGTGGTATGAATATAGTAAAGAAACAAAAGATGCATTCAGATGTAATGGCTGCATAGTTGCATAGTAGCCATCGTGAGTGTGACATGAAGGGATAAGGAAGGAACTGTGACAAAACCAAACCAGCAAAAGAACACACACGTGATGGAGGCATATGTTATGAGATAAAATTGTTGAACCTATTGTTATGTCCGAAGACTGTTGAGTTGAAAGATGAGATGAGTTGAGAGATGAGGTTGTGTTAAGCTTTATTGGAACAGTGCAGGAGGCCGAAGACAGAGGGGTCAGAGTGCATGGCGCAAGGTAGGGAATTGAAATGACAAGCGACAGGAAGCTGAAGATTGTATGTTGGAGTCACGAATAGGTCAGACAGCAGGTTCATTTTCCTGAAGCATTTGGCATTTCTATGACTGCCTGGTAATTTTCCTTCCTCATTTTTCTGGAGCCAGCCCACAAATCACTAATTTTGCAATTTGTCATGGTGGGAATTGAAGTCCTACTCTTTGGATTAAGTCCAGAAAGCATATCTACTAAACTGCAATTCTGTATTTTGTTTATATGCTCTAAGGCTTTCCTGTTTGATAACAGCTTTAATGAAGAAGATTGAAAAAAAATCATAGCTTTGACCAACAAGAACAAAGCATCTCCAGAATCTTGAGCTGTTCTGAAGTTCACCTAGCTGTGGCCGAGGCTTCGTGAACTGTGTTACTAAGGTGTTAACGTTGCTTCATTCATCAATGATTTATTCCTCCCTTTTACTTGCATTAGCTTCTAAGACATCCTGATTTCATATCTACTATAACAAATTCCTTTGGTTTTACAGTGATTCTATTTAATTTTTAATTCCAATCTGATTTAAACCACACAGAGAATAAAGAATTTAAATTATTTCATTTTTATATACTTTACTCGTACTTGGGGCATTTTCAGCTATAATATTTAATTTTTTTGATGGCAATGTTAACAGCTTCATTATCAGAGTATTTTTTTTAGGCACACCATCAGAATTGAGGATGACTTGCTGATGGGTTCTGAGATGATTAAAACATCCAATGCTCAATTTGCAGGCTGTGCCATTTGTGGGTAGGTGGAGCTTGACATATCAGCGTTATGAGGTGCTTGAGGGCTCTTGCACTCTCTTTTCAGCTACTTGACTTCACCTCTGGTGATTCCAGTGAAGACTGTTGATGTGTTTGGTGCCTTTCCTAGTAATTTGCAAGCTGGCACATCAGAAGACTGAGTAAGTTAAACTACCGGACTGTTCTAGAAATTTCAGTTGCTTCAAGGAAATGAACCTCCAACTTTGAGCTGCTGCTGGCCTATTTGTGACTCCAGCATGCAACCTCCAGCATCCTGTTGCTTTTCATTTCAATTCTTTACCTTGCTTTATGCACTCTGACATTTCAATCCTTGGTCTCCTACAGTGTTCCAATGAAGCTCAATCTAATTGTAAGGAATTAGATTTTTGACCAGGCACTCTATAGCCTTCTAGACTCCACATTGAG
>NC_063340.1:81399997-81417132 GCF_021869965.1 Rhincodon typus
GCCTAGACCCTTCTTCAGAAAAATTTTCTGAAGAAGGGTCTAGGCCCGAAACGTCAGCCTTCCTGCTCCTCTGATGCTGCTTGGCCTGCTGTGTTCATCCAGCTCTACACCTTGCTATCTCAGATTCTCCAGCATCTGCAGTTCCTACTATCTTTGATGCCTAACAGTCAGTGGTTTATTTGATTTCCTCAAGGATACTTTGTCGCCATCGCTAAATCATCTCCAGTTTCCTTGTGGGAGCTTCCTGCTGTGATTGAGTTCCATGTAGAACAGTTGCTTCAGGAGGCTGATGTCATGTAATTATGACCACATGGACCACAATGATGGTTGAAGGCAAATTACCATTGAGGAATTCCAATCATATCCTCAGAGAGTCACATTTATTTGCAACTCGTAATTGCAATTTTTACTTCAGTGCAGCCTTTTCCAAGGTCCATGTTCCCCCCAGTTATTACATTTCAACTTCATATGCAAGAGAATTGCTCAGCAATTACTCTTTAACAAGCCTCATCACCTTTGAACCCAATTCTCCCAACACAATTAACATCACATTTCTTTGCAGCATAAAATTCCTCGTGTGATCATTTAACTTTATTTTTTAAGATATTACTGTGTTCACCTTTTTGAGGTATTAAAGTTTTTGAGATGTTTCAGTGTATTTAATCCTTATTATAAAATTCAGGAAAATAAAGGCTCAAAATCAGTTTTGAGGTTTGTTTCTTTTTAATCTGTCCTCATTTTATCACAATTTATGATGTCTTAAATGATTGCAATGAAGTAGGTTCCACTGATGAGCTTTCCCAGCCATCTGTTGGGTATGGTGTTAATGGTGCTGTCAAACTTCCAGTAGTAAACCACACACACCCACTCATAATGTTTTTACTAATGATATTAAGCATTTCTCTTTGCAAATAGTTTTAGTAAAAGCATACCTTTTTTTTGGTAATATCACAAGGAAATCTTTGTGGCCACAGCGTATTAAATGAAAGCTATTGCTTATAAATATTACACAGTTACCAGTGGAGCTCCCAGACGAGCAGATCTGTGTGTGTACTGATTGTGTGCTATTTGTTCCCACTTCACATGGCACACAGAACTCTGTGAACCTGCATCTTACCAATTTTTATAGTTGGACCATAGAAAGCATTCTATCCGGATGCATCATGGCTTGGTATGGCAACTGCTCTGCCCTGGACCATAAGAAACTACAGAGAGTTGTCCAGTCCATCACATAAGCCAACCTTCCATCCATTGTCTCCATCTACACTTCTTGTTGCCTTAGAAAGGTATCCAACATCATCAAAGACCTCTCCCACTCTGGTTTTAATATCTTCCATCAGGCAGAAGATACAAAAGCTTAAACACAGGTACCAACAGATTCAAGAACAGTTTGTTCCCTGCTATTATTAGATTTCTGCATGGACCTCTCAAATTTTAAATTTAATGTTGATCTCGCTCTTTGTGCACTTTCTCTGCAGCTGTAACATTGTATTCCTTGCTCTGTTCTATTATCCTAATGCACTTTGGATGGTATGATCAGCCTGTACTGCACACAAAACAAAACTTTTCACTGTACCTAGGTACATGTGACAATAATAAATCAAATCAAATCAAATCAGGGAAACCATAAATGTCAACCTCGTTAGAGATAGCACCAAGGCGGGTTTATGTACAATGGGAAAAGTCAACATGTGGGTGTATCACTGAGAAAACAGAGATAGTACTGCTGTTGGCCAGCTTGCATAAGGAGGATTTGTAGAGATAACCACTACAGCTGCCTGGAAGATCCCTGTGGGATAAAAGCTTAGTGTAGTAGTGACTGTTATATTGTGGTATTGATCCAGTATGATTTAGGAACTACATTATGCCTATTTGTACACGCATTCTAGAGAGCCACATCACTCGCTATCACAATGCGATCTGTGTAGCAAAGTAACAGTGTATAACTCTGCAGCTTATGGAAAGATTTGAAAAAAAAAGGTCAATGTAAGCTCTAGTACTGTTTCTAAAACATGATTATTTCAAATTTCTGGAAGTGGCAAGACTTAACAGTGACCTTTACATTGCCCATGACAGGTTGTCCCAAGAAGGTCTTTGTAGATCAAATGGGTCAATTCAACAGTAGCTTCACCAGTGATCCACAGACTGCTCCTTTACTATATCCAAATGGCTGAGCTTATTCTTTACAAGTATATCCTTGACAAGTATGTTCTCTGAGTCATACAACTCTCCTCCTTTCTCTCTTCTGTACTTCTCCTCCACTAAAGATTAAAGATCTATACAGTGCAGTTTTTGGACAGAGAACTCTCTACTACGTAGCAGTGATTTCCCATGTGACTTTCACTAATATTTGGAGTAAAGTATCACATGGTACTACACAGGATCACCATTAATGCCCTTAGAAGATGAGAGGCAATTTATCCTTTGGCACTTCCTCCTGTCATTATGCTATTTGTTACTTACATTTGTATTTTTTCCAAGTTGCATAAACATATTGAAAAGATGATTAGGTAGGGTTTGCAGTCTATCAATAGGAAAAGTGTCTTTTTTCTGTTCTAAAATATCTTCAGTTTGTAAATCAGTTTAATTTGCCTCTTGCTTTCTGCAGAATCATCATTCAATGGTAAGCTGACGTTACATTTTGGCAACAGCCAAATGAAAAAACAAGAGTAATTGGTCTCAATTGCCAAGTGGGAATTAAGACCAGTTACTTTCCAATTGTACTGTATTGCTCCTCTTTTATCCCTGCGTGGATGGCAGTCTGACCTCCCATCTTCCATCCTCCATAAAGTTGAACTCATCCAAAGGTTTGCTGCCATATTTCCTAACTTGCACACAGTTCCATTTGTGCATCACCTCTGAGCTTGCTGATCTAAGTAAGCAACTGGTCCAAAAACAATATTCTCATCTTTGTTTTCAAATTCACCCATGACCTTGTCTTTACTTGTCTTTTAACTTGATCCAGACCTCTTACTTTTCAGAACTTTTACACCCCTATGATTCTGGCTTGTTGTGCCTCCCTTCTTTCATTGTTCTGACATTGGCAGCAGTACCTTCAACTCTGAGGCTTGGAATTCCCTCCTGAAACCTGTGTATCCTTCTGTTCCTTTAAGGCACTCCTGGACTTTCAGTAACCCATCCGAATATCTCCCAAAGTGGCTCAATATGTATGAGCATACGAATTAGGAGCCGGAGTAGGTCATCTGGCCCCTCAAGCCTGCTCGCCATTTGATAAGATGAAGAAGGGTCCAGACCCGAAACGCCAGCTTTCCTGCTCCTCTGATGCTGCTTGGCCTGCTGTGTTCATCCAGCTCTACACCTTGTTATCTCAGATTCTCCAGCATTGGCAGTTCCTACTATCTCTGATAAGATCATGGCTGATCTGGTTGTGGCTTCTGCTTTCTTTACCACTCCCTTCTCTTTGACACCTTTGTCAATCCAACTGAACTTTAAAAAATATTCAATAACCCAATGTAGGAGCAAATTACAGCAGATACTGGAATCTACTGAAAGCAACAAAAAATGGATGCTGTCTGACCTGCTGTGATCTCCAGCATTTGTTGTTTTCAATGATCCAACCTCCACTGCTGTCTGCAGTGGAGAATTCCACAGATTAATAACCCTAGGTTAGTGAATAACCTAATAAAAATTCTCATGTTTCCTGTAAATGGAGACTTCTTTATTTTCAACCTGTGTCCCCTAGGGTTTAGTCTCTCTCACAATGGGAAATGTCCCTTCAATATCCACCCTGTCAAGCCCCTTCGGGACGTTATAGGCTTCAAAAAGATGACTGCTCATTATTCTAAACTCAAACAGATACAGGCCCAAGCCGTTTGTCTTTACCTCATAAAATAATCCCTTCATCTAAAAAATTAGTGGAGAAAACCTTATTTGCATTACTTCCACAGCAATGATATCCTTTCTTGACTAAGGAAACCAAACTGTCCACACCACTCCAGATGTAACCTCACAATGTCCTATAAAATTGGAGCAAAACTTCCCTACTTTCGTATTCCATGTCCTTAAAATAAGTCGCAGCATTCAATTGCCCTCCTAATTACACACAATATCTGTTTATTAAATTTTTGTGTCAAATTATTGTCTGAGTATTGTTGTGTGAAGTATCTTGGGATGTTTGATATTTTAAAAATGCTATATAAATATTAATTGTTCATTCACAGGATGCAGGCATTTCTGACTATGCCAGCATTTACTGCCCATCCCTAATTGCCCAGAGAGCAGATAAGAGTCAACCACAGCGATGTGGGTCTAAAGTCATAAGTAGGCCAGACCAGATAAGGGTAGTAGTTTCCTTACCTAAAGGCCTTGAGCGAATCAGATGAGTTTTTCCCAATAATCAATAATGGTTTCATGGTCATCATTAGACTCTTAATTCCACATTTTTAAAATTGAATTCAAATTTCACCATCTGCCTTGGCAGCATTCGAATCCAGGTCCCCAGAACATCGTCTGGGTCTCTGGATTAGTAGACTAGTGAAAATACCTTTAATCCATTGCCTTTCCAGATGTTATTGTTAAGGGCGCAAGAAATAAGTCCTGTTTCTTTTGAGGTTTCTTCAAAGGAATGTCAGAGAGCATTGGAAAAGGAAATTAAACTGTGAATGTCTTCATGTTATTCCTACCTCAGTGAACTGAAATGCCAATATATTCGTGCAAGCCCCCTGCTCCTGGAGGTAATGCTGGTAATAACATGCCAATGCAAAGCGGGCTGTTTTTCCATTGCTTTGTGTCTGGGAATTGACCATTCTATGATCACAAACCAATACAACATAAATTTGCCTTTTCCCCATTAGATGCTACAAGTGATTTTAGCATCCCAGTTCTGTGCAACAGCAGAGACAGTATTCCCTCTTGGTAGGGGGTCCCTCAAGATCAACAATGACTTACTCACACTCTGTTTTGAAGGGTTCTGAGATAGTTTAGATAAGTGCAATGAGTGATCTGCAGACTGCCACATACAGGACAGGTGAGTCTTAGAGGGCCAAGTAGATGTGGTATTTGGAGATTTGTGCATGCTCTCTGATTCTTTGACCATTGCAAGTTCTCGATAAAGTCTCTTGATGTGTTCAATATCTTGCTGATTAAACGTTCCCCATTTTGGCCTGTCACAAACCAAGGACTCCCATGTGTGATTATGTACGTTTTAACATTTTCAGGGATGCGTTGGGACATCTCTAAAGTACTTCCAGTCTCCTCCTGAGAACTTACTACTGCAACCAAGTTCGAAGCAAAGGAGTTAGTCCAGGAGTCTGGTGTGAGATACACAAACAATATGTCTTGTCTGGTGGATCTGATTTTGAGCATGTTGACTTGGTAGAGGATATTATTGTTTGTGGATGTGATGCCACTCAAATAGGCTGCTTTGTCCTGGATGGTGTCAAGCATCTTAAGTGTTGTTGGAGTTGGACTCAACCAGGCAAGTGGGGAGTATTCCATCACAATCCTGACTTGTGCCTTGTTGATGGTGGACAGGCTTTAGGGAAGTCAGGAGGTGAGTTACTGATTCTTGTGACACACCACTGTCACAGGCTTCCAGCCTGTAAAAGAACCCTACATTACCACCCTCTGTCTTCTACCTTCAAGCCAATTTTGTATCCAGCTGGCTAGCACCTCCGGATCCCATGTGATCTAACCATATTAACCGGTCTACCATGTGGGACCTTGTTGAACGCTTTGCTGAAATCCATATAGACAATGTCTACTGCTCTGCCTTCATCAATCTTCTTTGTCACCTCTTCAAAAAAACTCAATCAAATTAGTGAGATATGATTTCCCATGCACAAAGCCATGCTGACTAACCCTAATCAGTCCTTGCCTTTCCAAATGCATGTAAATCCTGTCTCTCAGAATCCCCTCCAAAGATACATCCACAACTGATGTAAGGCTCACCAGTTTATAGTTCCCTGGCTTTTCCTCACCACCTTTCTTCAATAATGGCACCACATTAGCCAACCTCCAGTCTTCCAGCACCATGGCAGTTGATGATACAAATATCCCAGCAAGGGGCCCAGCAATCACTTCCCTCGCTTCCCATAGAATTCTGGGAAACACCTGATCAGGTCCTGGGGATTTATCTATCTTTATGCATTTTAAAACGTCCGGCATCTCCTCTTTGACGCCCACCGCCGACACCGATGTCGCTCCACCCACCGCCAACACCGGCATCGCTCCGCCCACCGCCTCCACAGCCAGCAGCTCCAGAGAGGACAGTAGCACCCAGCCCTGCCGGGTCTTCACCATCCCCCCAGACCTCCCCCTTACTGAGGATGAACGGTCAGTCCTCAGTAAAGGACCCACCTTTGTCCCCCTCCAACCAAACATCGACAAATTCAATTCACGCTTGGACGTTGAACAGTTTTTCTGCCGCCTCAGCGCTTACTTCTTTAATCGTGAGCCTAACCCTCCCTCTACTGACCCTTTCTCTTGCATCCAACACACCCCCTCCTCCTGGACACCACCCCAAGGCCTCCTACCCTCCCTCAACATCTTCATCTCCAACTGCCGTCGAGACATCAATCGCCTCAACCTCTCCACCCCTCTCACCCACTCCAACCTCTTCCCCGCAGAATGTGCAGCCCTCCGCTCCAATCCCAACCTCACCATAAAACCCGCGGACAAGAGAGGCGCAGTTGTAGTATGGCGCACTGACCTCTACATCGCCGAGGCCAGACGCCAGCTCTCTGACACCTCCTCCTACCGCCCCCTTGATCATGACCCCACCCCCAACCACCAAAACATCATCTCCCAAACCATCCACAACCTCATTGCTTCAGGTGACCTCCCACCCACAGCCTCCAACCTCATCATTCCCCAACCCCGCACGCCCGTTTCCATCTCCTTCCCAAAATCCACAAACCTGACTGCCCTGGTTGACCCATTGTCTCCGCCTGCTCCTGCCCCACCGAACTCATCTCCACTTATCTCGACTCCATTTTCTCCCCCTTGGTCCAGGAACTCCCCACCTACGTCCATGACACCACTCACGCCCTCCACCTCCTCCAAAACTTCCGATTCTCTGGTCCCCAATACCTCACCTTTACCATGGATGTCCAGTCCTGAAACACCTGCATTCCCCATGCAGATGGCCTAAAGGCCCTCTGCAATAACAACCAAAACAGAATCCTCCTCATCCTCACGTCCCACCCCACCAACCTCCGGATCCAACACATCATCCTCTGACACTTCCGCCATCTGCAATCTGACCCCACTACCAAAGACATTTTTCCCTCCCCACCCTTATCTGCTTTCCGGAGGGACCACTCTCTCCATGACCCCCTTGTCCGTTCCATACTCCCCACCAGCCCCACCACCCCTGGCACTTTTCCCTGCAACCGCAGGAAGTGCTACACCTGCCCCTACACCTCCCCCCGCACCCCTATCCCAGGCCCCAAGAAGACCTTTCACATCAAACAGATGTTCACCTGCACATCTGCCAATGTGGTATACTGCATCTGCTGTTCTTGTTGTTGCCTCCTCTACATTGGGGAAACCAAGCAGAGGCTTGGGGACCGCTTTGTGGAACACCTACGCTCGGTTCGCAACAAACAACTGCACCTCGCCGTCGCGAACCATTTCAACTTCCCCTCCCACTCCTTGGACGACATGTCCATCCTGGGCCTCCTGCATTGCCACAATAATGCCGTCCGAAGGCTGCAGGAACAGCATCTCATATTTCGCTTGGGAACCCTGCAGCCCAAGGGTATCAATGTGGACTTCACAAGCTTCAAAATCTCCCCTCCTCCAACTGCATTCCAAAACCAGCCCAGCTCGTCCCCGCCTCCCGAACCATTCCTCCCACCTCAAGCCCCACCCCCATCTCCTACCTACTAGCCTCATCCCACTTCCTTGACCTCTCCGTTCTCCCTGGACCGACATATCCCCTCCCTAACTCCCCACCTACATTCACCTTTTCTGGCTCCAACCCCGCCTCTTTGACCTGTCTGTCTCCTCTCCACCTATCTTCTCCTTTATCCATCTTCTATCCGCCTCCCCCTCTCTCCCTATTTATTTTCAGAATCCCCTTCCCCTCCCCCATTTCTGAAGAACGGTCTCGATCCCAAAAGTCAGCTTTCCTGCTCCTCTGATGCTGCCTGGCCTGCTGTGTTCATCCAGCTCTACACATTGTTATCTCAGATTCTCCAGCATTGGCAGTTCCTACTTTCTCATTCTTAGAGTGATGTGTTCATTTGTTTTCTCCCTTCTTTTCATCATTCCTCTCCAGAGAACATTGGCCACATAAAGTCATAGAGTTGTAGAGCACTGAAACAAATCCTTCGGTCCAACTCATCCATGGTGATCAGATATCCTAAATAAATCCAGTCCCATTTGCCAACGTTTGGCCCATATCCCTCGAAACCCTTCCTATTCATATACCCATCCAGATGCCTTTTAATGCTATAATTGTACCAGCCTCCACTACTTCCTCTGGCAGCTCATTCCATACACGCACCACCCTCTGCGTGAAAAAGTTGCCCTTCAGGTCTCTTTTGAATCTTTCCCCTCTCACCTTCAACCTATTTCCTATAGTTTTGGACTCTCCCATCCTGGGGAAAACACCTTGCCTATTTACCCTATCCATGCCCCGCATGATTTTATAAATTTCTATAAGGTCACCCCTCAGCCTTTGATACTCCAGGGAAAATAGCTCCAGCCTATTCAGTCTCTCTCTCTAGCACAAAGCCTCCAATCCTGACAACATCCTTGTAAATCTTTTCTGAACCCTTTCAAATTTCACAACATCCTTCCTATAGCGAGGAGACCAGAATTGCACACAGTATTCCAAAAGTGGTCTAACCAATGTCCTGTACAGCCACAACATGACCTCCCAACTCCTGTACTCAATGCACTGTCCAATAAAGGCAAACATACCAAATGCCTTCTTTATATCCTATCTATCTGCAACTCCACTTTCAAGGAACTATGCATCTGCACTCCAAGGTCTCTTTGTTCAGGACCTTACAACTAAGTGTATAAGTCCTGCCCTGATTTGCCTTTCCAAAGTGCAGTACCTCACGTTTATCTAAATTAAAATCCAGCCACTCCTCAGCCCATTGGTTCATCTGATCAAGGTCCTGTTGTACTCTGAGGTAACCTTCTTTGCTGTCCATTACCCCTCCAATTTTGGTGTCATCTGCAAACTTACTAACCGTACCTCCTATATTCACATCCAAATAATTTATATAAATGATGAAAAGCAGTGGATCCAGCACCGATCCTTGTGGCACACCGCAGGTCATAGGCCTTCAGTCCGAAAAGCAACCCTCCACCACCACCCTCCGTATTCTACCTTCGAGCCAGTTCTATATCCAAATGGCTAGTTCTCCCTCTATTCTGTATGATCTAACCTTGCTAACCAGTCTGCCATGAGGACCCTTGTGTTGAGCTACATTCATTGAGTGGCAGGTGTCTGCCAGTTTATTCTTTGCCCAGTGATTGTTCTTCATGTTTGTCCCAAGTCATTTCATCCCTTGTATTTCTGGGGAAGGTAAGGGACACTATAGATTTCCTTGACTGTAGACTCCAGCCCACAGGAGTGCTGGAAAAAGCACTTAGCTCACAGAGCTGTCAACATCTACCTTCCTTTCACACTGTTCTCTGTTGTGCTGAGTTTCAAAATGGTAAATTAGAATAACCGCACAGAGGCTGGTATTCTGTCACCCTTTATTCACATATGCATTGTATGTGGGTTGTGACCAGCCAGCTCAAAGCCAGTCCCTAGATTGAGGAAACCTTCCGAATCTCCTGTTTATATCTGTGAGCCAGGGCTCCCTGATTGGCCCAGGTTAACAGCCCCAATCAAGGATCTCACAGTCAATGAGATCCATCTGGCCCTCATTTCAATCACTACAATAATGAAGTCCGTAACCTCTCTGTGGCTCGATATTCTGACGTCCCGATATCTGCCATTGTAAAAATGACAGATGGTGTGTAACCAGTGTGTAGGGAAAGCTTAACCCAAATTAAATCATTAGTCCCCCAACAACACTGTACTGCTTGTTGTTAGGGCAGTGGTGGTAGGGGTTGGGAGGAGTGTCACATTGAGGCCTCAGTGGCAGTAAATTATTCAAAAATGTATGGCATGGCATATCACATTCAGTCTATCCTCACCTGAAAACCAACTAAGCAAGGTTTGCAGCAAAACTAGCAATGAGGAGTAATTACAACTGATTAATGCTCCACCCTAATGGAGGAGTGCTAAGGCTACCTGCATTGTACTTATTTCCCTAGGCCTGACTCCTGAGATAAGCTAATACACACTAAGAAAGAGTAGAAGCTGGTTAAGTTCCTGCTCCCAAGGCTTAATAATCTTTGCCTAGAACGGGTGAAAAAAATGTTCACATACCGGATTGCTGCCCAATGATCCTGCACAAAACTGTAAAAGCAGTAAACCCAATATCCTGAACGTACAATACAGAGAACCAGATATTCTAAAAGTAACCACAATGCATCAAATGTAATGGAAAGACCAAGTTAATGAATTGCAGATGCTATCAACTGATGCTTATAATGAATATTTTTTATGTTGGTGCATTCATTATATCTGCAGCACTGCAACAATGCATGTTATGCTACTTGCAGGGAAATAATAGCAGCTGAAGCTTCTTTCGTGCAAAGATGTCAAATGGGGGAAACCATAACAGAAGCCTTTAGGATCTGATATGGGAATATGCATTTGCAGAGGTGCCTCCCCAGTTTGCATAGTCAATAAAAACACCACAAGCCAGATAGCGACACTGAAATTTGCAAGCAATGCAAATTGTTGAAAACTAGCACAAATTCACAAATGTACATTTCAACTTTGGCTCAAAATTTGTGAGGAACATAATATCGCATAATTGCTTAAAGTGTTTGTCTACATATAAAATATAGATCTTAAAGTCTGTGTCATAAAATTTGTTTATATATATTAAAAAATGTGTGAATATATTCACAGGTATATAACTAAGTTGTATATCAAATGAAATGTCGCTTAATTAAGTATATTTTAGTATATGACAAAGAAAGATATTAAAACCTTACTCTGAAGATCAGAACAAAAGAGGAGGTCAGGGGCACAGATCTATGTAAAACCATTGACTTCAGTCATTAAACAGATTTTTAAAGAAAAGCTACTGCAGCTGGTCCTGTATACCCAAGTGCCAAATATGTCCCATCTGATGCTGAATCAGTATTCCCGCTTGTGTTGTGTCTGAGCCGCATGCATTCGGGTGATAAGAGTATGTCTATTTATGGTACAGAACCAACTGGAGGCACAGAATGAGTTGCAGTGTTCAGTAACAGGCAGGCTCATTCACGTACAGACACACACACATTGCACACACTGCATTAGAACGCCAAGCCAGAAGTCTGCTGACATTTTCTTTATAGCTTATCATTTGGGGAATCTCTTCTATTTTCCTGTCCTGATATTTTACTTTAAACAGCTGTTGTATTTCCACAATGGATCTTGGAAGAAGGTTGAACAGAGGCGCAAATATCACATTTATTAATCCTTGGATTAAGTACTATCTATTTTTCTTCAGTTTCTTGTTCTGGGTAAGTAATTGTTGATACATTTCCAGCCAGTTTTTTTTTTGTTGCCACAACATGCATGTAGGTGTTTTAATTGATTCTGTTTAAAGGTTAATTCTTTGTAGCCCGTTCTGTAATATCTGCCTTGTCCATAACATTAACCATCAGTTCTAAGTGAAGCTGTTAGTGAAGGGATTGTCTGTGCTTATCTTAATATTTCCTTGTGATTATTATTTAATGTGATTCGTAATCATTTTTTGAGTGTCTTTTTTTTAATAGATCAAATGTTGGTTAAGTGTTGGTGCGGTTGTGTAGTCTGCTTTCGTGGAATTAGTGAACGTGTCGGATTGGTTGTATGTACTGGTATAGTATAGTAGCAGGAAAGATGCTTTGTTGGAGGGGGCTAATGGTGTAGCTGGGTGATGTTCTGTATAGCCAGGGGCAGCACTGATGCCTGTACAGGGTGGTGCCAACATCCATCTCCCTCCCTTGCAGGATTGTGCCCTTGAGATTTCTATTGATTTGATGCATTCATTTTATGCAAAGTTCATCCGAAGACGATCTTACCACTCATGCTGGTACACAGCTCCAAGATTGATCAGTTAACTCATCATGGGGTGGGAGAGCCAGGCCGAATCTGGCTGAGTTGCACATTTCACCATTTGCTCACCACCACCTTCTCAAGGGCAATTAGGGATTGGCAAGAAACACTTGCTTTGCAGTGATGCCCACATCCTCTGAAAGAATAAAAGAAATTAAATGATCAGAGGAACCTAGTTGCAAAGATCCTTTCACCATGTATTATTTCATTTAAATTGTTTCATGATCTTTCAAAGATTTGGTAGAAAAATAATACCAGTATTTGGGTAAACTGACCTGTCTATTTAATCTTCCCTTTGAGGTGAGATCTAAATCTGCTCATTCAGAGGCCATGGAGAGGATAATTGGCATTGATGGCAAATGTCTGGTTCTTGTCCTTGGAGAGACAGGTTAGCAAAGTCAGAAAAACAACAGCAGGGAAAACCATGCACACATCTAGTAGATGACCCATTGCAGCCTCCCCCTGGGATCCCACTACCATTGATGTCTGTCTTCAGCCAGTTCGATTCACTCCATGTGTTATCAAGAAATGGCCGAAGGTGTTGGACTTGTATAACATTCTGGTGAAAATATTGAAGACTTGGGCCTCCAGGCTAATCATGAAACTGTTCCAATACAGCTACAACACTGACATTTACCTGTATGCAAAAAGCAGGACAAACCCAATTGACCAATTTGCACTCTATCAGTCTACTCTTGATTATCACCATAATCATGGAAAAAAATTGTTGATAGTGATATCAAGCAACAGTTGCTGAGTAATAATCTGCTTACTGACACTCAGGGCTACTAGGCTCCTGACCTCATTTCCCAAAGGAGCTGAACTCCAGAGGTGAGGTGAGAGTGACAGCCCTTGACATCAAGGTAGCATTTCACTAAGTATAGCATCAAGGAGCCCTAGCAAAAGTGGAGCCAGTCAGAATCAGAGGGAAAATTCTGTGGGTTGAAGTCATACCTAGCGCAAGATGAGATGGCTTTGGTTGTTGGAGGGCAGCCATCTCAGTTCTTTTTTCTGAAGAAGGGTCGAGGCCCGAAACGTCAGCTTTCCTGTTCCTCTGTTGCTGCTTGGCCTGCTGTGTTCATCCAGCTCTACACCTTGTTATCTCAGTTGTAGGACATCTCTGCAGGAATTCCTCAGCCTCAGTTGTTTCATCAATGACCTTCCTTCCATCATAAGGTCATAAGTGAGAATGTTTGCTGATGATTGCATAATATTCAGCATTATTTGCAGCTCTTCAGATACTGAAGAAGGGTCACTGGACCCGAAATGTTAACTCTGATTTCTCTCCACAGATGCTGCCAGACCTGCTGAGATTTTCCAGCAATTTCTGTTTTAGTTGTTGTCCTCAGATACTGAAGCAGTCTGCATCTAAATGCAGCAAGACTTGGACAATATCCAGGCTTGGGCTGAGAAGTGGCAAGTAACATTTATGAGTGCTATGCTTTGGACGTCGCCAACAAGAGAGAATCTAACTATCATCCCTAGACATTCAATGGCATTACCATCCCTGAATCCTCCCAGTATCAAAAATCCTGGAGATTACAGTTGACCAAAAACTGGACTGGATCAGCCATATAAATGCCATGGCTACAAGAGTAGGTTAGGGGTTAGGAACTCTGTGGTCTGGGTGGGATGCTCAGAAGGTCAGTGTGGACTTGTTGGGCCGAAGGGCCTGTTTCCACACTGTAGGGATTCTATGATTCTATAATGATGAAGCTCACCTTCTGTCTTCCAAATGCCTATCCTCATCTACAAGTCAGGAGCTTATCTTATTTTTTTCCCTAATCAGTCTGTTCAGAAATGTTATTGCACACTTCAGAAGCAGGTGGGACTTGAACACAGGCCTCCTGGTTCAGAGTAGGGATATGACCACTGCACCACAAGAAGTCAGGAATTTAATGGCTTGCTCTCCACTTGCCTGGATGGGTGCAGCTTCAAAAACACTCAAAAAGCTAGATGCCACAGGACAAAGTAGTCCACTTGACTGGCATCCATTACCTTGTTCATTGATTCCTTTCAACACCATTGCACACTAGCAGCAGTGTGTACTATTCACAGGATGCACTGCAGTAACTCAGTAAGGCTCCTTCAACAGCATCTTCCAAGCTTGCAGCCCCTCCTATCAACATACCCTTTAACTGGTGTGGCTGCAAAACTGTACCAAAGGTCCATTCATGGTGATCAGCATACTGCACTTTGGATTTCTCCAGCCACTGCCTTATACGGACTTCAGAGGTCTGCATGGCAGCTGGAGAGATGAGAGAAAGTGTAGGCGTCTGCCACTGAGAAGATCAGAGACAACAGATGAATTAGAACACAACTACTTGTGAACCTCCCTCCAAACCATACACCTGACTAGTATCTATATTACTGTTCCTTCATTGTCACTGCATGAGTGGCCTGGAATTCTCTTTCTACAGCAGTATGTGCATACCCATGCCTGGAGGACTGCAGAAGTTCAAGAAGACAGCTCATCACTACCATCTCCAGGGCAATTAGGGATCGGCAATAAGTTCTGGGCTAGCCAGCAATGTCTTTGCTCTGTTAATGGATTAAAAGAACAAACACACTCTTAACTACTTCTTCAACCCCAATATTTGGAGTATATTGAACTCTTCAGTTGGCTGAGTTCTTTTTATTTACTCACAAGATGTGAGTGTCACTGGCTGAGTCAGCATTTATTGCCAATCTCTAATTGCCCACGAGAAGAACCATTGCAGCCCAACCACAATGCCATTAGGAAGGGAGTTCCAGGATTTTGACCCAGCAACACTGAAGGAACAGCAAAATATTTTGAAGTCAGGATGCTGATTGGCTTGGAGGGGAACTTCTACATGGTAGTGTTCCCATGTATCTGCAGCCTTTACCCTTTGAGATGGTAGTGGACATGGGTTTGGAAGGTGCTGTCTTGGTGAATTTCTATTTCTAACTCTTATAATACTAAAGAGCACTTTACCCCTCACAAAAGGCATCTGGCCTCCTTGAAAGGCTGTATCGAAAAGGTGTTCCATCTTTTAATAGAATCCCTACAGTGTGGAAGCAGGTCATTTGGCCCATCAAATCTATACCACCCTGCTGAAGGGCATCCCACCCAGTTCCACTAACCCTGTACCCCTGCATTTTCCAGGGCTAACCCACCCAGTCATTGCATCCCTGGACACTATGCTCAAATTAGTATGGCCAATCCACCTAACCTGCACATCTTTGGACTGTGGGAGGAAAGCCATGCAGACACAGGGAGAATGTGAAAACTCCACATAGACAGTCACCCGAGGGTGGAATCAAACCCAGGTCCCTGGTGCTGTGAGGCAGCAGTGCTAACTGAGCCACTGTGCCACCCCTTGCCAGATTTAATCTGCACACCTTTTTGCCATTCCTGGCTGATGAATGGCAGGCATTACTGGACACAGTTGCTCTTGTAGATGGGCTTCTGCCTCTGTGAGTTGTAAATTGGATGTAATTTTGATTCCACTCCTGTTTCCCCTCTGCAAAAACACTGGGGCATTTTTGAGAGCAGGACTTCTGGATTCAGCCTCAGGGCTGAATGTTTGAAGTTTAGCTCTCCAAATGACACTGACAGGGCCCTCCAGCAGCATCCCATTCCATTAACAATTTTGCTCTGTTCAAATAGAACCAGATACTCTCCTACATACATACATCATCACAACCACATTGCTATTAAACACATCCCCCCTCCCTATCCCCCCACCCCCCGTCAAGTTCTTGATTATTTTACACTTGCATTCTTCAATCCCAACCTAAATGATTGGTGTAAACTGTTGCTATAAACAAGCAGAGCCACACAGTAATATCAATCCTAGTCCTGATGCACCATTTCAGTTTGACTGACACAACAGAAAACAAGAGAATAAGAAACAGGGATGGCTGTGAGCAGCATTCATCTTTCAGAGTAATCCTGCTTCTGAGAACATTGCTGTATTGTGTGTTTGTGGTGCAGTTGCACATTCCTTCTGAAGAGTAACCGCCTCTGGGATCTTAACCCACTTTCTCCTTTCAGCGGAATCTTTTCTGAGCAATCTGCAAGGTTTCACAGCTGACACTTGGAAATACAATCCTTCAAACATCTGTTCTAATGGATGTTACAGTTCTTGTTACACATTACTCAAAGAGGCATAGGAAATTGTTCGGTGTTCAAAGCTGACATTCCGTCCTCCACCATAAACAGATCAGCCAGATGTCTCATTTTGTTAACACAGAAATGCTGCAACATTTACGTAGGATATGGCACACAAATGGGCAATTCAATTTAACCAGTCCATGTTACTGTTCGTATATAGGAAGCATAAGAAATGGGAGGAGGAGACGAAATGGTTTGTCAATTGCTCTGCTTGAACCTCCTCCATTTTTCCTCATGTAAATCTCGCGTATGGTCACTTGGTACAGCGTGAATCTTATTACTGAAAAAAATTATCAAAGCTTTTCATCTTGCACAAATGCAAGAAGGTCAAATTTCAAACAATCTCAACAATTTACAGTAAGGGAGAAAAGGGTGCTAATTGATTGGCAAGGGCACTCTGATTACCATACAAAAAGCAACAGGGACCTATAGAGGCCTCACAAATTCGTAAGTAATTCAATTGAATTACCTAAATACCAACCCTGCCCACCGCTCCCCCCTCCCCCCCCCCCCCCCGCCCCCCCACAACCACCACAGGATAAGATGCTATATTATTCTGACCTTTTATACCAGTATAACAATGGATCCTTAAAATGACAGGCAGCACCAACTTTCATTTCTATAGAGATAGTAGGATAGTTCACCTGCACATCTGCCAATGTGGTATACTGCATCCGCTGTACCCGGTGTGGCTTCCTCTACATCGGGGATACCAAGCGGAGACTCGGGGACCGCTTTGCAGAACACCTACGCTCGGTTCGCAATAAACAACTGCACCTCCCAGTCGCGAACCATTTCAACTCCCCCTCCCATTCCTCAGACGACATGTCCATCCTGGGCCTCCTGCAGTGCCACAACGATGCC
>NC_063340.1:81417232-81428524 GCF_021869965.1 Rhincodon typus
CATCCCCGCCTCTTCGACCTGTTTGTTTCCTCTCCACCTATCCTCTCCTCTATCCCTCTTCTATCCGCCTCCCACTCTCTCCCTATTTATTTCAAAACACCCCTCCCATCCCCCTTTTCTGATGAAGGGTCTAGGCCCGAAACGTCAGCCTCTCTGCTCCTATGATGCTGCTTGGCCTGCTGTGTTCATCCAGCCCTGCACCTTGTTTTCTCTCTTCATTTCTAAAGAACCTTTAATGTAGTAGGACATCCCAAAGTGCTAGAAAACAGGGTTCCTATGGAACCCAAGTTATCCAAAAATTAATTGAAACTGAGTACACAAGGAGCTGGTAGAACAAGGGACCATGTCTTAACAAGCACTTTAAATGAAAACAGAGACAGAGAGAAAATTGGAGACTTTTAGGAAATGAATTCCAGATCTTAGGGTCTCAGGAACTGAAGACATAGCCACAGATAGTAGAGCAGTAAAAATCTGAGAAACGCAAAAGATCAGAATTGGAGTGGTACAGATATATCTGGAGGCCTCTGGGATTGGAAATATGAAGGAGTGAGTCCATGGAGGAATTTAAAAACAGAAATGAGATTTTTGAAACTGAAGCTTTGCTGGATTGGGAGCTAGTGTAGCTCAGGGAGTACAGGGGTTCTGAGTGAACGGGTGTGAGTTAGCATACAGGCAGCAGAGGTTTAAAACTGCTGAGGTTTTTTTTAAGGTGGAGGATCGATGGCCAATCGGGAGAGCATTGGAACAGTCAAGTCTAGAGGTCTCTCTTCATCTACAGACACTGAGCTAGACATACTGTACGCTAAATCAGCAATGTATAACTACGTGACTATACCTTTAACAGAAAAAGTGCCATGCAGCACAAACCATTGTGATTGAGCTTACATGTAATCTCCTGGCTGGTATTGCTTCAAAAGTGGAAAATGGTGGAAGTACAAATATACAGCAGTCCATCAGAATCTGAAAGGAGAAGACAACTTGAGTCATCTTCAGCTGAAATGGCAATATTTTCTAATGCTGGTATAAATTTCTTACATAATTGCAGTGTTTTCTGTCTTTATTTCAAATTTTTCAGTCTATGTATTTTCGTTCTCTATATCTCACTTTACCTTCTCAATGCAGATTTATGTTTAATAAGAAGCTAATGTAGTCCTCTATCTCATTCACAATTTGTCATGTCTCTGTCACTGGGTCCTGACAGTCCTACGGGTGTGCCTTCACCACATGGAGTGCAGTGTTTCCAGAAGACAGCCCTCAAACTTTCTTAAGGACGGTTAGGGATGGGCAACACTTGCAAATCTTGGCAACATCACATCCCAGCAGTACAATCCAAATTGTGAACCACAGAAAAGTGTACCTGCAAGGAGGTTTTATTATTCGCTCTGGACACTGCATGCTATTTACTATGGGATGAAATCTGGCTCTCTTTCAGAAAGAACTGTGAAGGCTATTCATTCCCTGGTACAGTTGGTGTTTTTTTTTAATATCCTGGCCTTAGGAGGTGACGGGTGTAATCACCTGGCATTGCTGGTCTTGAATACTTGACAACAACCTCTTGAAACAAGCCATCATTGACGAGGAGATCCAACATTGGATCAGCTGAACAAGTTCAACCTTCTACAAATTATGCCAATGAGTATTTGCCAGCAAAAGTTCTAGCGTGTGGAGCAGTTGTTGTCAGCACACTCCTGTACTGCAGTGAGACTGGGACCATGTATTAATGACATGTTAGAACCCCAGAGAAATTCCATCAGCAATACCTCTGACACATTCTCCAGATTCATTGGGGGACCATCAAATAAACATGGGTGCCTTTCTTGAAGCCAGCTCCAAAAGTATTCAAGCAGGACTCCTGTAAAATCAACTCCAATTGACTTTAGAGTCAAAAGACCTTAAAGATGAGGGAGAACAGTGGCAGGGAGAAAGGGGAAGGAATTAAATGCTGCTCTCCAAGTCCCACTACCTTATGGCACCCTGTCTATTTACTCATAGATCCTCAGGTTGAGAATCAGACTGTTCAGCCACATGTAGATTTAGAATAGGAGCTCGTGACCCTGAGTAGATGCATAAGGGACAGCCAACAACTACTGTCCAGTAATTTCTGCTGGAATATTACATGCTAGCATGAAAATCAGGTGACCACAGGGTTTGGCTTTTGTGTGATGTCTTTCATTGAGAATAACTGGCCAATGATTTAAGCACACAAAGACAGAGGGAGCAGAGATGCTGATGTAGTAGGTTTCACTGGCACATGGGCCTTGGGGTGAAGAGGGGTATAGGGAGGTTAGATTGGAAGCCAATGGTGAGGAAAGGGTGGAGACCTTGTTTGCTAGAAGTTGAAGAGAGATTGGGGAGAGGGAAGATCACAATTTCTTTGAGGAGGGAAGTATCTGATTGTAGGGTGTTGGTCAGGAAGACAAAATGAACCCTGATGATATGTGGAAAGATGTTTACATCTCAAGCTTGTAGCTTGCTGCTTGCCTGAAGTTTGAGTTGTTCAGAATTCAGTTTCAAATGATGAATGTATAACAAGGCATGCAGCTTCATGATAACATTTAAAGTGCCAACAACTCCAGATGGAGCTATTTTGTTGAATGCCTACCGACCTTTAACTAGGAGGGCAAGTGGGATCAGGATTCAACTCTTTAATACTTAACCAACCCAAACCTGCCTTATTATTGGGCTCAAAATCTTCCTCAAATATCTACTGAGTCTGGCTGCCTGTCAGCAAAAATGCAGAAGAATGCAGGATAGCATTTTAAAACTGAGTATTGCTCGCAGTTGTGTCTGGACTACTGTTTTTCTGTGGCGCCATGTTCATTGGACTGTGAAAATATTTCATCTGAGTTAATCTCATTCTTTTTGTGCTTTGCATTCGAGCTAAATGGCTGAGACTAAATTGTGAATTTGCAAACACTGCTTTTACTGCGCTCAGTACCGTTTATCGACCAATTTATGCATCATTTATACAAACAATGAGCCACCATTAAAAACAACAAACAGAGTTGTGACTATGAGACTCACTGACGTAGCAATATTTTCAGATTGTTCAATTTGCCCTTATTCCCACAAGTAATTACATGCATCAGAAAATGTTCAAATGTAGATTAAATCTCCATTGTCCATTGTAATTGTAGGGGTGGGTACAGGGCTTACCATACAATGGTGTGCATTGCTTTGAAGCAAATTAACTTGCAATACACTTTAAAAACCATAACAGTTGTATTATCTTGTCTTGAATCTTTGCTTATTTTATGAATAAAAGTATATCTTGAGGGGACGAATTACACAAGTTGAACATCTTCGAAGAACCAAGCTAATTTTAGCCCAAACAAGCCGGACAGGTCAAACAGTTACATAACCAGCAATTCACTGTTCCTTGCATCCATGCTGTAAGGCATTGCCAGGATCAGCTTTAGGCTCAGATATCTATTCACATTTCACACACATTAAAATACATCTCCTTGCAGTTTCTGATATTTTTATCTTTACAGTTTGTTAAATGCCTATTTTGACCAGTTGCTTTAAAGTGATTTTGTGCAACAATTCTTAATGATTGTAATTCCTGCATTACACTACATTGTAAAATTTGAATTTTAGTTTGAATGTTTTGAAGTCATGAATGGCTGCTAGAGAAATGCAAGTTTCCTTTGTTGTACATATGTTTTGTATTCAGTTTCTCTTGAATGATGGAAGCGAGTACAATTTCATCATTTAAGAAACATTTAGACAGGTATACGGATGGGATAGATATGGAGGGATATGGACCATATGCACGCAAATGGGACTAATTCAATTGCGAAAACTGGGTGGCATGGGCAAGTTGGGCTGAAGGGCCTGTTTCCATACTGTAGACCTCTATGACTATGACTCTATCTCACTAGGTGCCATTTTCCAATTGCAGTGGAAGTGACTAAAGTGACTGTATTCTGCCCAACTATCCTGCTGTACTTACTTGTGTATCTTACTCCTTATGTAGTGTCACTGGAGTCTTTTCTAGAGTTTTGATCATGATGTATTCTGACCATGTGATGTTCAACCATGTATCATCTTCAAATGATACTTGATCACCCTAGCCTGACCAACAGTTTACCTTGGAAAGGTTGAGACCTGTGTAGTTGAACATCTTTGCTTGTGGTTTTATGCCAGGAACTGTTGTGCAACAACATCTGACATCGAGGAGACTTTCTGTGAATAGGAGAAGAGGGAAAACTGAGGACCCATCCATACCAGAGCTGTGAGAGACATAAGAACATCCATGACTTAGCATTCAAAATCATGAGGAGCCTGGCCAAATTGGGAGAAAATATTAGTAGTCATTAAAGAATTGAGAATGAGAGGACAAAGGTTTTAAATAACTGGCACGAGAAGCCAAAGCAACATGCAGCCAATAGTTATGGCCTGGAATGCATTGCCTTAGATCACTGAGAGAGAGTGTGGCGTGATAGCACATTCGAAAGGGGATTAGACTGTCCTTTGAAAAGGAAAAACATGCAGGATTATGGGGGAAGGCTGGAGATTGACTAAGTGAAATGTTCATACAGACAGATATGATGGGCCAAGTGGCCCCCTTCTGCGCTGTTACAACTCTGTGATGCTGTAGAACAATCCAGGGTGACTCTGTTGGTTGGACAATTTTAAGCAGTCCTTGCAGAAGGTCCTGTCCAAAAACTAGCAGCTGCCATCCTGGCCCAATGGGAGAATTTGGAGAACTGAGCCTGCTACTTTTCATTTATAGCAATGTCCACATCGGGTGAAAGAATTAACTTTAAAAAAAAGTGGGGCTGGAGGGAATAAACTCTGCTTTCAGTCTATCAATTGCTGCTTTTGGAATCACCAACAGTACACTAGAGCATCTCAAGTTATTTACCCCAGAAAGTGCATAAATGTGAATAATAATCTAGGACAGTAACAAACAGAGCTGTGATGCCTTGCTTTGTTGACAAGTCATTCAATGTCAGTATTTAGGATCAGAATGCACAGATAAGTGAGGCAATGGGGAAATGATCTCATTCAGTGCTAAAATAATTCTGAGATTCCATGAGGTAATTATCAAGAGTTAGGAGTAGTGAACAAAAAAAAGGTTCAAAAGTAAATGAACATCATAATTCAACAGAGATGATTGTGGATAAATGTAAAGGAATCAATTTTAAGTACCTTGGCAAAGCAAATTTTTGGTATTAAGGAAATGGCAGAAAAGATTCATGAGAATGGTCCCAAGAATGAGGAAATTGGGTCACGCAGAAAGAATGAGAGATTTGCACTTTTCTTCTTGGAGAAGGTTGAGAGGAGATTTGATAGAGATATTCAAAATTGACAGAAACGATAAGGAGAAACTGCTCCCATTGGTGAAAGGATTGACAGTAAGATTGTGGCGATTGGCAAACTGGTGACATGAGGCAATTTTTTTTTCACAGTGAGTGCTTAGGATCTGGAATGCCTAAGAGTGTGGTGAGGGCAGGTTCATTCAAGAGGGAATTGATAATTGTGATAATCTCTACAAGGCCCACTGGAAATTATTATCTTATCTCCCTGTGGAGCTCATTGAGTATGAGTTCCCTTGGTAACAGGCAATGGCTTGCCCAGATAGAACTCATCACCTGAGCCCTTTAAGTTCTACCTGCTCTAGACATGTGTAGTAACATTTCTGAATAGGTTGATTAGAAAAATAGGATAAAGCAGCCCCACCTTTGATGGTTGAAATTGTCCATAATGGGCTTTGCTTGTAAATAGTTAATTGGTTACATGTGTGTTTTTACTGCTGGTGGTTATAAGTTTCAAAAAAAAAGCAAAACAGAAGTGAAGGAGATTTTGGTGGTGGGAAGATTGCTTATTTGTGCATAATAGTACTTCTGAGTTAAAAAATAAGATAAAGCAGACCTAGGGGTGAGTCTGTAGAACTCTCTGTCTGGGCTGGGACTAACCCATGTATAAGTAGTGGGTCTGTTTTGGGGTTCAACAATAAACGATGTTCCTTTCTGGTCGGGTTTCCTGAGTTTTTACATTGGTGACTAGAGTCAAGAAATGCTTCAGCCAGCCCTGCTTTCCAATGAAAACAATAAGACTGTGATGGGGAAATATTGAAAATGCTGCTGTTTGGGAAACTGGAATCTTGTGATGTGGGTGTGGAGGAAAGGGTGAGAGTATTTTTTTTCAGGCAAATAGGATCAAAGGGCATCACTGATAAACAGTCATTCTCCTGACCACTTGTGGGGCCCCACAAACTCATAAAGAGTTTAACCTACCCACCAGACCCGGAGACAAAATCCCTTGATGAACTGATAGATTTGGTAGCAGATCACTATGATCTCAATAAATCTGTTATATTGCAGCAATACGTTACACGTTATGTTGCAACATGGCTAATAGGCTTGCTGGGGAACCAGTTACTGAATTCTGGATGAAACTGCGGAAATTGGTGGAGTGCTGTGAGGATGGGTCCAGCACTTTAGGGAAATGTTCAGGGATCGGTTAGCTTGTGGAGTTAATATTCCAATTCAAAGGAACCAGATCTGTACCTCAAGAGATATGTAGAACTGGCCCTTTCCCGTCAAAGTGCAGAATCGGGAGTTTCAAGGGCCCATAGATGGTCTTTCAATGAGGGCCAAATGACATCCATCTGTGCTATAGATTACACAGGGCAATCAGTGTTTGGAGCTTTGACATAGTAAAGGTTGGTTAGTCCGGGAGGCATGTTCCTTCATCTGTGAGTCATATACTACAGTGTAAAAACTGGAAGGATTGGGGATCACTTAAAGAAACATTCACTCCCTGGTATGCGCTTCAGGCTATAAATATTCAGAGAGGTTCATGCGCTGTGTGACCCTCACTGTGCTGTATTGTTCGTGTCGTACGGCATAATGTTTATGTATCTTCATTTTAAAGTACTAATTACTGGGTGCAATGCAACGATCTGCTATCTTGTTCTTTGCTGATAGAATTTAAATGCTACAAAAAAACTTTTTAAACTTTTTAAAAACTGTTTAAAAAAAAGTGAGTTTGACTGAATGAACACAGGTCATCAATATGTTAACTTTTAACGTTAATATGATTCTTTATGTATTTTATTTTGTCTTGCAGATCATCTCACTGGTGATTGTTGCCATTGGAGTATATGCAAAGATTCAAAAAGCCACAGGTGGATGAGAAACTTTCTTTTCTCTGTGTGACAGGGGCATGGACAAGAGATTTGGAATTGTTCAAAGCAATGCCTGAACAATTGGCAATTTCCAAGGATATACACTTTGCAATGACTCCTGTTTCCTACGCATATACCAGCAATAGCCAGATACAGTAATTCTGTTTACACTTGATAGGTATACAGGGCATCCTATCAATGAAGGGTCAGTGTTAGCAGCTTTGCATTTGCTTGAGCATGTACTACTTAGGTAACAAAAACAGAAATTGCTGGAAAAGCTCAGCAGGTCTGATAGCATCTATGGAGAGAATTCAGAGTTAATGTTTCAGGTCGAGTGACCCTTCCTCAGAACCCTTCCTCTGAGGAAGGGGCACTCGACCTGAAATGTTAACTCTGATTTCTCTCCATGGATGCTGCTAGAACTGCTGAGCTTTTCTGGTAATTTCTGTTTTCGTTTCTGGATTTACAGCATCCGCAGTTCTTTTCATTTTTACTGCTTAGGAAAGATGAATTGTAAGAGTTCCATACTCATGCTAAATGCAAGGAGATTATCTCCCCCAATGACTGTCAGCTTTATCGGTTCTGTATATCTCCTAAGTATATGAAGCTTCCACACTTGGTAAATTCATATCTTACATGAATTTCAAAGATCCACACCTTTCAAATACTGTAAATGCATTGAGAAGCACCTCCAACCCACTACGTGGTAAAGAATGGTTACCTACATTATATTTTGATTTTTATATTAAATAGGAAGGGGTTTGATATCTGAAATTGGATTGCATCCATTAAGCACTCCTCCAGTCCCCAAGCCCACTGTCCAAGTAATTCTGGAACGATTTCGGGATTTTTGATTGCCCTCGTAATGCAAGTGTGAGACTGGTGGAACATTTGTGCAAGTTGAGGACAGTCACTCAAGTAGAATTCTGTTCACAAGCACATACAGCTCATGAAATAAAACAAGTTAGAAGTATAAACTTGGCTGAAAGGCTAAGATGTAATAGTTATGCTAGAGACTAGCTATAACCGGAGCATGATTGTGTTACATCCCAGTTAGGAGACATGAATCAATTCCTTTCCTTGTCTGTCTCCCCCACTGGTTATCACAAATGATTGAATCTACAGAGTGAGCTGATATTGCTATGCATGTGTCAGACTGTATACAGCTCAGTATCAGAAGCAACTCAACCATGTTCCTTAAGTAACAAACAAAGAACCATTTTATTGAAAACAAAGCAAAACATTTATGAACAAAACATTTTAACTGTGCAAGTATACACAACTATAGTGACACTGGGCTAATAGTCCAGAGGCCAGGGACATGTCGTGGAATCTGGAATTCAAAACTAGCCTTGGTAAAGGTGACCATGAGAATCTCATCAATTGTCATAAGAACTCAACTGGTTCACTATTTCGTTTAGTGGGGGAAATCTGCCTCATTACCCAGTTTGGAAAAAATATAAGAACTCTGCAGAATGTTATCTTAAAATACTTTGGCCAAATAAGAGTTATATTCAGGAAAATAAGTACTCACAGATTGTCCAAATGGTGAACTGTACCTGAAGTCATTTCCACACAAGCTTTTGGCACTGGGGTCTTTCTGGATCAGGTATGGTGGCAGAATTCCCTTTTCTGGAGACAGTGGTATAGATTTTGAATTCTCATTTAGGAATATTCCACTTGTGGTAGTAAAGCTTTCTAGTGGGTTTTCAACTGTAAATCATTGATGTGATGGGTTCAGAGAAAAGAAAGGGCAAAGGCTGTTGCTGCAAACAGGTTATCTCTCTGAATGTCGTGATCAAATCCAATAGCTTTATTTTACCCTCAAACTGGGTCATGTGACCTCTTTCTGAAAGTATTGTAGACTTAGTGACTCCAGTCAAGCAGCTTGTGTTCTGCACAAATACAACATTTTCCCTGCTGCAACCAGTCTCCTTTCTTCCCAAAATGTCCACAACATAGATATATGTCCAATCAATGTTAATCTAAATTAATATTTCAGGTAGCACACCTTGATAACAATCATGAGTTAAATATTCCAGGCTATGAAATCCTGAAGAAAGTCAGAGGCATTGGGCAATGCTGATAAAATAGGCAACTACAGTGAGAGAAAGAAGGCATTTCAGTAAATGTGATTGGGCATGCTATCTCATGAGATTTGTCTATGGACCAACTTGGGGGTGATGGGTCATGATATTGTTAGAGTCACTGAAGCATTGAGAAAAAAAGCTGCTTAAGATGGAGATTCTCAGATTTAAAATAGTAAATTCTTCAAATCTGAGTATCATTACCTTGACTGATATTTATTGTCCAGCGTGGCCTGATACAATGGTATTATATTCAAAACTACGTCACATTAGAGGGCCTTTAAGAGAGATCCAGAGCTATATATAGGCCAGATGAATTATTGAAAGCAGGTTTCCTTGCTAACTACCTTGATCTGTATTGAACTCAATCGGAGTACTGTAGCAAAGGAGAGAGATATGAAATGAACTGTCAACTTATCATCATCCATTTTGAACTTTTTTGCACAAAGTCAGGATTTACTCTGGTTTTCTCACACAGATGCCGTGCGGGATACCTTTGTCATTGACCCTGCGATAATTATGATTGTGGTTGGAGCTGTTATGTTTTTAATTACATTCTGTGGCTGCATTGGGGCTCTGCGAGAAAACATTGTGCTGCTGCAAGTGGTGAGTTTAGTGGAGCGTAGCTGTATCCATCAACAGCAGTGCACAACCTACAAACATTTCAAAAGAGGGAGATAAAAACAATAACCTCACATCCTTCCTGGTCATGGTTATTTGCACTCATGTACAGATGTATTTATGCCTTTAGATTATTTTAGATCTTCACCATGTTAGGCCTCAGCATCTCGTCATAGAGTCATAGAGTCATACAGCACACAGACCCTTCAGCCCAACTAATCCATGCCGACCAGGTTTCCTAAACTGACCTAGTCCCATTTGCCAGCATTTGGCCCACATCCCACTAAACCTTTCCTCTCCATGTACCATCTAGATGCCTGTTAAATGTTGTAATTGTGCCAGCCTCCACCACTTCCTCTGGCAGCTCATTCCATATACACACCACCATCAATGTGAAAACGTTGCCCCTCAGGTCCATTTTAAATCTTTTCCCTCTCACCTTAAACCAACGCTGACTAGTTTAGGGCTTCCTTACCTAGGGGAAAATACCTTGGCTATTCACCCTATCCATGCCTCTCATGATTTTATAAACCTCTATAAGGTCACCCCTCAGCTTACTATGCTCCAGTGAAAAAGGTCCTAGCCTATTCGGGTTCTCGCTACCGATGCTTGTGGCACACTGTTGATCACAGGCCTCCAGTCTGATCAACGACCCTCTACCACCATCCTCTGTCTCCTACTGTCAAGCCAATTTTGTATCCAATTGGCTAGCTCTGCTTGGATCCCGTGTGATCTCACCTTTCTAACCAGTCTACCATGCAGAACCTTGTTGAAAGCCTTGCTAAAGTCCATATAGACAACATCTACCACTCTGCCTTCATCTATTTTTTTGGTCACTTCTTCAAAAAACTGAATCAAGTTTGTTAGCCACAATTTCCCATGCACAAAATGGCAGACATATTGGAGAGGCTCCACTGTGATTACAGCCTGGTCTAGTCTGCAACTACACAGAAAAATACTACCTGCTAACTGTGCAGAACTTCCCTTTCCTTTCTGCCCTTTTGTTTTAGTACCATTCACTACATTTTCCTTCTGAAGGATTTAACTCAGGCAAAGGCATGACCCATCAGGTTCCAAGCACTCTTCAGAACCTCATGGTTCTGTCTGATGTGAGAATTTGGAGTATGTCATTGACAAAGTATTAACATGTAGTGCAAACATAGCAGAGTTCAATTCTCTGCACACAAATCTATTATCAACAGGAATCCCTGGATTGGAACCCTTGTTGATAGCTGTTATTCTTGTATTTTATACAAGGATACAGCGTGCAGCAATTCATTGTATGCTCTCATGTATATCAGCAAGTTGGTGGTTCAGTCCTGTCCTGGGCTTTATATGCACATTCCAGGCTGGCATTTTAGTGCAGTTCTATGGCATCATGGCCATAATCACCCAAAATAACATGTTTCATCTCTAAGACAACAAGGTGCAGGGCTGGATGAACAC
>NC_063340.1:81428924-81588610 GCF_021869965.1 Rhincodon typus
TACTATCTATGTTTCATCTCTACCCTGCTATCTTTCAGATGAGACATTAAACCAAGGCCACGTCTGTCCTCTTGGGAAGACATAAATGATCCCAACCTCACCAGGCCTCTGCGGTAAAGAATCCCATAGATTCACTACCATTGGAATGAAAAGAATTCCTCCTCATCTCTTCCTTAAATGGGTGAC
The DNA here is from genome assembly GCF_021869965.1 of Rhincodon typus. NCBI lineage: Eukaryota > Metazoa > Chordata > Chondrichthyes > Orectolobiformes > Rhincodontidae > Rhincodon > Rhincodon typus. The sequence goes on from NC_063340.1 coordinate 81,429,111, forward strand.
CTCTTATTCTGAGGTTACGCCCTCTGGTTCTAGACTCTCCCTCAAGGGGAAACCAACCTCTCAGTATCTAGTCTGTCAAGCCCCCGAAGAATCTTACATGTTTCAATAAGGTCGCCACTCATTCTTCTGAACACTAATGAGTATAAGCCCAACCTACTCAGCCTTTCCTCAAAAAAAAAATCCACCTATAACCAGAATAAACTAAGTGAACGTTCTCTGGACTGTTTCCAATGCCAGTATATCTTTCCTTAGATAAAGGGACCAAAACTGTTCATAGTATTCGAACTGTGGTCTGAATAGTGCCTTGTATAGTTTTAGCAAACCCTCCTGGTTTTGCATTCCATTCCCTTTGAAATTAAAGGCCTACATTCCATTTGCCTTCCCTGTTACCCACTGAACTTGGAAGCTGGTTTTTTGTGATGCTTGCACAAGGACCCTCAAATCCTTCTGTGCTGTAGTTTTCTGCGGTCTTTTCCAATCTAAGTAATAATCAGCTCTTTTATTCTTCCTGCCAAAGTGCATAACCTGGAGCAAAATACATTGCATAAACACCAGGAGGTTTTGATTTTGATATGGATTTTGACGACAAGCATATTCCACAGATTGATAGTTATGATATTTTCCCAGCCTTTTGTGCCAACCGTACCCCACCAAGCAGAAAGGGAAGATTTCAGATCAATGTTACAATACATGATGGAGGTTTTTTTTCTGAGTAACACCAATATATGCCCCATAATGCGTGACCATTTAAAATCCCACAGTTGTCTAATTCATTGCAGATAGCATAACTTTCTGAGCCAGTTCCACAATTCTCCACAAGGTCTGTCAGTAGCTGTTAAAACTGTTGGTGTATCAGGACAGCAGAGAGATTACTAAGTCATTTGCCTTAACAATAGTCAGTATTACTCTCATTGTTATATCACAAACACAGCTTTGTCTTGGCTTATTTTCTTCACAGTTTTCGGTGAGCTTGACCATCCTATTCTTGGTACAGTTGGCTGTCGGAGTCCTGGGATTCGTCTATTCAGACAAGGTATTTCCAGAGGGAACAGGAAAGTAGTGCGTCCATCCCAAATCTAGGGGTGGACTGACTAATATGGGCAGTCAAATGTTTTCTAAGTGCCCTTTGAGTTCAATGACATTGTATTCCATGCCTCACTTTTTCTGAGGGATGCATGAAAAATCTCACGCTCAATAACTGCAGCTATCCTGCCTCAGTTCTCATCTGAAGAAAGGGTCTCATAGATTTGTTTCATCATACTCCGCACTAAGCTCTTAACCAAAACTGTGTGTCTTTCCTGATTCATTTACCATCTATAATTGATAGAAAATGGAAAGGTTGGACATTCTCTAGAAGAGAGGAAGCTGAGGTAGGTTTTCAAATGTTATCAAGATGTTTAAAAGGGTAATTATACAGAAGATATTTCCACTTGTGGGTGGAATCCACAACTGGGGGTGGTTATTGATAAATGCAATGGCAAATTCTAGAGAAATGTCTTTACCCAGAGAGTGGCTAGAATGTGGACCCACTTCCACAGTGATTGGCTGTAGTGAATGATATAGATGCATTTAATGGAGACTGGAAGGACACTGGAGAAGTGAGAGGAAGAGCACATTGATACGGTTAGATGAAATAGTGATTAAAAGCTTAAAGGGGGACATGACCACCAGCATAGATCTCTTGGAGCAATTGACCTGTTCTGCAAATTCTACATATTTCAGATCTATGTAATGAGTTATCTTGCGATCAGAACAAACAATTGAGGAAAATTTTGATCTTATACAGAATGAGTACTGATGCAGCATTTGCATGGGGGTTGTCACAGCAGAGTTCAATCCTCTGCACACAAATGTACTTCCAGCAGGAATCCCTGGATAGGAGCAATGGATGATAGCAGCTAACTTTGGTGTTTTATAACAGGTGTCAGCTCACGCCTAATCATTGCATGCTCTCACATGTATGCCAATGAGTTGACGGTTCAGTCCTGTTCTCGGCTTTATGTACACACTCTAGGATGGCACTTCAGTGAGGTATCACTACCTCAACCAGCTGCTTGGACCTAGCATGTAACATAGAAAATAGGAGGACAAGGAAGCCATTCGGCCCCTCGAGACTGCTCAACCCATTCAATATGATCATGGTTGATCATTCAACTCAGTCCCCCGTTCCCACTTTCTCCCCATATCCTTTGATCCCTTTAGCCCTAAGAACTATATCTAACTCCTTCTCGAAAACATTCAATGTTTTGGTCTCAACTGCATTCTGTGGCAGAGAATTTCACAGGCTCCTCACTCTCTAAGTGAAGACCTTTCTCCTCATCTCAGTCCTAAATGACCTACCCCGTATCCTTAAACTGTGACCCCTGGTTCTGGACTCTCTGGTCATCAGGAACATCTTTCCTGCATTTACCCTGCCTCGTCCTGTTAGAATTTTACAGGTATCTATAAGAATCCCTCCCCCTTAACTTTTTTAAATGTCAGTGAACATAATCCTAACTGATCCAATCCCTCCTCATCCATCAGTCCTGCCACCCCAGGAATCAGTCTGGTAACCTGAATTGGAAGTGTTTTTTTTCTGCAACTCAGCACATTGCAAACAAGCCTCAGTGTTGGAGGAATCAAAATACATTTCTGGACTTGAGCACTTATTCTAAGCTGACCTGTCAATGCACTACTGAGGCAGTGCTACATTGCTGGATGTGCCACTTTTAGGATGAGACGTTAAACGATACATCGAGATCCAAAAATTTAATTCAAAGAAGAACAAGGGTACCCTCCTGATGTCCCTCAGGAGGAATATGATGATCTAAACTCATTTATAGTCTGGAAAGAAAGGAGGTGGAAGATTACATGTGATGTATTGATCTTCCCTTGGAACTCTGTGCTCTTCAAAACAGCATTGTGCCATAATGCAAGGGTCACTGTTCCCTCTAATTTTCTTACTGACCACACAGGCTTCCTAGACCCGAGCATGGCAGTGATTTCTGGATTTAGAAGTTTATGCGCAATAGGTGTGCCAATGTGCGATTATTGTGGAACATCAGAGGGCCTGTGTAAAGGCACAGCCAAGCAGCTTAGAGAACATTGCAGGGGGTCAGGGTGGGGTTGGGGGTGAGGGGTGGGGTCGGTGGGGGGTGTGGTGGGCAGACAAAATCTCATAGTCATTGTTGAAATAACTCTACAGAGGCCATTATCATGTCACTAAGTCAACCTTTATTTCCACGTGCATAGGACTTGACACTGGTTTGTCTTCCTCAGAGCCAGTTCTCAGAGCCAACAAAACCCCCGAGATGATCAGTCAGCCCCAATCAGGGAACTCATATTCTATGAGGTCCATCTGGCTGTTATTAGTACTAGTGGTTCACAGCACAGAAAAAAGTCCTTCGGCCCATCAAGTCTGCGCCAGTCAAAACCAAACACCTAACTATTCTAATACCATTTTCCAGTATTTGGCCAAAACCTTGTATGCCTTGGCACTGCAGGTTACACCTAAATACATAAATGTTACAAACAATTTAAAGTCTCATCTGGACCGGCTTGGTAGCTCAGAGGTTAGCATTGCTGTCTCACGGCGCCAGAGACCCGGGTTCGATTCCACCCTCAGGTGACTGTTTGTGTGGAGCTTTCACATTCTCCCCATGTCTGCGTGAGTTTCCTCCGGGTGCTCCGGTTTCCTCCCACTATCCAAAGATGTGCAGGCTAGGTGGGTTGGCCATAGGAGATGCAGGGTTACAAGGAAATGGTGGGTGGATGGGTCTGGGTCTGATGCTCTTTGGAGGGTTGGTGTGGACTTGATGGGCCGAATGGCCTGTTTCCACACTGTAGGGATTCTATGATTGATTCTAAAAGACAACACTTCTGACAGTAGAGCACTAAACCGACATGCCGGCTAGATTTTGCGGTTTAGTGTCTGGCGTGGGCCTCAAACTCCCGACATTCTATCTCAGAGCTGAGAGTGCCCCCTTGTTGAATCAACTGTTCCCGTACACTGCTACTTGACTTTTAACTTGAAACTGCAGACGTCCCAGTCAGCTGGAGCTGTTGAAGAAGCTGGATTGCTGCTTCTGAGATTCAAAGGCACATCTACATAAACCCCCCGTGCCAAATTTCAATGCACTGTTTCATTGTACTCTGTCTCATCAATCACTTTGATCTTTTGTTCTCCTTCTAGGCTGAAGACACAGTGAGTAAATTTATCAAGAAAGCCATTGTCCATTATAGAGATGACATTGACCTGCAGAATCTGATTGATTACATCCAGAGAGAGGTAATGGCTCCAACTACATTCACTGAGATAAAAGCATTGATCTTCTGTATATTTCTTTCTGTGTGGTGTTTTATCTGGACTCTAATTGATTCACTGGGGATGATTTCCACTTAGAGTCATAGAGTAATACAGCATGGAAACAGGCCCTTCAGCCCAAACTGGTCCATGCTGAATATGGTGCCCACTCAGCTAGCTCCAATTGCTTGCATTTGGTCCGTATCCCTCTAAACCCTTCCCATCCATGTATCTATCCTAATGTTTTTTTAAATGTTGCTCTTGTACCTGCCTCAACCACTTTCTCTGGCAGCCCATTCCTTATACGCACCACTCTCTGTGTGAAGAAGTTGCTCCTCAGGTCCTCCTTAAATCTTTCCCCTCTCACCTTAAACCTACATCCTCTAGTTTTCAATTCCCCATCCCTGGGAAAAAGACTATATGCATTCATCCTATCTATGCCCCTCATGATTTCATACACCTCAATAAAGTCACCACTCATTCTCCTACATTCTAAGGAATAAAGCCCTATCCTGGCCAACCTCTCCCTATAACTCAGGCCTATTAGTCCTGGCAACATCCTCGTAAATTTTCTTTGCACACTTTCCAGTTTAATTATGATTTTCCTACAAAAGGATGATCAAAGCTGTACATAATACTCCAAGTGCAGCTTCACCAACAACTGTAACATAATGTCTCAACTCCTATACTTAGCGCCTCGACTGATGAAGGCCAGCATGCTAAATGCCTTCTTCACCACCCTGTGCATCTGTGATGCTGCCTTCAATGAACTATGTATGTGTACCCCTGGGTCCCTCTGTTCCACAACACTCCTTGGGACCTTACCATTACTGTATAAGTCCTACCTTGGTTTGACTTTCCAAAGTGCAACATCTCACACTTATCTGTATTGAATTACATTTGCCAATCCTCAGCCCACTTCCCCATCTGATCAAGATCCCCCTGTAATTTTTGATAATCTTCTTTGCTATCAATAATACCTTCTAATTTTGTATCATCTGCAAACTTACTAATCATGCCTTGTACATTCAAATCCAGATTAATTATGTAAATAACAAATAACAAAGGTCCCAGCATCGACCCCTGTGGCACACCGCTAGTTACAAGCCTCCAATCCGAGAAACAACCTCCAACCATCACCCTCTACTTTCTACCATCGAGCCAATTATGAATCCAATTAGCTAGCGCTCCCTGGATCCCATACAACCTAACTTTCATGACTAGCTTGCCTTGCGGGACCTTGTCAAAGGCCTTACTAAAGTCCATATAGACAACATCCACTGCCCTATCCTTATACATCCTCTTGGTTACCTCTTTGAAAAACTTTAATTTTTGTCAGACATGACTTCCCGCACACAAATCTATGCTGACTATCCCTGATCAGACCTTGACTATCCAAATGTTGGTTGACCCTGTCCCTCAGTATCCCCTCCAATAACTTGCCTACCAATGATGTCAGGCTCACTGGCCTGTAGTTCCCTGGCTTGTCTTTGCTATGTTTCTTAAACAATGGAACAACATTAGCCACCCTCCAGTCGTCTGGAACTTCACCAGTGGCTAAAGATGAAGCAAAAATCTCTGCAAGGGCCTCTGCAATTTCTTCCCTAGCCTCCCACATCATCCAAGGATGGACTTGATCAGGCCCAAGAGATTTATCCACCTTAATGCACTTTAAGGCTACAAAAACCTCCTCTCTGGTAATGTGTATGTAGTCCAAATCATCCCCACTAGTTTCCCTTCTTTCCTTAGCATCCATGATTCTCTCCTCAGCAAATACTGAGGAGAAATATTCATTAAAAATCTCCCCCATCTCCTGTGGCTCCATACATAGACGGCCATGCTGATCTTTAAGGGGACCTATTCTCTCCCTAGCCACCCTCTTACTCTTAATATAGCTATAGAACCAATGGAATTATCTTTAACCTTATCTGCCAGATCCATCTCATACCCTCTTTTGCTCTTCTCATTTCCCTCTAAGTGTGCTCCTACACTTTTTATAGTGATCTAGGGATTCACTTGAGCCCAATAGCTTGAACCCAATGTATGCCTTCTTCTTTTTCCTGACCAGAGCCTCAATATCCCTTGTCAGCCAGGGATCCATAAACCTGCCAGCTTTTCCCTCCACTCTAACAGGGACATACTGTCCCTGGACTCTTGAAATCGCACTTTCAAAAGCCTCCCACTTGCCAGACATTCCTTTTCCTTCAAACAGACTCACCCAATCAATCTCTACTAGATCCTGCCTAATGGCCCCAAAATTGGCCCTGCTCCAGTTCAGCACCTTAACCTGTGGACCTGTCCTATCTTTTTCCTTAACTATGCTAAAACTAAGAGAGTTATGGTCACTGGACCCACACTGCCCTCTGACTGACACTTCAGTCACTTTCCCGATCTCATTTCCTAAGATGAGGTCCAGTGTTGCACCCTCCAGAGTAGGGCCCCCTGCATAGTGATTTTGAAAACTTTCTTGGACACATTTCACAAATTCTACTCCGTCCGGGCCTTTTACACTCTGGGTGGCCGAGTCAGTACAGGGGAAATTAAAATCTTTTAACTAATACAACTCTGTTATTACTCCAGGTATCTGCAATCTGTTTGAACATCTGCTCCTCTAGTACCCGCTGGCTAATTTGGGCGTCTATAATACAGTCCCAACAGAGTGACCGTCCCCTTCTTGTTTCTACGTTCTAACCATATGGCTTCATTTGATGATTCCTTAAGATTATCCTCTCTAAGCACTGTTGTTATGTCCTCCCTTATCAAAAAGGGCAACACCCCTCCTTGCTTACTTGTACTCCTATCACGCCTATATCTTCTGTATCCTGGAACATTGAGCTGCCAGCCCTGCCCTTCTCTCAGCCATGTTTCTGTTATGGCTATAATATTCCAGTCCCCAGAGCCAATCCATGCTCTGAGTTCATCTGTCTTACCAGTCAGGTCTCATGCATTGAAATAAATGCATTTTAAACCAGAAGTCTTTTCCCTCCTTTACTCTGCCCCTGGTGATCCTGAATAGTAAACTTGCTCTCGGTGGCTAACGTATTTTCCCCTGACTTCTTGATGGCCCCTCTCTTATTCAGAGTCCCACCCACCCCCCCCACCAACCCCTCCCCCCCCCCCCCGCCAACTCCCAGCCAAACTAGTTTAACTCTTGCGGGTAACTCCAGAAAATCTCCCCACGAGGATACTGGACCCCCTCCAGTTCAAGTGCAACCCGTCCCTCTTGTACAGGTCACCTCTAGTCCAAAAGAGATCCCAATGATCTCACTTGGTCCTTGCTGCTTCTCACACAGAAAGCAATAGTTGAAAATAGCCTACATTACATTCATAGATTCTAAAATTCAAACAGTTACAGGCTATATGAATATTTACAAACAAAGAAACAGGAGGATGTGCCCTTAAATCCTGAATATTTCCAATCCAGGTTGCTGCCCAACCTGGTTCGATCCAATCAGTTCTTCAGTGCTTTGTCTTGTTCTCCCTTACTCTTTACAAAATGAGTGAATCGCTGCACTATCGAACCCATCATAGTTTCACAAACAACCCATATGATGCAATACCTTCAATAAGCTGGCTTTCTTCTCTAAAATGATGATAATTTCCCTGGTGGTGTTTTCACTCCCATTTCACCACTTCTTGTGTCTACCATCAATAGTGTCTTTCAGTTCCTGTCTCCTGTCTACCTCTGGAGCAGGTTACAGTGGCTGTACCATCTTATAATCTAGTTTCACTATCTCAGACCCTTCTTCCTGTTTCTAACCTTCTCCTTGTCTTTGACCCTCCTTTTCCCTGTCTCTGACCTTTCCTCCCCTAGTCTCTGACCCTTCCTCTCCCCGTTTCTGACCCTCCTTCTCCCCTTCTCTGACCATTCTTCTTGCCATCTTCAACTTTCCTTTTCACCTGTCTCCATTCCTCCTTCTACTGACATGGCCTGCATGAAGCTCCAGATCCATAGTAATGTCTTTGACTATAATGTACCCTCTCACATGGCTTGACAGGTCACTCAGTTTAAGGTGAGGCAGGAATGGGCAATAAATGCCAGAAACACCCTCAACCTGTGAAAGAATAGAGACACAGTGTAATCACCTCCATCCTGGTTGGAAATAGTGACTCTGTTACGTGCAGTCTATTAGACATATGTTTATGCACGTGTTCATAATGCTTTTACCTTGCAGCTTTTTTAACTGCTGTTAATATAGATATATATTTGTAATATATGCACACAGAAATGTTTATTGAAATAGTGTTAATGACGATCTTAAGATAATGGACAGCCTGTAAAATCTACCTTCCTTTACCTTCTCACAGTTTCAATGCTGTGGTTGGAACAGCTACAAAGATTGGTCAAAGAACATGTATTTCAACTGTACCCCTAACAATCCCAGCCCTGAACGCTGTGGTGTGCCTTACTCCTGCTGCACACTGATACCTGGTGAGGTAAGCCATTCGAGATATTAGATTTGATTTATTTATTGTCATGTGTATCTCATTACAAAATACTGTGAAAAGTGTTGTCTAGTTCACCAATCTCCAGTGCCATCTTAAAACACAGAAAAATAAACCAAAGCGTGGAATATAATAGCAGAAAATGAAGAAAAAAAGAAAAGGCACAGCATTTTTTTAAAATAAAATGTTTTTAACCCATCTCCCAGTCTCTGAGTGTTGCTGGGTTTGATTCTTGGAGATGACAGCTCGGTTATTTTGCCTCAGTTATTATTTAAAGGCGCAAGTTTAAAGAATTCTTCAGTTGATAGGTCACAGATTGAAATGTTAACTCTGTCTCTCTCCACAGATGCTATGTGACTTGCTGATTATTTGTGGCATTTTTTTGTTTTGATGTCAGATCTCCAGCAATCACTGTTTTGCTTTTGTATATTTTAAGTCAAAATATCATAAATGTTATGACACACCTCTGGAGTAAGCGGGACCTGAGCCTGGGGTTTCTGGTAGGGACCCTACCACTTCACCACAGGAACATGTTTTGCTTTTACACTGGACTTGATTTGGATGTTAGGTGCTTGAGTTGGATAAAAGTTTATTTCTACAGTTTTAGTGATTCTGACCTTGTAAATCCACCAGAGTGACCAGTGGATTGAAATACTACATGCTTGAGAATAGCACTTTTCCAAAGTCAGCTCCAGTTTAATAGCCATTAACCTGTTCAGGTGTACCTGAGATTAGTAATGCCTGCTGGGAGATTTGCCCCCTCACCCCCATTCTCCAGCTGCACGTTGGGGCCCCCAGGCACACCACTGTGAAAATGTCTGTCACCTGCTTTATTTGTTCCTTATCATCTCCCTCTGCCTCCAGTCAGTGATCAATACAATGTGCGGCTTTGGTAAACAATCGCTAAACCAACTGGAAGCTTCTAAATTCCTGCACCCGGTGGGCTGTGCTGACAAGGCAGCGATCTGGATAGAAAGTCACCTGGTGCTGGTGGGGGGCATTGTCCTTGGGCTGGCACTGCCACAGGTAGGCACTCTTTGTATGGATGGGACCACTCATATATAGCTGCATGTGTCTGTATTTCTCTGTCTTTGCTTTAGCCATGGCTCATACAGGTACAAACAGCAGACTGATCGAAGTATTCTCATTCAGGTTAGGCTGGGCTGCTGGTAGAGGAAAATGGAATGATGGAAGAGGGCATCAAGAGACCTGTTAATACAACAGCTGGAACCAGCTGGAAGGAAGCAGCACAGCTCATAGAAAAAATAGGACCAAGATTAGGCTATTTGTTCCTTCGAGCCAGCTCCGCTATTCAATATGATCATGGCTGATTCTTTATCTCAATGCCATATTCCTGCTTCCTCCCCACACCTTTTGATGCCTCTAGTATCTAAAAAAATTATGAATCTTTTTCTTGAATATACTCAATGACTTGGCCTCCATACCTTTCTGTGGTAGAGAATTGTAGAGACTCACTGCCCATTGAGTAACGCATTTTTTTCCCCATTTCAGTGCTAAGTACTCTACCCCATATCCTGGGACTGTGTCCCCTGGTTCTAGACTCCCCAACCAGGGGAAACATCCTCCCTGCATCTAGTCTGTCCAGTATTGTTAGAACTTTATACCTTTCTATCAGATTTCTGAATATTTGGAAGTGTAAGGTAAAATAGGGCAAAGTCAGCATGGCTTCATCAAAGGGAGGTCATGCCTGACAAATCTGCTAGAATTCTTTGAGGAAGTAATGAGCAGGGTAGACCAAGGAGAGCCAATGGATGTTATCTACCTGGACTTTAAGAAGGCCTTTGACAAGGTGCCGCACAGGAGGCTGCTGAGTAAGATAAGGGCCCATGGTGTTAGAGGCAAGGTGCTAGCATGGATAGGAGATTAGCTGTCTGGCAGAAAGCACAGAGTGGGGATAAAAGGATCTTTCTCAGGATGGCAGCCGGTGACAAGTGGAGTTCCGCAAAGGTCAGTGTTGGGATCACAACTTTTCACTTTATACATTAATGATCTAGATGAAGGAACTGTGGGCATTCTGGCTAAGTTTGCAGACGATACAAAGATAGGTGGAGGGACAGGTAGTATTGAGGAGGTGGGGAGGCTGCAGAAGGACTTGGACAGGTTAGGAGAGTGCGCAAAAACGTGGCAGATGGACTACAACGTGGGAAAGTGTGAGGTCATGTACTTTGGTAAGAAGAATAAAAGCATGGACTATTTTCTAAATGGAGAGAAAATTCAGAAGTCTGAAGTGCAAAGAGACTTGGGAATTCTAGTCCAGGATTCTCTCAAGGTAAACTTGCAGGTTGAGTCAATAGTCAGGAAGGCAAATGCAATGTTGGCATTTATTTTGAGAGGACTTGAATATAAAAGCAGGGATGTACTACTGAGGCTTTATAAGGCTCTGGTCAGGACACAGTTGGAGTATTGCGTTCAGTTTTGGGCCCCATATCTCAGGAAGAATGTACTGGCCCTGGAGTGGGTTCAGAGGAGGTTCACTAGAGTAGTCCCAGGAATGGAAAGCTTAACATATGAGGAACGTTTGAGGACTCTGGGACTATACTCATTGGAGTTTAGAAGGATGAGGGGGGATCTAATTGAAACTTACAGAATACTGAATGGTCTGGACAGAGTGGATGTTGGGAAGATACTTCCATTGGTAGGAGAGACCAGGACCTGAGGGCACAGCCTTTGAGTAAAGGGAAGACCTTTTAGAACGGAGATAAGGAGAAACTTCTTCAGCCAGAGAGTGGTGAATCTATGGAATTTACTGGCACAGAAGGCTGTGGAGGCCGGGTCATTGAGTACATTTAAGACTGAGGTAGATAGGTTCTTGATTATCAAAGGTTACGGGGAGAAAACGGGAGAATGGGGTTGAGGAACTTATCAGCCATGATTGAATGGCAGAGCAGACTCGATGGGCTGAATGGTCTAATTTCTGCTCCTGTGTCTTAGGTCGTATGGTCTTATTTATTCTCTTCCTTCTAAGCCAGACAGCCAATCTCCTATCCATGCTAGCACCTTGCCTCTAACACCATTGGTCTATTCCAACCAATCTTTCTTCATAGTACAGTCCTGTCATTTTCAGGCATCAGCCCAGTGACCCTCCACTGCACTCCCTCTCTTTGGAAAATAATGTGTGTATATATTCACTGTGGCAATTCCCCAGGCTCCAAACCCCAGTGAACTTTCTAACTCCAGGAAGCTACGAGCCACCAGGAAATTTTGCATCCCTTGTGAAACCGTTAAATCCCAAAAGACTACCAAACTTCCACGAATCTCTCATATCTCGGGCAAATGCTCACATCCCCAAATAATATTCAATCTCCAGCAAACTTCTGAACCCCCAGGCAACTACAAACGCTTTGAAATCTTGCGATCCCCTAAGAAAGTACCAGGCCCCTTGTAAGTGCCTACAATTTCTACCTGCAGGAAACTATCGAACAACACAGTCTGGAACTCTCAGTCTCCTATTTCCCCCAAAAACCCTCACACTACCAGAAAAATTCTCAACCCCCACCTCCCCCAGAAAGTCTCACACCCTCAGGAAACTGGAAATCCGTAGAAACTCCCAATTCTAGGGGGCATTCTCAGGACCTCCTCTCCAGTATATAGGGCAAGGTTTAATGACAACGAGGGCAACAAGGGAGACCTACATTTAACCATAAAATGCATTGATGTGACTTAGGCTACCAACTGGAGCATCAGGTGAATTGAAGTGGTGTGTATGTGGAAGGCTTGGGTTCAATGGGTGAAATTGTATTTTTTCAGGAAGTTAAATATTCCTCTGATATGTTGTTGCAGATCGGAGGAATTGTGCTGTCTCGAATGCTGATTGGACAGATCAAAGAGGAGATTAAGTCAATATAATGACTGGAGCCTTGTCTATGGAAAACAAAACCAAAGGCAATGTCATTCACTGAGCCTTAGCCAAGATACAAAGACGCCAAACTGGCTGAAAGAACATTCAAGACTTTTTGTATGAGAATCAACTTCAAATGCTGTTCTTTTATTTCTGATCAACTGAGATGGAGGAATCCAAGATGGTGCATTGGCAGCTTCTGTCCTCATCTTTCACTGAGAATTGAACAGAGCTGATACTGAGGGTCACAGGGACCACTGCAGTCAGCTGAGGTCTCAGTCAACATCCCCCTTCCCTCAATTAGTATTGAGTGATCCTGCGTGTCGACACAAGTTCAAAAAAATTGAGAACAGATTCATCATTTCCAACACTGATTTCACATTACAAAAGCATGAGTAAACAGCTGATATATTTATCAGGCTAGATCTGCAGTGTAATTCACTTCATGCTGGTCTGAAAAGATATGGAGTAGAAACTGCTTTCTCCAAGGAATTGCACTAGCCTACAACAGAGAAGGGTACATTATACACACACCGCTCTGGTTCCATCACTTTTGGTGTTCTTCCAACTTTCTCCTCTTCCATCATATCTCTTGCCCTGACCCCACCAACACCTCTGTCCTGCCCCTATGTATTTACTATGCTTTGTACAGTCCCTTTAGCTTTTGGTCTGCTCCCAAATTGAATGGTGACAGCTGATGTGGCCCTTGATCTCCAATTCCTCACCTTCACCTGAAGTTTATCGGCATGCACTTTGCTACAGGCATGGAACCAGCAAGGGACAAACTAACTAGTTGTTAGGGAGCAGCTAGAAACGGGACCCTGATAAGATTGTGTTTTCTACCACTCAACTGGGAAGCATGTGCTGACAATCAAGCCCCACTGTTCCACAAACTATCACAAATGTGTAACTACCTAATTAAACCACCAATTTGAAAAATTCCTACGACGATTGCTATTCAGGATGGAAGTAATTCCATAAGAAATAGGAACAGGAGAAGGCCATTCAAGCCCTCAAGCCTGCTGTGCCATCCAATAGGATCATGGCTGATCCAACATTCCTCACATCCACTTTACTGTCTTCTCCCCTTTACCCTGGATTCCTGGACTGATCAAGAATCTACCTATCTCAGCCTTAAACATACACAAGGACGCTGCCCCTGCAGCTCTTCAAAGACTCTCAACTCTCTGAGAAGAGAAATTCCTCCTAAGCTGAGTCTTAAATTGGTGCCCCCAAATTTTGAGACTATGCCATATGGTCCTAGAGTCCCGATGAGGGGAACCATCCTCTCAGCATTTACCCTGTCAAGCCCATTATAAATTCAATAAGTTTTAATGAGATCACCTCTCATTCCTCTAAATTCCAGTGAGTAGAATCCCAACCTGTTTAATCTTTGCTCATAAGACAATCCCTTTATACCAGGGATCATCCTAGTGAACTGCTGCTGAACTGTCTCCAATGAAACAACGATCTTTCCTTAAATAAGGGAATCAAAACTGCTCACAGTAGAGTCTAAGAGTCATAGAGATGTAAGCACAGAAACAGACCCTTTGCTCCAACTCGTCCATGCCGACCAGATATCCTAAATTAATCTAGTCCCATTTGCCAGCATTTGGCCCATATCCCTCTAAGCCCTACCTATTCATGTACCCATGCAGATGCCTTTTAAATGTTGTAATTGTACCAGCCCCCACCACTTCCTCTGGCAATTTATTCCATACACACACCACCCTCTGTGTGAAAAAGTTGTCCCTGAGGTCTCTTTTAAATCTTTTCTCTCTCACCTTAAACCTATGTCCTCTAGTTTTGGACTCCCCTACCCTGGGGAAAAAGACCTTGGCTATTCACCCTATCCATGCCCCTCATGATTTTATGCACCTTTATAAAATCACCCCTCAGCTTCTGATGCTCCAGGGAAATTTGCACCAGCCTATTAAACTTCTCCTATAGCTCAAACCCTCCAACCCTGGCAACATCCTTGTAAATCTTGTCTGAACCCTTTCAAGTTTAACACCAGATTTGGTCATTAGTGAGAAAATAACTCTATCATAAACAAACTTATTCTTCAACAAATGGCAGAGAGAAAAAGATCACGAGGATGATCCCTGGCATGACCTGAAAAAAAACTCTAACAAACATACACACACAAACACATACACAAAAAAGACAAATCAAAGACAGATGGTTTGACAAAAAAAAACTCATGGATAGAAGTATAAAGACGGGGAAAACAAATTTTGTAGATCCAAAGTCCAGACCACAAGATGGAGAGTTATTTCTCACACTTCTTTTTATTTTAGCAATGATGACATGAGTTCAGGTGGTTCTAGGTCTTTTCTTGTGTCAGAGTTCTTTTTTTTTGAGTCTCAAGGTATGTTGTTATTTCACACACAGAGAAGAGGAAGTGAAATGTTTCCTGTTTGCTGGCTTTGCATGTTGCTGGTTGCACTGCCCTCAAAAGTCTGTAACAAACTGCAGGTGGACCAATCTGAGGGCTGTTTTCAGACCATTTTCCTCAACTCAATAGTTCCTAGTGTCACGTTGTCTCAATGATGTAGCCATCTTGCTGCCCCAAAGCAACATAGTCTTTTACAGCTAAAAATGTGCACTGTTTGATTTAAGTTGCAAACCTGTCTTGGTATTTTAGCTATATAGCAGTGTCCAACTTCCATTGCAGTTTATTGCCTACAAGGGAAAAATGTGGTCCCTTAAAGCCCCTGGTTTAGAGTTGATGGGTTTTGTATTAGATCAAGGGGCAACATCTAAAATCAGCTGAGGCTCAGCACATAGTACTCTAGATTGGTGTCAGAGGTTTGGGGTTCAAACTCCACACCTGAGACAGTGCTGCACTGAGAGAGTGCTGCACCATGAGGAGGGTTAGTTTTTATCTAAGACTTTGAATAATCTAACCTCTCAAGTGGACCCGGCCCTGTCTCAAAGGAGAGTTCTCCTTCGATCAACATTATTAAAGTAGATTATGTGGTCATTATCATTGCTTTTTGTGGGAGCTTTCTGTGCTCAAATTAGCCACCCTGCTTCCGATGTTACATTGCCTTGGCTGTAAAATACTTCGGGGCATCCTGATGTCCTGAAAGGGGCTACAGAAAAGCAAATTTAGTATTTAATCCAGTACAAATGAAAGGTGTGAAGGTGTAGTCTGTGCATCTTAGTGCAAGTATCCAGTAAGTAATTAGTGGCCTCCAAATCATTCAAAGAGGAATATGGGTCACTAATTATCCACAGTAAAAGCACCAAATGTTAATCAGCACCTGAAAGTGAGAGGTAGGTTAATGTTTTGGGAATGTCTTTTCAACAGAAACAACCACTCTGAATCTCTGGCATTTTCTGCAATTTCCAGCCTTCAGCTGTACTTTTTCTTTAGCCTCTGCTACATCAAGCTCTTAACGATACTTCCCTGAAAAGTTTGACAACATTTGGCATCTAAAGAAGGAACCGTTTCTCACTAGAACCATATATGTCAAGCAAACTAAGTCAGATATGATTGGAATGTTACTCAGACGAGTATAGAAATGGTGTTATCTGTAAATGAACATCATTGAATAGGATCATAGAATCCCTACAGTGTGGAAGCAGACCATTTGACACATCAAGTCCATACCAACCCTCCAAAGAACATGTCACCCAGAACCACCTCCCTACCCCATCACTGTAACCCTGAATTTCCCATGGCCAATCCACCTGCCCTGCACATCTTTGGACTGTGGGAGGAAACCGGAGCACCCAGAGGAAACCCATTATTAACCTATTAAATCATTAGGATTTATTAATGATTGTTTACAATTATTTATGTTTTATTAATGTCACAGTATTAAAGTATTAAAAAAACCATTCACCCAGAGGAGACACAGGGAGAATGTGCAAACTCCACACAGACAGTCATCTGAGGGTAGAATCGAACCTGGGTCCATGGCATTATTCTATCTTACGAAACAAGTTTATTTTCCAGCCTGCTTCTCCAAACCTAAAGGGTCTGTGAACGGGATCGGTTTCAGGCTGAGTATTTCCAGTGATTTTTTGTTTATGTTTGAGGCTACCAGCCTCTCTCTCTCCCTCTCAGGGATGTGAACATGTCTCCTGTACATTTTCACCTGTTCTGCACCGACGCCAAAGACACAGTCTATCCCTGAGCTTCCTGCATGGGAAGGGCCTGTTAGATATCGAGTGTATGGATCAGATCAGTGCTAACAGCATGAGGTTCAACCCCCATTACGCCTGAGGTACACTCAGGGCTTGTCACCTCAACCCACCCATTGTAAAAGTCATGATACTTTGCTGCAGCATGGCAAATAATCTTCCATGACCTGCCTTCAGGTAGAGAACTGAGAAAGAAGCTTCCTTCAGCTGGATACAGATGCTACAATATCAGAGCCACAGTGATAGACTTGACTGTATACCTGCCCAGAGATTTGGCAACACATTAAAGGGAATTCTAATAGCAATTTGGTGACTGTCAGGAATATCCCACATAAAAACCCTTGGGCACTTTCCTTCACCTTAGAGTAGTGTTAATCTCTGGGGAGTCAAATAGCTCAATTGTAGAAAATAAGAGTTGGCAAGTTCCTCTCTAATGATACATGATAATTAAACAAATTCCAGAACCAATGATCGTATAGGCCAACCCTAGCGAGGTGTCTATTTGCTTCCCCATTACCTGTCTGCTTGTCCCCAATCCAATGTACCACAGCTCCCTCTCTTCTCTCAAGAACTCAAGGTTGAGTCCCATCCTAAAGGACTGTTTCCGACCCATGCTTAACATATGCATGCATAACTAGTGGTCTGTTGCAGGTAACACAGCGAAGGTGAGGAGGTCAGCATTAGCAATTGACAGCATCTTGAGAGAAGCCACACAGCCTACTATTGAGGTAATAGCAAATCAGACACCTCAAATAACCTTAAACTTCAAGTATCTAAATGCCAGAATATTTATGTTTTAATAAACCTCTTGAGTTCTGGAAATTTTTCTTTCCAGGTTTTTGAGATAATTTATAGTACATTTTCTATACCAATTGTAAGAATAATTTCCTGGATATTTTTTATGTAAGAAGCATTCTTTAGATGACGAAAAACTGAACAAACTGGAACTGGTTTGATAGTGAAACTGGATTCCCAAAGGAACAAGGGTATGATTTTGAGTTCGGAAATCATTAGGATTTATTAATGATTGTTTACAATTATTTATATTTTATTAATGTCACAGTATTAAAGTATTAAAAAACCATTCAATGTTCAAACCACTGCGATAATGTGTCACCAAATGATTTAATAAACATTTATCCAATTATTGTGGTTGGTTTGTTCACCTCCACTTACCCTTGAGCAATATTCGATCACTTGTGTCTCCAGGTTTGGTTGACAGGACAGTATGAGGATCTCAAAGGTTTTAGCTGGTTTAATTAATAAATCAGTTTCCATACTGTTACCAAAAGGTTTTCATGGTGCATCTCCCAAAATTCCCTAGATTCCTAGAGCAGTTCCAGTGGATTGAAAGATGGCAAATGTTAATCTCCAGAGTGCTGGAGAAGAATCATAGAATCCCTATGGAGTGGAAACAGGCCCTTTGGCCCAACAAGTCCACACTGACCCTCAGAGCAAACCACCCAGACCCATCCCCCTTTAACCCTCCTAATCTACGCATCCCTGAACACTACAGGCAATTTTAACACAGCCAATCCACCTGCGTACCTTCGGACAGTGGGAGGAAACCCATGCAGACGCGGGAAGAATGTGCAAACTCCACACAGACAGTCGCCCGAGGGTGGAATCGAACCCGGGTCCCTGGCGCTGTGAGGCGGCAGTGCTAACCACTGAGCCACCATGCTGCCCAAGAAATGTACAAGGAATATAAAAAGAAGTAAACGGACCAATATGTCAGTTAGCCTGACATCAATCAGCAAGAAAATGATGAACTCCATCATTAAGGAAGTGTTTGCAACAATAACTTATACTTTTATAACACCTCAAATACAATGAAACATCCCAAGGCACCTAACAGGAGAATTAGAAAACCAAATAAGACCATAAGTCTTAGGAGCAGAAGTAGGCCATTCAGCCCCTTCAATAAAGTCGTGGCTGGTTTGATAATCCTCAACTCCACTTTTCTGCCTTATTCCCATAATGCTTAATTCCCTTCCTGATTAAAAATTTTTCAATCTCGTATATGACACACAAGACCACATAAGAAGGTACTAGATCAGATGGCCAAACATTTTCGCAAAGAGGAAACTTTTAAGGGGTGACTTGAAGGTAATTGAAAGTGCAGTACAGTGTTGTAGAGAGGGAAATGCAGAGCCCAGGGCCCAGACTGCTGAAGGCACAGCCACCACTAATGGATGAATTAAAAATAAGGGAAACTCAAGATCAGAATTAGAATGACATGGATATCTTATAAATGATTTGGATGAAGGAGTGGAAGGGTGGATTAGCAAGTTCGCGGACGATACGAAGGTGGGTCGAGTTGTGGATAGTGTGGAGGGCTGTTCTAGGTTACAAAGGGACATTGATACGATGCAGAACTGGGCTGAGAAGTGGCAGATGGAGTTTAACCCTGAAAAGTGTGAGGTGATTCATTTTGGAAGGACAAACTTGAAAGCAGAATACAGGGTTAATGGAAAGATTCTTGGCAGTGTGGAGGAGCAGAGGGATCTTGGGGTTCATGTCCACAGTTCCCTGAAAGTTGCCACCCAGGTGGATACAGTTGTTAAGAAGGCGTATGGTGTGTTAGCTTTCATTAATAGAGGGATCGAGTTCAAGAGCCATGAAGTTATGCTCCAGCTATACAAAACCCTGGTTCGGCCACATCTGGAGTATTGTGTCCAGTTCTGGTCGCCTCATTAGAGGAAAGATGTGGAGGCGTTGGAAAAGGTGTAGAGGAGAATTACCATGATGTTGCCTGGAATGGAGGGAAGGTCTTATGAGGAAAGGTTGAGAGCGCCAGGGCTTTTCGCTTTAGAACGACGAAGGATGAGAGGTGACTTGATAGAGACGTACAGAATGATCAGAGGTATAGATAGACAGCCAGAGACTTTTTCCTAGGGTAGAGGTAACTATTATGAAGGAGCATAGTTTTAAAGTGAGTGGAGGTAGATACAGAGGAGACGTCAGAAGTAGGTTCTTTACTCAGAGAGTGGTAGGGGTGTGGAATGCATTGCCAGAGAGGGTAGTGGAGTTGGCCTCATTAGGGGCATTTAAGCGGCTATTAGACAGGCATATGGATAATAGTATAAGGTAGGGGTGGAGGTTAGATAGACCTTAGGATTAGGGTAAAAGTTCAGCACAACATCGTGGACCAAAGGGCCTGTACTGTTCTATGTTCTATGTCTATGTTCTATCTTGAAGTACAGCTGGAGGCTGTGGCAGATATAAGGAGGGGTCAGGCCACGAAGAGATGTGTAAACAAAGATGAGAATTTTAAAGTCAAGGTGTTGCTTGACGAGAAACCAGGACAGCTGAGGGAGCATGGCAGGTGCTGGGTGTGCAGGACTCAGTGTGAGTTAAGACATGGCGACTTGATGATTTCAGGTTTCTGGAAGGGAGCCCAACCAGGGATACATTATTCACATCTAAAGGTAGCAAAGGCATGAAGGAGGCTTACAGCAGCACTCATGCTGAAGCAAAGTCAGACGATATTATGCACATGGGAAAGGCATTGCTACTGCTCAGCTTTGATGGTGGAGGGAGTGCGTGTTTATGGATGTGGTGCCAATCAAGTGACTGCTTTGTCCTGGATGGTGTCAAGCTTCTTGATTGTTGATGGAGCTGCACTTATCCAGGCAAGTGGGGAGTATTCCATCACACTCCTGGCTTGTGCTTTGTAGATGGTGGACAGGCTTTGGGGATGGGTCTAGAGGTGAGTTACACGCTGCAGTATTCCTCGCCTCTGACCTGCTCTTGTAACCGTTGTATTTATACAACAAGTCCTGTTGAGTTTCTGGTCAATTTTAACACCCCAGAGGTCACCAATGGGAGATTCAGTGATGGTAGCACCACTGAATGTCAAAGATTTGGTGGTTAGACGGTCTCTTATGTGAGATGGTCATTGGCTGGCATTTATGTGGCATGAATATTACTTATTACTTGTCAGCCCAAGCCTGATATTGTTGCATTTGAACATGGACTGCTTCAGTATCTAAGGAGTCACGAATGGTGCTGAAAATTGTGCAATCATCAGCAATTCTGACCTTTTGATGGAGGGAATGTCATTGATGAAGCAGCTGAAGATGGTTAGACCTGTTTGGAACTCCATATCTAAGAAAGAATTATATTAACCTTTGACAGAATGCTGTAAAGGTACTGAATTCCTGAGGTGAAATGGTTGTTCCATGAAAAGAGATTGAGTAAAATTAGAGTGTATTCTTTCAGGTTTCATAGAATCCCTATAGTATGGAAGCAGGCCATTCAGCCCATACTGCCCATCTGAAGAGCATTCCACACAGACCCACCCGATATTTCACATGGCTAATCACCCTAGCCTACACACTACAGAGCAATTTAACATGGTCAATCCATCTAACCTGCACATCTTTGGACTGTGGGAGGAGATGAGAGCATCTGGAAGAGGCTTGACACAGGGAGAACATACAAACTCCATACAGACACTTGCCCAAGACTAGAATTGAACCCAGGCCCCTGGTGCTGTGAGGCAGCAGTGCTAATCTCTGAGCCATAGTGCCACCCAATTTTGGGGAAATGAGAAGTGATCTCGTTGAAGAATAAGATTCAATGGTGGGGGGGTGGTCAAGTGAGATGATGAGAGGTTGTTTCTCTGGCTGCAGAATCTAGAATAGGAATCCTAGTCGGAGGATAAGGAGTCAGTCAATAAACACAGACAATGCAGAAGAAAGTCAGCAGGTCTGGAATCATCAGTGGAAAGAGAAACAGAGTTAACATTTCAAGTCCACTATGACTTCTTCTGAATTTCACCACACCAGATGGCCAATTCCAATGAAAAAATATCTGGAAATGAAAATCTTGTTGAACGGTGTTGTCTAAATACCCACCTGGTTAGCAGTGAGGTTAACTTCCTCTTAATTTCCCTCTGAAATGGTTCGGCAAAACACTCAGTTCAAGAAGCAATTTGGTCTGGACACCAGATGTTGACATAGCCAGTGACACCCACATCTCATGAATTAATTAAAGAAAAAAAGATGTTTCATTCATTGCTGCGCCTGGCCAATGTTAAAATACAGTGAGTGACCAGGAGATGGTGCTCCTGGGCAATGTTCCATCGGCTTTAGCCTCGATTGAGTGAAGATTCATAGCCATTGATTTAATGGAGTGTTACAAATGAGAGGTTTTATAAGAAAGCTGTGTTTCAGGGCTACACCTTCAATTTAAGGTAAAGTGGAGGAATGAAGGGCGTCATGTGACCTGCTTCATCACAGCATTCCAAAGTGACCATAAAAATAAACACTTACATTTATATAGCACCTTTCACAATCTGAGGACATCCCAAAACACTTCACCATCGATGAAATACTTCCAAAGAGTCATCTCCATTTGGAAATGAAATGGCTACTTTTCACACATAAGTATCCCATAAGCAATAATGTGATGATAACCATTTTTTTAGGATACAGATTGAGGAATAAATAAAGGTCAGGACATCAGTGAGAGCTCCCCATTGCATCTTTGAATGAGAGGCATAGATATTTCACAACTACCTGAAGGGGCAGTTCGTTTAACATTGTACCTGAAAGACCTGACAGTGCAGCACACCTTAGTACTGCACCGTGATGTCAACCCAGATTTTAGGTTCAAGACTCTGGAGTGAGACTTGGACCAAGCATCTTCTGAATCAGATGCAAGACGTTATGGATCTTGCAATGTAGTATCCTGAGGGATATTGACAGGTCTGCATAATAGGTCCCCTTCTTGTGGGAGAATCAAGAACTAGGGTTACTGTTTAAAAATAGAGTTGCCCATTTAAGACCCAGATAAGAAGAAACTTTTCTTAAAAGAGTTGAGAGTCTTTGGAATTTTCTTGCTCAAAAGACAGTGGAAGCAATGTCCTTGAATCTTCTTAAGGCTGACGTGGATTCCTAATAAACAAGTGAGTTATCAGGTGTAGGTGGAAATGGGAGTATCAGATCAGCTGTGATCTTATTGAGTGGGGGGGAGCAGGCTGAAGGGGGCCTGCTGCTAATTTGAATGTTTTGGAGATCCCAGTCAGCAAATCTGGCTACATTTCAGAGTAAGCATTAATTTGAAACGTAACCTTTGTTTACATTTTTGTTTCATCTTTAATGGTAAAATTTAAAATGCAATAGTTCACTCTTTTTCTGTTGACGTCACTGGGCACCAATCTAAGTTCTGGCTTTTCACAGGCCCAGGCATAAGCATGGATTTTTGTTAATATGAAGTGGTACCATTGACGGGGCATTGGTCATATAGTTGTAAATGGTTATTTTTTATATAAAGAAACCATCACATTATCAGGTCCTGTTATAAATTTGTAAAAACTGGAAGCAGTTGAAGCTATTGCATTATGAAGTGGATTGCCTAATGATAATTGACTGGTATTATGACATTGCCTAATCACTGTTGCATAACCCATCGTACAAATATAATGGCCCCTGGGCAGTTGCTGCTCATGGAGGAAATAGGAATATAAATTAATGGTGTATATTGATGTATCTGAGTAATGTTTAAAAGGACCCCAAATCTATCCGCCTTTAATCATAAATCTCACTTGCAATGCTCTGGCTGTTGTTATACTCTTGGCGTTTGAAGATAATAAGTCATTCTTAATCACAGAGTTATGTCCCTGTCAGAGCTGTGAAGTAATTGCTGTAACTCACTGTCTCCTCTTGTATATTTTTCACGTTCCAGTGGCTCAGACTTTTCACAAACTCACTGCGCTGCTGAGAAGATTTATTTTTCGATGATACTCCCTCTGGTTTTGTTGCACAATATGAATATTCAGGTTTTGTCACGCATATCTTTCATTTTTCTGCAAAACATTTTCTGTTCAAGGGTGCAGTCTGCTACCTCTCCTCTCCTTCTCCCCCCCGCTTTCCCCCGCCCCCCACCATCCAGGGAATATTTTCACTGTGGGTTTGATGGTTCGGAATTTAACCTCAGGGCCAATGTCGATCTGGGGTTAGAAAGCACCCAGGATTTCCCTGGAGTATTCAACAGATTTTAAACTGTAGCAGAGGTTTGTGAATTGGGCCATGCCCAATCATCTAACATTGAAAGCTAACCTTCCAAGATCAAGTTTCGGCTTATGTAACATGGAAAAACCACCCAAGTCACTTCTCACAAAAGTTATCAGTCAGACAAAAAGAAAGACTTTCATTATATAGTACATTTCACAACTGCCGCACTTAACAACCAGTTAAGTATTTCTTTGAACAGCAATCACTATTGTAGATCGAAGTAGGTAATACAGTCATCGAGATGTATAGCGTGGAAACAGACCCTTCAGTACAACATGTCCATGCTGATCAGATATCCTAAATTAATCTAGTCCCATTTGCCAGCACTTGGCACATATCCCTCTAAACCCTTCTTATTCATATACCCATCTAGATGCCTTTTAAATGTTGTTATTGTACCAGCCTCCACCACTTCCTCTGGCAGCTTGTTCCATACACGCACCACCCTCTGTAGGAAGAGGTTGCCTTTCAGGCCTCTTAAATCTTTCCCCTCTCACCTTAAACCTAATCCCTCTAGTTTTGGACTCCTCCACCTCAGGACTCCCTATCCATGTCCCTCATGATTTTATAAACCTCTATAAGGTCACCCCTCAGCCTTCGATGCTCCAAGGAAAATAGCCCCAGCCTATTCATCCTCTCCCTCTAGCTCAATCCCTCCAACCCTGGCAACATCGTTGTAAATTTTTTCTGAACCCTTTCAAGTTTCACAACATCCTCCCTATTGCAGGGAGACCAGAACTGTATGCAGTATTCCAAAAGTGACCAATTAACCAATATCCTGTACAGCCGCAACATGACCTCCAAACTCCGAGACTCAACGCACTGACCAATAAAGGAAAGCATGCCAAATGCCTTCTTCACTATACTGTATAACTGCGACTCCACTTCCAGGGAACTATGAACCTACACTCCAAGGTCTCTTTGTTCAGCAACACTCCCCAGGACCTTACCATTAAGTGTATAAGTCCTGCCCTGATTTGCCTTTCCAAAATGCAGCACCTCACATTTATCTAAATTAAACTGCGTCAGACGCACCTCGGCCCATTGGACCATCTGATCAAGACCCCGTTTTCTCTGAGGTAACCTTCTTTACTGTCCACTATACCTCCAATGTTGGTGTCATCTACAAACTTACTAACCATACCTCCTATGTTCACATCCAAATCATTTATATAAAGCTGTGGACCCAGCTCCGATCCTTATGGCACACCACTGGTCACAGGCCTCCAGTCTGAATAGCAGCCCTCCACCACCACCCTTTGCCTTCTACCTTCGAGTCAGTTCCGTATCCAAATGACTAGTTCTACCAGTATTCCACGTGATCTAACCTTGATAACCAGTCTACCATGAGGAACCTTGTCGAACGCCTAAATGAAGTCCAAATTGATGACGTCCACTGCTCTGCCCTCATCAATCCTTTTCGTTACTTCTTCAAAAAAACTCAATCAAGTTAGTGAGACACAATTTCCCACACACAGAGCGATATTGACTATCCCCAATCAGTCTTTGCCTTTCCAAATACATGTAAATTCTGTCCCTCAGGATTCCCTCCGACAACTTGCCCACTATTGATGTCAGGCTCATTGGTGTACAGTTCCCTGGCTTTTCCTTACCACGTTTCTTAAATAGTTGTGTCCCTGCCTCTGAGCCAGTCACTTTGTATTCAAATCCCACTGCAGGATTTGATGGTCAAGGATGATGCATTCTTAACGTGGCCAAAAATGTCAAGTATTATTCTGTAAATCCTTCCAGTACACCTAATGGCAACTCATAAGAATGGGAGAATCTCTTGGTCACAGAAGAAAATTGCAGCCTGTACCAACACTATGCATTAGCTCCATGATTACCAAGTATGAATAGTGTTGTGATTCCAGCTAACGTTACTACTGAATAAGCCAGATCCCAGACTGAAACCTGGCTTGATAAACAAGTTGGTCTCTCATTGCGACGTAAATACGCAATGCTGCAGGATTTTTAACAATAAGACAGAAATTTATTTACCAAAAGAAATTAAAATAAACTAAAATATCTACTTAAATTTAAAGAGTTTTAAATGCACAGTAAAACTAGAATCTCATTAAATCCCAAATCATTCCTTTGGAAGTTCCAAACAAAGTCCCTTGCATTGTACCCAAAAGCATGTCTTGTTTGGTACTCACTCCAAAGAAAAATCTTTTCCTAATTCCCAATAGGCTTAAAGTAAGTGTGACCTTATTTCTTAGACTGGAAGCTGATAGCTTCTTCCTGGAGCTACCATCCACCCGAGCTTAAATGTATCCAGCTTCAAATAACCTCTTCAGAGTTTTATCCCAACACTTCTGGTTTGGGACTGCCGTTCACTCCTTATTCAAAGGTAATCTAGTTTCACCATATTCTCCCCTTCTCAGGACCACTGTTCTGTGCAACCATCACCATCCAAGGGCTTTACTGAATTGCTCTGAAATAAAACAAAACTAAAAAAAAACTCCCTTTATGCTTGGGTATTTCCTCTTAGCTTAAAAAACCCAAAGTCTGGAAATTTTTAACAGACCTTAAATCACAATGGCCTACCTTGCTAGGTTGTAAAACAACCTACAGTAAATAAAAATCCATTAGTGCTGCCAAAGTAATTCTTACAAACTATTTTTAATAAAGAAATCACCATGGCTACAGAAATACTTACAAATGAAGAAACACAGAAAACTCAAATGTCACTCCCCCAAAGTTCAAAACGCAAACTTATTATACAAATTAGACAGTTTATATCACAATGAAAAGTACAAGGTGTGCAGCTAACTCAGGTTGCTTGGCAGTTGGGACTGTGGGCTGGTTGTCAGGATGGCCTGTGTGGGTTAAGATTGATGCCAACAGTTTGGGATTCAATCTCAATCTGACTGGGCTGGATTGGGAGCCTGCCTTATTGCTCTACCCACGGTGAAGGCTGCAGCAGTAGGGGTCAGACTTGCTTTTGGAGAGGGAAACATTAGGGAACGATGGGACCATGAGGCCATTTAAACACAGGGAGGAGAATCTTTACATTTATGGGGGTTGAGGAGCCATGCTAGGTCAACGACCTGAGGGATGATGGCTTGATAATAATGCAGATTAGAAAACTTATGGAATTCTGGGTGACATTTATCAGCTGTGTATACCTTATCGGGAGAATGGGAATCAGAGGATCATGGCCCACAGTATAACAGCGATCTCGTTGCCTGGGTACCATGCTTTGTAGATATCAGTTTCACACTCTTTGGGACAGTAAAATGGCAGCTGTGGACATAGGCTTCTGAATTTTGTGTCTACAACTTAGGCATCTCTTCAGTAATACTCTCTTGTTACTATGGCTACGGAAATCTAGAAAATTATATTCGCCACAGCAACAATGTCAATGAGTCTTTACAGCATTTAACAACAACAGACCACTTCTGAAATGAACATTATTTTTCATTTGGAACAGTGTTCACTAAATATTTGTCACATCTCGCTGGGCAAGTATTTCTCACAAGTGGTCATGAATAATTTGATGTCATTATTGTCTATTTTAAATCAGTTTGTAGAGGACAGAATTGGAGCCTCCAGGGTCGATAATAGTCTTAACTTCTGCGATGATTGACGTTTATATTTAAGAAAAGGTTATTAATGTTTCTCCCAAAGCTCACAGGAAAAGCTGGCATAAAGTCACAGGTTCATTATCAAACAAGGTCCCTGCCAACATACAATCTAGGAGCAGATGCAGTCCATTCGGCCCATCAAGCTTTTGACACAATTCAGTTAGATCACCATGACTGATCGGTTTGTGTTTCACATTCCCATTTACCCAGAAATCCTTGGTTTCCTTGCTCAACAGGGAGTTACTTCTGTAGATTTGTTCAATAAGTGTTAGAACACGGAATGTCCAATTTAAATTATCACCATCTCACGTACATCCCTAAATGCCAAAAGTTGCGAATTCTCCACAGAGTTGGAAATCTGTTTTTACCTCTTAGAATTATAGAATCCCTACTGTGCAGATAGAGGTCATTCAGCCTATTGAGTCTGCATGGACCCTTTGAAGTGCATCCCACCTCCAACCCCCCACAACCCCGCATATATCATGCCCTGATGAAGGGGCTATGCTCTGAAAGCTCGGTGTTTTCAAATAAACCTGTTGGACTATAACGTGGTGTTGTGTGATTCCTGACCTTGTCTGCCCCAGTCCGACAACGACACCTCTACATCATCTGTGTTCCGAGAAGTGAACAGATTCCTTTGAAATTTCACATTTGTTGTTGAAGTTAAGCACTGGAAGCTGTAGGAGGTATTAAAACTGCAGGGACTCTCTGGTCATTTTCCTTGACCTTCTTGCAATGTATCAATGTTTTGTCCATGTGGCATATGATGTCTTTGAAACTTTGCCGACTATTGGATGGAGTCTGTTGAGAATCTCTGGGGCTGGGGCAAGGCTGAAAGGCACCTTCAGCTCCCTGATAATTCAAAATTTTATCCACCCTCTCTTTAAATACTCTCAGTGCTGTAGCCTTGGAGGTAGAAAACTCCAGATGTTCACTATCCTCGAGGAGAAGTAGTTCCCTCATGCCTAATTTGAAGTGTTACTTTATGCTGTAACTATGTTGCCAAGTTTGAGACTCTCCCACTGGAGGAGACATCTTCTCCATATCTACCCTGTCAAGCCCACCTCAGAATCTTGTATGTGTCAATAAGATCACCCCTCAATCTTACAAAATGTAATGAATAAGATCAAACCTGTTTGGCTGCTCTCGATTAATAACTCTTTTCATTCCAGAAATCAGACGAGTGAATCTCTTTTGACTCCAATGACGCTCTTATCTTTGCTTGAAATCCCAGATAAATATCACTCCTATTGCAACCCTTTAATTTCCTGACTCAACTATCACATAATCCCTACAGTGTGGAAACAGGCCATTCAGCCCATACTAACCTTCCAAAGAGCATCCCACCCAGACTCACACCCCTACCCTATCCCTGTAACCCTGCATTTCCCATGGTTAATCTACCTAGCCTGCACATCTTTGGACTGTGCAAGGAAACCCACGCAGACATGGGGAGAATGTGCAAACTCCACACAGACAGTCTCCCGAGGGTGGAATTGAACCTGGGTCCCTGGCACTGTGAAGCAGCAGTGCTAACCACTGAGCCACCATGCCACCACAAACTACTTCTTCTTGTAAGATTGTCTCAATATACCAATTCCTTTCCAGGTCGTTTGGGATGAACCTTTAAAAATTCTGATGTCCTAAAACAACTTGAGTAACTGGAACACTTCCATACATTCTCTCAACCTGGATGCTTGACAGAGTAGAGCACCTTCCATCAGACTTACTGGTTACACTGAAATGAAACACTGAACCAGTCCCATGTTTCCAGACATGCCCCAAGTTTATCTGCCTTACCTATTAGGCCTTTTTGCATTGAAATATATACAGGTTAATTTATCGGTCTTACCTCAGTCTGTACTTTGCTCCTGCCTGCCCTGTACCAGTCTCGGACTGATCTCTTTTCTCACTATCTCCCTGGTTCCCACCACCACCACCACCACATTCCCCCTCCCCCCCAACAGTTTAAATCCTCCTGAGCAGCTCTGATACCAGTATATTAGTGCCCTTTCAATTCAGGTGCAATCTGTCCTTCTTATACAGGTCACTTCTACTCTAGAAGAAATTCCAATGATCCAAAAGTGTGAATCCTTCTCCCTTGCGCCAGCTCCTCAGCCACGCATTCATCTGCTCTATCCCCCTATTCCTACCTTCACTAGCTTGTGGCCCCTCACTAGCTTGTGGCTCTAGGAGTAATCCAGATATTACTACCCCTGAGGCCTTCCTTTTTTAAATTCCTAACTTCCTATATTGTCCCCTCAGAATCTCACCCTTTTCTCTCCTACGTTGTTAGTTCCAATGTGTATAACAACTTCCCTTTCAGAATATTCTGCACCCTCTCCAATATATCCTTGATCCTGGCCCCAGGGAGGCAACACACCATTCTGATGTCTTGCTGACCAGAAACATCTGTCTGTGCCTCTGACTAGAGAGCCCCCTATCACAATTGATTGCTTGAAACCTGACGTACCCCTCGTTACATTAGAGTCAGTCTCGGTACCAGAATCCTGGCTGTCAGTGCTACATTCCTCTGAGAGTCCATCACCCCCTACATTATGCAAAACAGCATACTTGTTTGAGATGGGGATAGACACAGGAGACTCCTGCTCCACCTGCCTTCCTCTCCTACCTTTCCTGGAGGTCACCCATCTCCCTTCCTGCAACTGCCATCCATCACACCCCCCAGCTCCTGTAAATTCCTCATTGCCTTTAACTGCATCTCCAACTGATCCATGTGATCCGATAGGAAGCGTGTTTGATTACAAATCCTGCAAACATAAGGTGGAAACATGGAAACTCTCCCTAATCTCCCACATCCACAGGAAGAGCACATTGCTCTGCTAAGGGCCAACTTTGTACCTTAACAAGCTATAGTCCCAGAAAATAGCCCAGTCTCACTACTCTAAAAAAACACTGCTCCAGACTAACTTTGTACCTACGTTTTACATTTTTAATCTAGAGATAGATCTCAATAAAAACGTAATAAAAAAAACCCCACTCTACTCACAATTGTAAATTTACAAAAAAAAAGTACGGTTACGCTGTAAAAATACCACTTAGCTGCTCCCCTGCTGTGATCTCCCCCACACAAGTTTCTCCAAGGTCAGCTGGGACTTTTTCATTGGAGCGTAGGAACTTGAGAGGTGACATTATAGAGGTTTATGAAATAATGAGCGGTATAGATAAGGTGAATGGCAGGTGTCTTTTCCTTAGGGTGGGTGATTTCAAGATTAGAGGGCATGTTTTTAAAGTGAGAGAAGAAAGATTTGAAAAAGACATGAACGGCAATTTTTTTTTTTTACACAGTGGATGGTTTGTTTATGGAATGAACTTCCAGTGGAAATGATGGATGCGGGTACAGTTACAATGTTCAAAAGACATTTGCATAAGTACATGAATAAGAAAGGTTCGGAGGGATATGGGTCAAGCGCAGGCAGCTGGGACTAGTTTAGTTTGGGATTAAGGTCAGCATGGACTGGTTGGACCAAAGGGTCTGTTTCTGCACTGTATGACTCTATGACACTATGACTAAGTATCCAGAAGGAACCCGCATCCTAACAGTGGATCTAGTAACTCACTGTAGAGTAGGTAGTGTTTGAAACATGGTCGGGATGCTGATACATGGTTATGTAGAGGCATTTATTGCAACTGCCCAAAGTTAGTTATTGCTTGCCAGGCTGATTAAGATTGCTATCATGCTGATTAAACAAAGGTTAACGCAAGAAAAAATTCTGGAGGCACTCGTGGGCAGCACGGTGGCTCAGCGGTTAGCACCACTGCTTCACCAGGGACCTGGGTTCAATTCCATCCTTGGGTGACTGTCTGTGCGGAGTTTGCACATTCTCCGTGTCTGCGTGGGTTTACTCTCAGTCCAGAGATGTGGAGGTTAGGTGCACCGGCCGTGCTAAATTGACCATAGTATCTGAAGATGTGTAGGCTAGGTGGATTAACCATAGGGAATACAGGAAAGTAGGGGTTGGTCTGGATGGGATACTGTTTGGAGAGTGTGTGTGGACTAGATGGGCTGAATGGCCTATGGACAATGTGAGGCAGAGGCGAAGTTTGTCAATATTTTCTGCATGCATTACACTAAGGTATAACAATCCTCTTGATTGTCAGCATGAGTGCAAAGGAGGCAAATATCATTTTCTCCTAATCACGTAGCCCATGAGAACTGCTATTTACTGACTCTGTAACTCATCTCCCCTTACTGAGGAATATGGTTTTTCTTAGAAAGACCTGCGCAGTTGTTGTTCCCAATAGCACCCCTTGAGGGCGCTGCTCACCAAGGTTGAGGGATTGATTTGCTCCATAATAACCATTTTGTGTTCAGTCAGCCATGTGCAGAGCTTGAAGCTAAAATGTGGCTCCTGAATATAATTTCTGAAAGCAGGGCCCAAATGTCCAGATTCCAATCCTTGACATGTTTATAGTAGATTGCAGCTTAACTGTTTACAACAAGACAGTTATCAGATTGTGGGGAGGACCTGAAAAGCTTTGGATGAAACAAACAAAAACCTGACTTCTGAAAGCAGACATCTCGCACCCGCTTGTTGGCTTGTGTCATGTACTACTTTCCCATGCTTTCTGCAGGTGACTTCAATCATGGCCAGGCCATCTTCAGATGGAAAATATCCCAGCATTATTTCAAATGAACAACATTTATCCTTCAACTCAATCACTGAAACCTATTATCTAATTAGGAAACATATTATTTAATTCCTTACCCATTGTCTATGGCATTCTGTTGTGTGTAATTTGGTAACTTGCATTGCAGCAAGGATTACTCTCCATTAAAGTGTTTGAAATGTCCCAACTTTAAAGGTGATCCATAAATGCAAAATATTCTCTCTGGGCGAGAAGGCACAGGGACTTGTATGTGCTGGGTGAGTGGAGAGTACAGCATTGTCAGAATGAGAAGGCTGTGGGGTTAAACTATTTAATCAATGTCTGGTCTACCTGTTCATGCAGGAGGACACTAAAGAACCCATGGACAAATGAAAAACATGGGGATCTCTGAACGACTTTCTAGGTGGTAGGGGTCGCTGGTTTGGAAGACGCTGTTGAAGCAGCTTTGCTGAGTGCTGCAGTGCATCTTGTAGATGGTACACACTGTTGGTCCTGGTGGAGAGAATGAAGCAGAGGAGCGGATAATACACAACTGCATTTTTGTGGATGTAACATCGTCATCTTGGCTGCCACTGTGTCTGCACAACATCCCCAAAAGGGAAAAACAAACCTCATTCTTAGAAATGACGTCTTGGTCATACTGGAGTTTCATTTTGAAGTTTATAAGATGAGTTGCAGCAGTAGTGTCTTTTGTCAGTTTTACTGGTATTTCCATCTGGGATGGATTCAAGTCTGATCAGATGTGTTTCACAAACGTCATAAGTTTGCAGATGACACTAAAATTTTATATACAGGGTTCCGATGAGAATGCAAGGCACAATACAACATGCAGATCGCAACAAGGGAGAGCAACACAGAGAGACAGAGTGAGCAAAATATGTGGCAGCTGGAAGTGTTCAGTGGGAGAGGGGGAATGTGAGAGGTTGTTCACTTTGGTTCTTAATGATGAACTTTGGACAAGCAGTGGGGTTTAAGTGTCTATATATACACAAAATCATCTCTGCTAGCTGCATAGCACTCCTTATGTATTGCACTGAAGTGTCAGTCTACATTATTTTGGCAAGTCTCTGTGGGCATAAGAATCTGTGACAGCCCGCTTCAGAAGTCACTGATCAAAAACAGAACAGTGCTTCTGTAACTCCTCTATGATACAAAAAATTAGTTACACTGTCAAACTTTGTATGAGTTAAAGTGCTATGATTCCAGCTTACTGTATTACTGAACAAGTGAGATCTCAGATTGAAATCTGGCTCAATAGATCCCGAGTTTTATTTTTGCAACTTGGTTGCTGTGGTGGTCAGTCATTGAACATATTCATAAGAGCTTATCAATGTGCATTTAAGGAAAGAACACAAGTTTACTATACAGAAGAAAAGCAAAGTTTTTAA
The DNA here is from genome assembly GCF_021869965.1 of Rhincodon typus. NCBI lineage: Eukaryota > Metazoa > Chordata > Chondrichthyes > Orectolobiformes > Rhincodontidae > Rhincodon > Rhincodon typus. Next base: position 81,462,485 of record NC_063340.1, read on the forward strand.
AATATAAAATTAATCTGTAACAATTTGATAATAAACAACAAAAATAAAACCCTATTCCTACATGATATATTGTAAAGGCTATGTCACTGCTCCAAATTACGTTGTCTTTTTGAAAGAAAATCAGAACTTCACAACACTGGAAACCAAAACTCTACTGACCTCTACTTTAGATTCTAATTCCCAAAAATAACGATATTGTAAACTTCCATCACAAAAGCAAGTCAAAGAACTATGAAAATGAGCTGAGAGATAGTAGGAACTGCAGATGCTGGAGAATCTGAGATAACAAGGTGTAGAGCTGGATGAACACAGCAGGCCAAGCAGCATCAGAGGAGCAGGAAGGCTGACGTTTCGGGCCCAGACCCTTATCTATAAAAATGAGCTCTTTGCTTTGGTGTGAAAAGCATTCCTAAAGTAGGCAATTAAAGCCATTATTATTTCTGTGAATTGGCAGGTTCAGTTATAAAATAGTTTCCCTTCATCCACAGATAAAGAGTTGACTCACCTTCTGCCTAGCTTCTACCAGGATGAAAAGCTACTGAGGGAAAATATCAGAGCCACTGGATTTGCCTGAGTTAAAGTTGCGCGGAGAAATAAAATTTTAATTTATGCAGAAATCAGGAAAAATATACTTTTAGATCATGGAAAGTTGTAGCTAATTTAGTTAACAGTTCACACTAAACTTCAACTAGTGCCAAAAAAACGTTTTCGTTTAAGACTGCAGGATTAAAACGATTAGTAACATCCAATTATTCAGTGATGATAGAAAGGTACAAAGGAGATTACCAACACTGTCTGCTGTCAAATGCCCTTGACACTTGTTATCATTACCACGGTCTACACACATATAGCAAGGTCTTTGCAGGGCTATTGCCTGGTTACTTTAGCTGTGGCTCAATGGCTAGCACACCAGTTCTCAGGCAGAATCCCTGAGAGTTGAAGACCCACACCAGACCTGAGCTCAAAACATACAAAGCCCCTCAGTGAAAAAGATTTTAAACTGAGTCTGGGTTTGCCCAGGTGCATATAAAAATCACAGAATGTTATTTTGAAGAGTTGGCCAACATTTATCTGTCAGCCTAATTTTTTTGTGTGATATTGATAATCTGACTTCCATCACATAGCTCTTTGTGGAAGCTTGCTACATACAAATTGGCTCTTGGATTTGCTACTGCCTCAGGTGACTGTCTGTGTGGAGTTTGCATATTTGCTCTGTGTCTGCGTGGGTTTCCTCCGGGTGCTCCAAAGATGTGCAGGTTAGGTGGATTGACCATGCTAAATTACCCATGGTGTCTGGGATGTGCAGGCTAGGTGGATTAGGCAGGGGAAATGCAGGGTTACAGGATAGGATAGTGGGGTGCCTGGGTGGGCTGCTCTTCAGAGGTCAGCGTGCACTTGATGGGCCAAATGTCTGCTTCCACACTGTAGGGATTCCAAGATTCCAACAGTTTAACACAACACTTCAAAAGCACTCAAACTGGCTGTAAAATAGTGAGAAAGTAAGCGGCCATGAACGGCACGACCTAAATGCAAGCCTTTCTTAAAACGTAGACCGACAATAAGCTAATCCAGGGAAGGCAGAGAATTAGGTCTTTAAAGATACCTGACAGCATGCAAACATAGCAATGTCTCTCAGCCAGAAGTTTCAACTTACACTTGCTGCAGAGGTGTGTCACAATGTGTCTGAACAGGTTGAAACATAAAAATTCCCAATATACAAAATTTACAAAGTCTTAAAAATCAATAATGATAGTTTTGAATGAAAACACCTCCATGATTACAATATTTCAGGTCTGGGAAAGCAGACTAAGTTAGTAAATAGCCATTTTTTTTTAAAAGACAGTTTTGCTCAAGTTAGACACCTAGAACAAGGGCAAGATTGAAACATATGTTGTCACTAATCAGAGAGAGACAGCCAAGTCTGATTCTGATATTGCGAACGTACTTACCCAAAGTAACGCTGGCTGGTTCCCAAGGCTCTCCCATCACTGGAATTTTCATTGGGTCACGTCAGATTTTGTTAATTCTTTCAGGGACGTAAGCACCACTGGCTATACAAGTATTTGTTTCCCATCCTCAACTGCCCTGGAGAAAGTGGCAGTGTTGAATTGCAGTCCATGTTGTGCAAGTACATCCAGAATGCTGTAAGGGAGGGAATTCTGGGATTTTGATCCAGGAATTGCGAAGGAATGGCAATATAGTTGCAAGTTAGGAGGGCGAGTGGGGTCACAGGTTTGGAAGGTGCTGTCAAAGGAATCTCAGCGAATTACTGCAGTGTACTTTGTAGGTGGTACACACTGTTGCCATGTTTATCAGTGATGGAGGGAGTGAATGTTGAAGGTGGTGGATAGGGGACCTATAAAAGCTGGCTGCATTTTCCTAGAAGGTATTTGAACGTTGTTGGAACTTGCCCTCATCCAGGCAAGTGAAGTGTTCCATCACCCTCCTAACTTGCACCTTGTAGATGATGGACAGGCTTTGGGGAGTCAGGTGGTGACTTACCTGCTGTAGAATTCCCAGCCTCTAACCTAAGACCATGACATATAGGATCAGAAATAGGCCATTTAGCCCAATGAGTCTGCTCTGCCAATTGAAGGCAGCTGATATGTTTCTTAACCCCATTCTCCTGCCTTCTCCCCATAATCCTGAGCCCTATTTTACCATGCATTTCCAAATACTCCACAATCTCTTCTTTAATAATGGACTCTAAATTCTTACCAATGACTGAGGTCAGACTAACTGGTCTATAGTTTCCTGTCCTCTGCCACCCTCCCTTCTCAAACACCGGTGTCACATTAGATATTTGCTAGTCCTCTAGGACCATCCCTGACTCCAGTGATTCGTGAAAGATCACTACCAATGCTTCTGTGGCGAAGATATTGCCCAGTGGTACTATCACCTGACTGTTATAATCCAGAGTCTTTGGGCACTGGCGGGGGGGGGGTTCGAATCCTGACATGGCAGCTGGTGAAATTTCAATTCAGCAACTATCAGGAATTAGGAATCTAATGATTACCACGAAACCATTGTCGGTTGCCAGGAAAAAACCTAATTGGCCCTCACTAATGTCCTTTAGGGAAGGAAACTGCTGGTCTAGCCTACATGTGACTCCAGACCCAAAGCAATATGGTTCCCACGTACTCCGAGCAATGAAGAATGGATAATAAACGCTGACCTGGCCAGTGATGTCCACATCCGGTGAATGAATAAATTTTTTGAAAAATCCTCAGCTATCTCCTTCCTTCACCTTAAGCTCCCTCATCACGTCCGCCTCCTTATTCATCACCAAATCCAGAATTGCCTTTTCCCTAGTGGGCTCTACCACAAACTGCACCAAAACCCATCTTGTAGACGTTCCACAAATTCCTTTTCTTGAGATCCACTACCAACCTGATTTTCTCAGTCCACCTGAAACCCCCATGATTATTGTAATAGTTCTAAGGTTTGAGTAGATTTGTAGCTCGGGGTTGTGGGTGTTGTGGTTGGTTGGCTCGCCGATCTGGTTCATTGTTGTTCCGCATGTTGTAATAGTTCCTTCCTTGTCTCAGGATTTATTTACTTCTCCACATCTTGACTGCTGCCTGTATACAACTCCCAGTGTCTTTTTTCCTTTGCAATTCTTCAACTCTATGCACACAGATTCTACACCTCCAACTCCTTGTTATCAACTTTTAATTTCACATCGAACAAGGCAACCCACCCCCCTGTGCCTGCCTTTTTGACAGAACATTTATCCTTAGATGTTTAAGTTCCCAGCCCTGATCCTCTTGCAACCACATCTCTGATAAAGCCACATAATGCATGCCAATTTCAATCTGTGCTGCAAACTCATTTTCCTTAGATTCTTATGCAGAGTGCATGAAAATGCAACACCTACACGTTGACTGCCCCCTTCTCAGTGAGATTCCTAACCCTATCCATATGCTGTCCTATTACTCAGTCTGGAAATTTTAATAACCACTGCTGAGCCTTCCCCACCCTTTAGCTCTTTCCATAATTTTCCATGCAACTCCTACTATTTAGTTTAAAGGTCTATGCACAGTTCTAGTTATATGATTCAGCAGGACTCTGAGCCCACCTTGATTCAGATAGAGCCCATCCCATTGGAACTGCTCCCTCCTTCCCCAGTACCAATGTCTCATGAATTCAAATCAGTTTCTCCCACACCAATCTTTGAGCCACACTTTACTACTTCAATTTTGTTGACCCTGTTCCAATTTACTCGTGGCTCAGGTAGTAATCTAGAGATTACCACCTTTTTGGTCCTGCTTTCTAATTTAGCCCTTAGCTGCTCAAATTCCCTCAGTAGAACCCCTTTTCACCTATGTTGTTGGTACCCATGTGGACCATGGCAACTGGATCTTTCCCCTCCCACTCCAAGTTTCTCTACAGCCCAGGTGAATTATCTTAAACTTGGGCACGAGAAAGGCAACACAACCTTCAGGGCTCCCAATCCAGACCACCTCTTTAATTCCTCCCCTCCCCAACCCCCACCCCCCACTGCCTTGAATGGCTCCCTGTATCATTATGCTATCGTCAGCTTTCTCATCCTCTCGTTACCAAGGAGAGGTTGACCCCTCTGATAACTAAAACCAAAAAGATCCAGAGAAGCTTGCCTGGCCTCCTAATCGGTTAAAGGAAGTGTGAAAAATGGGATAACCTTCCTCTCAGTCCCCAGTCTGTTACAGGAGGAGGGTGGCGGTGGGCGGTGGTTAAATGAAATGAACCCCCTGCTACTCAATTTAGAAGCAATAAGTAACAATTTATTTACTGACTCTGACAGTCATCAAATTAACAGAACCACTAACAAACTGAACAATTCCCCCAGCTGCTAACTATTGCCGAATAAAACAAAATTCTAATGGTATGCTATTCCAATAAATACAAGTACCACTTATTTTTCTCATTACTTTGGTTTATATAAATTAAAACTCTCAAATCTATAGTCAGGATGCATCTTCCAGAATGTTCCATGTCTTTTCCACTATTTTTCAGTCAGAATCGTCTTCCTCCACTGTTATCCAGTCAGGAATTCTTTCTTTGTCAAATCCTTGTGGCAGGAATATTAGCTGAGTGCACCATGGTATCTTTTAGATGGTGCTTAATCAGACAACTGAAAGATTTCTGTGAGAGGCAGAGCTTCTCTCTTCTGATGGCAGTTCACTCTCACACCGATTTTCAAAAACCCTCTTCTTAAAAACCCTTGATGACCTGTCAATTTTCTTTTAATAGGATTAGTCCTAAGTTGTCAACACCATCAGATTTAAATTCAATTGGTTTTCAGTCTCTAAGGGCCTGATATTTAAATTAATTGACTGATATTCAAGCTGGTTGCCTTAACATCAAAGCAAACCTAAGGTTGCCACCCACACAGCCAATTGATACATGTTTCAATTTCAGAACGGTCTGTGCATGTGCAGCTGCTTGCAGACTTTTCCTTCATCTCCAACCTTAGAAAAGCATGTCACCTCTTAAAAGGGATGATGTGCTCTTCTCCCCCCCCATCATTTTAACCAACAAATACTAAATCCTGCCTTCCAATTCACAAGTGCTCTACCAACTTTGCAACACCACCTCCCTTCAGAAAGAAATGATCCATTATGAAAAGATGGCTTCATCTTTTAAAATAAATCTTAATGCCATTTTTACTAAATCCACAATGCATTAATCTAGAGTTACACATTTCATACTAATTCTATATGCATACGTAACATTGAACACCACCATTTATATCTTATGCACACATTTTCTTTTAAACCCACGATAATGCATCTGCATTAACATTTTTACAATCCGCAACATGTACGGTCTGTAAATTAAATACTTGTAACATAAGACTCCAATGAAATAGTTTGGTGTTCTTGTCCTTAAATCTTTCCAAAAATGAAAAAGGTTTGTGATCAGTACAGACAATAGTCTCTGATACAACATTTTACTGTTTGTGTTGCGAACAGTGTAAGGCCAGTACCATACTCAATAACTCTTTTTCAACTGTTGAGTATTTTCTCTGGTGTATATTGAGTTTCTTTGAAAAATAACCGATTGGTCTTTCAATTCCACATCATCCTTCTGTAACAAAACAACTCCAACCCCTACATCGCTTGCCTCAATAGCAACTTTAATAGGTCGCAAGAAATTTGGTTTGGCTAAAATTGGTGCGGTGGTTAACACAGCTTTTAAATTCTCAAGTATCTCCAGGCATTGTTCTGTCCACCAAAATTTCATGTTCTTCTTTAACAAATCCATCAGCGGTGCCACCATGGTACTAAAGTTCGGTACAAATTTCCTGTAGAAGCCGCATAGTCCTGAAAAGCGTAGCACCTCCTTCTTCAAGGATGGTCTTTGAAATTTCTTGATGGCCTTCATCTTCACATTCCTTGGTGTCATCCTTCCATGTCCGTTGCGTTCTAAGAACATCACTTGTCTTCACAAATTCAGTTTTTGTTAAATTTATAACCTGTTTTGCCTTCCGTAGTCTTTCAAAAGAGCTCTGCCACATGCACCATGTGATCTTTTCACAAATGGCTAAAGATCACTAAGTCATTTATATAGTTGGCACAATCAGTCAATCCTGCCACAACTCTGTTCGTAAGTCTTTGAAAAGTGGCTGGTGCATTCTTCATTCCATCAGGCATTACTTTGAATTGATACAGCCCATTTGGGGTTGCAAAAGCAGAAACTTCTTTTGCTGTCTCCAACAAAGATACTGACCAGTAACCATGAGGTAAGTCCAACTTTGTGACGTAAAAGGCTCGTCCAACATTTTCCACACAGTCTTCCAGCCATGGAATTCGGTAGAAGTCTGATTTAGTCACAGCTTTAACCTTCCAATAATCCACACAGAATCATTGAGTACCATCAGGTTTGGGAACCAACATGATAGGCGAACTCCATTTGATTTGATTCGGCTCAATGATATCTTCTTGGAGCATTGTTTTCATATCCTTCTCTTCCTGTGCTACTTTGAGAGGATTAAGCCTGTAGGGGTGTTGGTTTATCAGAACAGCATTCCCTATGTCAACCTCACATACTATAGTATTAGTTTTCCCCATTCTATTACTACATATATCCTCGTAGTGCTGCAACAAGCCTTTTAATTCAGTTCTCTGTTCCTGAGACAGATAGCTTACTACCATATCTCATTCTTTCAGGACTTTCTCATTATTCAATTTATTATGAAACACATCAAAATCTGAATTACCTGGATTTGATTCCTCACTCTGAGGGGCAGTAACTAATACCTGCTTTTCCGGTTCCCTTTCCCAGTCATAGTAAGTTTTCAGCATATTCACATGACATACCCGATAAAGTTTTTTTCCTATCTGGATTCTTTACCAGGTAATTCACCTTACTTAGCTTCTCAATCTGATAGAGACACTAGATCTTGCTTTGAAGGGATCTCCTACCACTGGTAATAGCACCAATACTTTATCCCCATGGGCAAATGTACGAGTTTCTTATCTGCCTCTTCCTTCATTAGGTGTTGTGCCATCTTCAAATGTTGTCTAGCTAATTCACCTACTCTGTTTAATCTTTCTTGCACCACAGGTACATAATCCAACTGTGAGATCTCTGACTTCAGACCTATCAACCTTAATTAATTTTAAGGGCCCTCTTACTTCATGTCCGAGTATCAATTCAAATGGAGTAAACTGAGTCGACTTATTTTGAGCATCTCTCATCACAAATAATATAAATGGGATACCTTTATCCCAATTATCTGGGTAATCCTGGCAATAAGCCCTCAGCATGATCTTTAGTGTCTGATACCATCTTTCCAATGCTCCTGGGATTCAGGCTTGTATGTACTTCATTTAAAGTGTTGGACACCAAAACTATTCATGACCTCCTTAAATAATTTGGCAGTAAAATTGGACTCTTGGTCTGACTGAATCTCCCTGGGTAGTCCAGAATGAGTAAACAAGCCACTCCTCCACAATCTTTTTGCCTTAACATTCCGTAATGGAATTGCCTCCGGAAACCTGGTAGATATGTCCATTATGGTTAGCAAATACAGTTTTAGGGAGGCGACCTACACAATCAATCATAACCTGCGTGAAAGGTTCTTCAAACACAGAAATTGGCATTAAAGGCGCTGGTTTTATTACTGCCTGCAGCTTTCCTACCATCTGACACATATGACAGTTGTGGCAAAATTCAACCAGATCTTTATGTAATCCAGGCCAATAGAAATGCTTCTGTATCTTAGCCTGTGTCTACCTCACTCCTAGATGACCTCCTACAGGTAATTTGCGTCCTACCTGCAATACTTCCTTGTCTGCGTTGCCGGCCGCATACAATCTGGTGAACTTCCTCCTCTGCACTAACGTGCCAAGGTCTCCATTTCCACGTTAGGATTCTATCCCTAAGGTAATAACACTTGGGAATACATTCTGATTCCTTTTCCAAGAATAAGGATATGATATTAATCTTTTATTGTCTCATCTTTATGTTGTAACTCCATTAATCTCTCAGAACTAAACACCTCTGCCTGATCTTCTACCTGCACAGACTTTTCCTTTACCATTCCATCAAACAGAGTGCCAGCTAACTGGGCCTCAACTCCATCTTTGTCTTTGGTTTTCCCCTCTTGCTTTAACCTATGACTGTGGGATCTTGTCACCACACAGTCCAGAAAAATTCCAGGGTTTTTTTCTTTTAACTCCTCAATTCCCTGGTTTTCCTTTGGCTTCTCCACTAGGAGAGGCATCACTCCCATCTTTGATCCTGCTAGGTCATTTCCAAGGACAAACTGTATTCCTGGAATAGATATTCGGTCAATCACTCCTACTGTCACTTCCCCAGTCTTGATTGGACTTTTTAGCATTATCTTACACAGGCGAATGCTAAATCTTTCTCCATTTATTCCACAGATTATCACTCTCTCAGGTAACATTTCAGAAGGAGTGCAAATACTTTCATCTTACTACTAAAGACTGACCAGTTGCCATATGTCTCAATGTTTTAACTTCTTTACCTTCTCCCCCTATTCTTCCTCAGTAAAACTTACCCACACAGGTGAAGTCCTCGAAAGATCGGTCACACTCTTACTATCCAGCTGGTGACTAGGCTGTGCACTCTCCTGCAGCTTCTGGACTTCTTTTGGGATTTCCTTCACTATCTCAACTAATCCCACTGGTTTAGACTCTTTTACCACATCCCTTCCTCCAAGGACTCTCTTAAACCACCAGCACTGTGACTTCATGTGTCCTCCTGTATTACAGTGGCAACACCTGAGGCCTTTCATCTGTTTCCCATCTTCTTGGGTTTCTTTTTTCATGTGTGGTAAGCTGTTACCAGTGTGATCTACTTTTTGTTTCTCATTGAAGAAAAGCACATCACCTCTTAAAAGGACTATGCACTCTTCCCCCCACCCCCCCCATCATTTTTACAAACAAATTTGAAATCCTGCCTTCCAATTCTCAAGTACTCTACCCAACTTTGTAACACCCTCCAGCCCCCATTCACATCTACACAGGGGAGCAAGAATTGCAAATGTGTCTGATAAGCTCAAGGGCTGACAATCCTCCAGCACTACCTCCTGGATCTCTCTACCTGCAAGGTAAGACAGTGCAACGTGGTGAACTGCAACTTTCCTTCCACAATATAGAGAACTTCAAACTGCAGCAATGCAGACAGATAAAGTCAAAATTAGGATATTCAAATTCAACATCAGATGTCCGAATAAAAATCGACCACAGCAATGTGTCCAGGCATAGTGTTTCGACACAGTTCTTGCAATATTACGGGTGTCTTTTGCCACAGTGTATCTGGGGGCAAGGAAGGTGCAGTTGACATTTTTTAAAATTGTTCAAACATGTGGGTGTCACTGGTTAAGTTGGCATTTATTGCCTATACCAAATCCCCTTGCAAAGCTGGCGTTGAGCCTCTTCCGGAGCAGCTTCAGTTCATATGGTGGAGGCACACCCACAATGCTGTTAGAGAGTTTGACCCAGTAATAGTGAAGGACCATTACATTGTAGGTGCTGGCAATTGAAGATCTTACAATAAGAAAAGTTCAAAAGCAACTGCATTTTAGAACAAACAAGTTTCTTTTTAATGCCATTGTCACATTTTGTTCAAAAAAATAAAGTACAGTTTGCAAAATCAGGAACAGTGAAGGGACTGTTCACCACCCTTTGCTTAAATTAGATACATGGACTTAATTTTACATACAGCTACTGGAGTGGAAAATGTTACGAGGTATTTTGGATGAATTGACCTGGATCATCAATAGGTCCCTGTGTCACAATTAAAAGGCACCTCACAGAAGTACCCAGGCATTTGGGTACGTAATATATTCTGTACCATCGAAGAGGCAGTGCTGTGTGGTCATGCGCAACTTTTATCCAAGATACAATCAGAAGCACACTACCTGGAAAGTCTCAATCAGCTACTACACAAGGCCAGTCCAATATTTAGACCATCATCCTGATATTTAACCCTCTCAGTCCAAAGATCAAATGAACAGATGTCATGTTACCTTTCTCCCCCCCTCTAAAGACCCAATTCCACAGGACTCTTGATATGCTGCATAGTTAATCCTACCTTGTTTTGGACCACTGGCTATGACCAAAGTCTTTTAGATCACTGCAACATGTGACTTAAAGCTGGGTTTAGTCTTAGAGTGCGACTTCTTTTCCTGGCAGACCGATGTGGTTGCAGCTGGATTGCTCTACCTATTTGCCTGATGGCCATCAAGTTTTCTCCAGGGTGGCTCAGACTTACTCCCCCACCCCTTACCAAAGTGGTCTGAAATATTACTGCAGACCCTTCCACAGTGCAGATCAAGCAAATACAATGAAGCAGTGGGAGATCTACATCTCTCTAAAACCAGTCCATTATCCACAGTTCAACTTCAGAAGGCAAGGGAGTCTGAAACAAATTTCTGTAATAAACTTGGATAGGTCACTTGCACAGGTATGTTAGCGGTATTGTGTTTAGGATCCAGCAGTTCAGGGAAAATTGACGTCAAATTCAGAGGTATAAAGTGTGTGCTATCATCACTATATCTGTGGCCATGCTTTTGTACCTGGTTCAGTTGGAAAGACATTTGGATAGTACACTAAGCTATTGCCGGGCTCCAAAGGGTTAAAAAATACAGGAATTACAAATCCTTTACTTGGTAAATATTAACCATTTAACTTTCCCTTTTGATATATGCTACCAAAACATTTCCTGTCACTCCATGTGACAATCCGTCACCAGGTTAATCGGCAAAGCGTACCACAATCGAACTAGTTGGTGTTAGCTGGCATTAGGATGATCTGTTTGTCTTTGCCTGCCCCTCAGTTAACGTATCTCCTCAGAAAGAAGCAGCAGAGATAGTGAACTCACTGATATGGCGAGTCACTGGACTAGAATCAACTCTGTGCTTGAGTAATGAAACAATGGCCAGTGATCTTGACAGCAGTGGTATTACTTGACAAGTCAGGCAGTGTTAGGAATACTATTGCATAGCAACACAACTCTTAGCGTATGTCAAAACTTCTGTGTGAAGTATAATTAGAATGAGAGTCAGTCTCTTTCAGAATGATACAAGTTCTGACAAATGACATACCATTAACGTCTCCTAGCAATCTTGTTCAATATTTGACAACTTTGCCATGTAACTTCTCCAACTGTACGTTGTGAGATAACTCTTAAGTGCATTCTAACATCAAGCAGTTTGAATAAACATTAAACTGTTTTTTTGCAAATGACATATATGGGCTAGCCAGAAAAATTGTTTTGGCGTGGTACCCCAAGGAGGGTTCGTGTACACATGATTGCCAAGCACAGAAACACAATGTCCCTTTAAGTCACCTTTTATAAGTTTAAGATAGTCTGTAATACCCCATTTACAAACTCTCTAAGGCACACAACAGCGCAGTGTCAATGCAAAGACAATCTGCTGAAGGGCTGCTGAAAAGTACAGTGTTTTTTTGTTTCAAAACAAAAAAGAACATGGAAAAGCAAGGAACGAGGGTTTGCACAAGCCTGGGACTGTTACATCATTCAAACCCAGCGAACAGATTATGCACATGATCAAAACACCACTTTCTTAGAATACTGTAAATCATTTCTGAAAATGAAAACTTCCTTAAAATGACTCCCTACAATGTCAAAGGGATTTCATAATTAGAAAATGACAACATTTTTATCTCATTTCATGATTCACAATAATCTAAGTGTACATTTTAAGGTGCTAATCCCTCCTACAATATCATTTTATTAGGAAATGACCAGACAAAAGTTCCTGCGGGTTTCAAAAATCATTTAGGAGCAACTCTTGACTCTAAGGTTTTAAAACAGACTACATACAATATTAGCAGGAAGAGACATCCTGAACAGGATGCCAGTTAGTACTGGGGATTGTTTCAGTTACAGGTCTATGCAGCTAAAGAGGTCTTTGATTCTCTGCCTCAAGAACAGAGACACTGATTATTTCACTATAACAAACTTAAACTCCCTGTTCATTGAGAATGCTGGTGAAAGGCTTATTGCTCATTTTGATGTTTTGTACTGCGTACAGTAATAGCATTTTAACTTCAGATGTTGCAGACTGATACAGTTGTAGAAGCATATAAAAATTGATTTTGCTGTATTTGTGCATTCTCTGAAAAATACAGCTGAAAAGCTTATTTTTGAACATCTTTATAAATAATAAAAATCTGCCAACTCTATGTTGCATCATTTAGTTAATCATGGATGGTTGTGGGGAGGATAATGCAAAGAGGGAGTTAAGATTTTTGGTGGAGGTTGATCACCAGTGAAACGTGACTTCATTATTTACTGTACCAGCCTACAACAGTTAAGAGTGCTTTACAAAATATAAAATTACCAGTATTATCATTATAACAGGTCATTAGGTGTTGATCCCAGTTATGGGACTTTGTAAACAATTATCCAAAATACTGTATGTATAGCTTTTAAAAGAAGTCTACTTTTTTAACGTGACCCCTCAAGCTATCAGAAAGAAGTGGGTGATATTTTAGCACAAGGTAGAACGTGGAATATCAACTACAAAACATAATTGAGTTTGGAAAATGCCAGGTAAGATATTAAAAAAAATTAGATTGAGAAACAAGGATCTTGAATGTTCAGCACCCTGCAGAACAGTTTCTAATAATTGCAATTACCTTTTTTTAAGTAAATAAAAAATAGTCAGTATGTCTACAGTCTCAAGTCACTGTGCAGGATCATAATTTGGTGTGGTGGCCTGGGATGGATGCTGAAGTGGAAGCTGAAGTTGATGCTGCTGCACCCTCTCCCTCCCCGAGCTCATCCTGCAGCTCTTGGCTTACGCTGGTCTGGAGTGCGGCAGGTGTTAGCCATTCTTTCGGCAAGCAACTCTGGAGAAATGGAATGCAGGAACTGAAGTGAGCTAGCCGGTTAACCCAGCGAGGGATCTCTTTGCCACAGAGGATCTGTTACAAAAGAAAAGCAGAAATAACATGCCATTTTTAAATTGTTCCCAACTTTGATTTTCTTTGAAGGAGTAAAGTTTGGTATTATTCCAACGACAAAGCAAATTGCTGCTTTGCAGACAGCTGACCAAAGTCATCCACGAGGAGCTCGAACAGTTCATCCACTTCACCAACACGTTCCACCCCAAACTTAAGTTCACCTGGACCATCTCTAATACCTCCCTCTCCTTCCTGGACCTCTCTGTCTCCATCTCCAGCAACCACCTAGAAACCGATATCCACTTCAAGCCTACCGACTCCCACAGCTACCTAGAATACACCTCCTCCCACCCACCTTCCTGCAAAAATGCCATCCCCTATTCCCAAATCCTTCGCCTCCCAGGATGAGGCATTCCACTCCCGTACATCTCAGATGTCCTCGTTTTTCAAGGACCGCAACTCCCCCCGGCTCCTCAGTGGTCGAGAACGCCCTTGACAGTGTCTCCCGCATTTCCCGCAACTCATCCCTCACACCCCGTCCCCGCAATAACAACCAAAACAGAATCCCCCTCGTCCTCAAGTACCACTCCACCAACCTCCGGATCCAACGCATCATCCTCCGACACTTCCGCCATCTGCAATCCGACCCCACCACCAAAGACATTTTTCCCTCCCCACCCTTATCTGCTTTCCAGAGGGACCACTCTCACCGTGACTCCCTTGTCCGCTCCACACCTCCCTCCAGCCCCACCTCACCCGGCACTTTTCCCTGCAACCGCAGGAAGTGCTACATCTACCCCTACACCTCCCCCCTCACCCCCATCCCAGGCCCCAAGAAGACTTTCCACATCAAGCAGATGTTCACCTGCACACCTGCTAATGTGGTATACTGCATCTGCTGTTCCTGTTGTGGCCTCCTCTACATCGGGGAAACCAAGCGGAGGCTTGGGGACCGCTTTGCAGAACACTAACGCTCGGTTCGCACTAAACAACTGCACCTCCCAGTCGCGAACTATTTCAACTCCCCCTCCCATTCCGCAGACAACATGTCCATCCTGGGCCTCCTGCAGTGCCACAACGATGCCACCCGAAGGTTGCAGGAACAGCAACTCATATTCTGCTTGGGAACCCTGCAGCCCAATGGTATCAATGTGGACTTCACAAGCTTCAAAATCTCCCCTCCCCCTGCCGCAACCCAAAACCAGCCCAGCTCATCCCCACCTCCCTAACCTGTCCCTCCTCCCACCTCAAGCCGCACCCCCATCTCCTACCTACTAACCTCATCCCGCCCCCTTGACCTGTCCGTCCTCCCTCCTCCCTACCTCCCCACCTACATTCACCTTTACTGGCTCCATCCCCGCCTCTTTGACCGGTCTGTCTCCTCTCCACCTATCTTCTCCTCTATCCATCTTCTATCCGCCTCGCCATCTCTCCCTATTTATTTCAGATCCCCCTTCCCCTCCCCCATTTCTGAAGAAGGGTCTAAGCCCGAAACGTCAGCCTTCCTGCTCCTCTGATGCTGCTTGGCCTGCTGTGTTCATCCAGCTCTACACCTTGTTATCTCAAAGTCTTGGAAGGTTAGGTTGAGAAAACCAGGATAAATTATCTCCTTCCCTCAAATCTTTTAGCTACCTTTCTGAAGAACACTGGCTGCCCTGCAGGACTTGCTGATGTAATGATTTTCCTGTGCAACCTTAAGAGAACGATATTAAAAGAAAAGGTAAATGGACTGATTAGGTTTGGACTTGTTAGTCCACTGGCTTGGAGCTCGTGCACTGAAAAAGAGATGCAAGAGTTTTGTAGCATTCAATGACTATAGATACTGAGGCAGTTCATTATGAAGTGAATCACATCCAAGTCTGATTCTGTCTTCAACGTAAACCTCCTGTAGAGATTAACAGAGAATAATCAGGAATAGAAACGCAGCACTCTTTTTCTTCTACTGCTGCTGTGTTTCTGCTTTGACCCTTGAGATCAACTAACCCAGCATAGATTGACAATGAAACATGAAATATTCTAAGTTTGTGTGGATTAATTCACAGCAGGCAGTTTACTTGTTAAGTGTCATCCTGCTGCTACATCAACATTTAATTAAACCCAGTTCAGGTCAACTAAACATCGACTATACTCAAAGTGTCTTATTATCTTTGTACAGGCATTGTGTGCCTATCTATTTATAACACTCAGGCTACCAAGACGTGTGCTGAAAATTATGGATGAATCACACAACCAGGGACTTGTATTGACCTTGGCTCAATGCCAAACCTCTTGGCTCTGTATCAGAAAGTTTTGGGCTAAAGAAACACTCCAGAGTGTTCAACTTTAGAACATAATCTTAGATTTAATAATAGTGAATAGAGCACCGGTGAAGCAGGTCATAAGCAGGGAAAAACAGGATTAAGTTAAAATTAAAGGCAGTATATCTGAATGCAGAAAGCATTTATAACAAGATAGCTGAATTAATGACAGAATAGAAATAAATGGATTTAATCTAGAACTATATAAATGTGGCTGCAGCATGACCAAGGTTGGGAACTAAATATTCCAAGATATGGGACTTACAGATAAAATAAGCAACATGTGAAAGAGGGAAGACCCCTAACAATAACAGGTGATCTCAAAACTAAAGATCATCATAAAGGAGGGTTGGGGCGATTGGAAGATAGAAAGGATCTTAGTCTGAAAAATCAGGATGCAGAATTAATGCAGATGGAACTAAACAACAAAAGGCTAAAAAAAAAACTTAGGTAGTGGTTTACAGTTCCACTTAGTGTGGTTAGAGTTGGACAAGTTATAAATCCAGTATATTAGAGTATGAAACGAGGGCGATACCACAATTATAGGATCTTCTGAATGAATAGGTAAAACAAAATTGGCAAAGATAGTTGAGGTGAGTTCACAGTATTCTTGAAAAACGTCTTGAATGAATTCTATGCTCAGAAACTAGAGCATGTATTGGTTATTTAGGAACTAGTTTCATCTAATAAGATATGGCTTATTAGTAATTTTGCAGATAATTTGGGGAAAAGCGATCATTATGCAATAGTTCTGTTTAATGCTTGAGAGTCATGTAGCCAAGTCTAAAATAGGGTCTTAAATTTCTATAACGTCCACTATGAAGCCATAGGGGCAAGCTGGCTGAGGCAGTGTGATATGCCAGTATATAAGTAAAGACAAACATTTAAATAATTAATATATTTGCATAAATACAAATTCCCTTGAGCTATAACTCTCCAAAGACAAAGTTACACAGCTATGGATAACGAGAGAAGTTTAAGATTAAAAGAACATTACAAATGTTGGCAAACAGAGGAGCAAGTCTGTGGCTTTAAAACATCAAAGGACAAGAATGAAACTGATAGAGGGAGAAAATACAAGGTGAGAGTAAAACCAGCAAGAAATATAAAACAAATTATATAAGCTTTTGTAAAGAGAAATTAATGGAAATAAATTTTGGTCCCTTGGAAGTAGGGACAGGAATAAATAGTAATGGGGAATAAGGAAATGGGAGAGATGTGCAGCAACTGTGCGTGCCATCATGCCAGTAGTTGATGCAAGGAATATGTTGGGTACTGTGGGGAATCAAACAGCATGGTAAGAGTGAGGAATGAAAAAGTCTTTAGTTTAAAGAAAGGGGCTAAATGTTGACAAATCCCTTGGGCCTGATGGCCTACACTCTTGGAATTAACAAGAGGTGGCAGCGGTGATAGTGGATGCATTGGTTTTGATATTTTAGAACTCCCTCGATTTTAGAATTAAAAAGTTACAAATGTAACACTGCTGTTAAAGAAAAGGAGAGAAACAGAAAACACGGAACAATAGATTAGTCAATTACCCGGTCATCAGTAGCAGGGAATTACCAGAATCTGTTAAGGTTGTGGTGACAGGGCACTTAGAAAAATCTTTGCTGGGATCTCTCAGTATCTTAACTTCTATTCACAACCCATTCAAGGTAGTTAAAAAGTTGCATACATCAATCTTCTTTGGGGGGTACATAGAGTAAAGAAAGTGTCTAGAATCAGAGGAAGTCAGGGGATCTTATTAAGAAAATATGTCAATGGAGATATAGTTGCACTGATTGAAGTTATGTGTAGATTAGTAATATACACAGAAGAAAATGGTAGGATGCACAGTTAACTCCCATAGGGTTACTTTTAAAAGTGGTTAAAAACAATACAGCAAACAAAAATCCTGGGTGTTACATTCTTCTTATCCTTGGGCAACACCTTCCAAACAAATGATCACCAGCACTTCCAACTAGAAGGGCATGGAGAACAGATATATGGGAACACCACTGCCGGCAAGATCCCCTCCCAGCCACACACCATCTTGATTTGGAAATATATCGCCATTCTTTCAATGTCACTGGATCAAAAGCCGAGAACTCCCTTCCTAACAGCGTTATGGTGTGCCAACATCAAACAGACTGCAAGAAGGTAGTGCACAACCATCCTCTCAACGGAAATCAGGGATAGACAATAAATGCTGCTCCACCAGTGAAACACACCTCCCATGAATGATCTTTTTTTAAAAACATTGACATCTGGTCTGGGGAAGTAGACCTAGAATATTGTGTACAATCTGCTCATTGTATCATGCAGATTCTAGAGATGTGTGCTGAGAAAATTAGTGAAGTTGATTCTTAATGTTTGAGAGATGAGCCAAAGTCTCCTTAGCCTTCAAATAATGCTTCTTCATTAGTTTTAACAGAATAAATTGAACTCAGAACAGTACTTCCAGATATTGCGGCATGACGACAGTTGAACTGAGACACTTGCGCTTTTATCTCCATTTTTTCTTACTGTCAGCTCGTTGCAAAAATCAAATAGTCACAGATCCAAACCCATACACTTATCTTATTCCTGTAATGTAAGAACATGTTACTCATAAATCTTGACTGCTGGTAGTAGCAAAGTCCAATTTGCATGTCTGATCCAACCTCACGCCCTAGAGTTCAGAAAATGCCTGCATTCAAACAATGATTCGAGATTGGCATTCATACGAGAAGAGGGTGGACTGATGGCTTCAAGCCAAGAACTACCACATGCTTTGTAATTATACTGCTTGCTGCTACTAACACCAGTACATACCCAAAAGCATGTGTCAGGGAAAACAAAGAATCAGCAAGCTAGCCTTTAGGTAGTTTGCAAGTGAAATATGACAACAATAATTATTTTTACATCTCAAGCTTGACTGCCTTATTTTATTCAATACCAAATCTTTTCTAGGTGTAAAGAAAAGGCACGGTCTGCCTGCTATACAGCAAAATTATTTTCGTAAGGTGCTTTGTATTGGAGACATTACTGCACGACTAAAAGGCGACAATTTTCCCTCTGGATTTTGCTAAAGCCCCTTTTCAATCATTTGCCATGAGTTAAACACAGCGTAAAATGATTCTGCCAAGAAAAATAAGGCCTGACTTTTCCTGACTGTATATCGATGACCAAGTTCAAAAACCTTTCTAGGCAGTTGCACTCAAGTTACATTAATGCAATAGCAACATATTCCACATCATTAGATATGAGTTTAGAACTTATATGAAACTGAAGACAAATAATAGATTTCTTTTAACGTCCCCGATACAATTGTTCTAAAGCAAAATTTCTCAGTTCATAAACAAGATTACCAGAAATGCCTCAGCAAAGTTATTAGATTACATCCATTAGGATTGAATCATCAAAAATAGATCGCAGAGTAAAATATATACTAATTACAATTATGCACCATCCAGGTCTTCCAAATGTCCCAAGTGGCTCATAGTTGGTGATTAGTTTAGAAGTAAAATTGAGGGAAAATTGAACATATGACCCAATAGTAAATAAGATTTTAATGTTGTTGATTCAGGGGGAGTTTTGACCAGAATATTTTCAAAAAAGTACTGTGGATTCTTTCATGCCCACTTCAACATGCAGATGGAAGCTCATTTTAGGATCCAATCTGAAAGCCAATATGGCATTCCATCAACACTGCACCAAAAATAGGATAAGTTACCAGTAATTATATTGCCCAGTTTTTTTTTTCAAAGTCCAAAAGAATGCATTGTTTTACTGGCTCTTCAACTGAAAATCAGCCATGTTTCAACCCTTAAGGTTCTCAAGCAGAACAAAGAGACTGAGAGCAATTTATTTTGGCCGCACAACACTTTGAAATCCTTTTTGCAAACAGAGCTGTGTCTAAACTGCGAGTGTAATGTTTTGTGGTTATGACCAGCTTAAAATTCCAATGCTGTAATAATAAGAAAGCAAAGTAGAAATTTGTCGAAAGCACAATTATATAATTGTACTGTTGCAAAAAAATACTCTTGTTCTGTGATGGTAATTTGGAGACCAACAAGAGATCAACTCAAACTTGACTATGTATTATGTGACAAATGTGGTTACTTTTACCCATAATAATTTAATTATTTCTGACCACCATGTGCATAGCATTATATTCAAATACATGGTGTATTTTTCCAACTGTAAAATATACATTGCAGTTTGGGCTGCAAAATGGCCACAAGTATACAGATGCATTTGAGGGAAAGCTAAATAAGTAAATGAGGGAGGAAGCAAAAGAAGGATAAAAGTTGCTGGATTGGGTGAAACAAGGCAGAAGAAGGTTCATGACGAGCACGAATATTGCCTTCGATCTTTGAGCTAAATCACTTGCTTCCATGCTGTAAATTCAATGCAAGAGCTGAAACCTTAACCAAATTTCAGTCTACTTAAACTACTGACCGCTTCCAGTATTTTCTTTTTGTATTTCAGATTTCCAGTTGTTTACTTCACAGACTATCATTCCTTTTTTTTTCATTCCTGGGATGTCTCCCAAGAGTTTTGAGACTACATAATAGTTGAATTGTAGCCACAGTCTGAAGCCAAAAATGACAGGGCTAACTGCTGTGCCTTGCCACTTAAAGATTGATTAAGTCCATGAGTCAAAAATCAATCTTTTATGTAAGGTTTGCACATAACAGCTGTTTGTAGTTTTAACATTTAATGGTGTCAACCTTTTACATCGCCATAAATTAAACTGCGATGCCAATTGTTCATTTTTCTTTCTAATGGGCAATGCCATCCCAACTTGAACAAATAACCACTGTTCCACCATTTTTGCCAGGAATTCCCTGTCCAACTGTATTTTAGATGTGCCTCAACTACACAGGCTGCAGCCATTCAAGATGATACCATTTTCTCAAGTTCAGTTAGGAAGATCAACAAAAAAATAGACTCGACAGCAACAACCCCGCTTTGAGAGAGAACCTTGATTTAAATATACCCTGTGAGAAAGTATGTAACAAGTTGTGTGGTGGCAAGTAACACCTATTTAATTTGTCTATTTTTTAAATGTTGGATCTTCACAGATCAGTGCAACATTAACGGATTGTTTACAGTGCCTTTAAAGGTTATTCAGCATGTAGGGAAATTGGCCAGAATGAATACTAACATTTTTAGCCAGCCACATGGCCATCAGTAGCACTCAATACTTAAAAATGATTTTTAAAAAAATGGTTTATGACATATCTTCACAGTTAATTGTTCTAGTTTGGTGTTTTGGAAATCAGATAGAACATTTAGAACATGTCATTAAACGGAGAACGGAAGGAAAATTGTTTGTACAGCTTAAAGTACTTATTGATTTATCAAAGGTTTTGTAGGTGTTTTGATGAAAACTGGCATCTAGATCGGTGATTATTTAGAAGTCTTACAATGCCTTCAAAGAAGATCTTCAAGCAGTGCAGCAAAGGAAAGATCATCTTATTATCCAAAGCATGACCTCACTAAAGGCAGATGAGTTCATTCTTGTCTTACAAGAACTGCATCAAGAAATAAGATCAAAGAGGCAGAAACTGCCAAGAAGCCACACTGCCTTTGAATGAAAATCATTTAAATTCCTGTCTTTCTTACCACATTACAAAATAGCATGTTTGAGTAGTTGCAAAGGATTGTGACAGAACAGCGGCAAGATTATTCAGCTATTATTATATATTTTCCTTCCAACCTCCCCCACTCCCCCTTTGGCTCATGCTAGAATTCCTTTAATGAGACATTGTTAAACTTGTTCAAGTAAAAGCATAATCTGCCTTGCAAAATTAGGGATGTCAGTTCAGTGGAATGCCTTGTGACAATGAAATTAAGAGAAATATTTATTGTGAAATCTCAAGTTGTTAAAACTCAAGGTTTGGGCTTCCAAATCAATAATCCCCGCCCTGATTTCTCTTTTAACCTTGTTGATGTTCTGCATTATTAGCCTTGACAACCTACCTTGATTTTGAGGGGGAAAAGAAACCACCCTTTTCCTTTACTCCGCAAGTAGCAAGACAGTAAAAATAGTTAAAATCAGTTTCAGCATAATCAAACATTAATTTTCCCTTCAGCCCATTCTTCTAGGCAAAAGTGGTTTTAAAAAAAAATCAATTAATTAAAATGTATGTATTTATTTACTGTCGGTATAACAACTGGAACTGATACCCATATACTTATGTTGTTGTCAGTTTTAACACTAAATCATTTCCAAAACATTTCTCTTCTCAACAGTATGCTGGTGCCTTTAAAGTAACAGATTCTCTTTCATCCAACAGCGTAACAGCTTCTTAAATCTTCTATAGGTACGTATTGGATTTTAATAAAGACCACAAAACTATAAGCAAAAATAAAACCTGGCAATAAATATGACAGTACAAATAACTTCTGGACAGGGCCTAGCTCATCTGCACAATTTTTTCCAACAAAGATGACGGATCTTTAACCCTTCAGCAAGAATGGACAAGTCCCCTAGGAATTACATGTACATTACCCTGGTGTTTTACAATACTACCACAAACAGAAACTGCTGCCAAAGATCTAAAAGACACAAAGCAAGTGCAGCCAAAAATATTACTTAGCTTCTTTTTGGATTTACCAAACACCCATTTACAACTCCAGGGCCTCCCAAACATGAACCTGCTGCAGTTCTGCCAACTTCTTTCAAATAAGAAACATTGATGCAAACATTATCTGCATTTCAACCTATCAGCTACATTTCAGGTTTGAATACACCACATACTATCCTCTGCCAAGTATGTGATTGTCTTGTTGGCAGTAGCCAATGCTACTCTTTGACTAATCATTAGGCGATAGACAAACACGACTGTGGAAGACTCATCCATTGTTTGTCTTCACTATAAACAAGACATCAGCAGGACAAGAGAGATTGGAAGCTTGCTGCATATGAAATTTATTCCTTTTGGCACACTGTGCATTGGAATGTCAATGTGTTGTCTCACGATGCCATTTTGTTTTAAAAGTGGTTCTTCGTTGCTGAGTGAAAGCAGCACCAACAGAATTCCATTTTGTACATATAACTGATCATAATACATGATGCGACCTACCAATAATTAATGAGAAGATGTGGATTGAGAGTGTCAAATACAAGCCACCTTTCTGATTTACTTGACACAAACAAAACCAAACTTCATTTACTCGTTTGCAGAATGTATTGAAGTTTTTCCTGTTGTCAAGAAAGCAATAAAAGCCTCTGCACTTTGCATGTATATCAATACAACATTGAAACCATTAATGCCAAATTATTGCAGAGAGTAAGCCAAAAAAGGTCCCAGGCTTGTGTGCCATTATTGAGTTAGCCGACCTAACAGGTAGTCTTTATTCAGCACTGTTAACATTAAAAAACATCCCAGGCCCTTACGAGCTCTTACATGACTCTTCCTCAGGTAGAATTGTAAAACACCAGGGTAATGTACATGTAATTTCTAGGGGACTTGTCCATTCTTGCTGAAGGGTTAAAGATCTGTCATCTTTGTTGGAAAAAACTGTGCAGATGAGGTAGGCCCTGTCCAAAAGTTATTTGTACTGTCATACTTGTTGCCAAGTTTAATTTTTGCTTATAGTTGTGTGGCCTTTACTAAATTCCTATACATAACTATAGAAGATTTAAGAAGCTGTTACACTGTTGGATGAAAGAGAATCTATTACTTTAAAGACAGAAATAGAGTCACAACATTTAAAGTCTAACATGACTTCTTCAGGACTCTGGGTTATCATAATTTACAAGCACCAGGCAACAAACATCTCTAAACGAGACAGAATTCAACTATCACCCCATGACATTCAGTGGCATTATCATAACTAAGCCCCTTACTATCAGCGTCCAAGGAGTTACCATTGACTAGAAACTGAACCAGAATAATCACATAAATACTGTGGTGACAAGTGCAATTGAAGGTTTAGAAATCTTGGTGCAATTAACTCACTTTGTGACTCCAAGCCTGTTCACCTTCTACAAGCTACCACTTGGAAATCTAAGAGAATGCTCTCGCTTTATCTAGTGGAGGGCAACTTCAATAATACTGAACAAAGCTCATCAGCATTAAAAAAAACAGTCCATTTGATTGCCACCTCTTCAACCATCTTCAACATTCACATCCTCCACTGCTGAGGCACAGGGGCAGCAGTGTGCATTACAGACAAGCAGCATTTTAGCAGCTCACTAATGCACCCTTGACAACATTTAGAAATCAAACCACCGAGAAGGATAAGGACAAAAGGCAGTGGAAACACACCACCCGCAAGTTCTCCAAGCCATACGCCATCCTGACTTGGAACTATTTTATCATTTCTTTATGGGCACAAGGTCAAAATCCTGGAACACACTCCTGAAGAGCATTGTGGGGAGACCTACACAATGACTGTAGCCATTAAAGTAGGTGACTTGTGGCCATTGTTGGCCTACAGATGCTTGTCTTGCCAGATGACTGAATAAAATATAGAGTAAATTTATTTTATTGTTTCAATATTGTTGTATTAGGAATTACAAAATTGACCAGACTTCTCTGCTCCTAATCCCCATCAAGTAACCACTGCTGTATTGTGGATTCAGGGGATGGGGAGGAAATCTTGCCAAATGATCCACAATCTTACCAATATTGAAGAACTGAGTTGATTACTTTGGGACAGAAATAAAGTTTGACAGGAAAACAAGCAACGCATAAAAACAATGTACTACATATACGGTACAGAAAAGGACTTATTAACATTCAAGTTCATACAAAATCTTTTTAAAAAATATTTTCAAAAATAAGTTCTCTGTAGGCAATGCCTCAACCAGAGTCAACTTCCTAACCAATTAGCACCATTTTATCATGTACATACATTGTTACTCCATTGGAAATTATCCTGATGAGTGTAAGACAAAAAGCTTCGACAGCATGTCTTTTTTTACCCCCCCAGCAATTCTCTAGTTTTCTAGAATTCTTTCTAGAACCAAGATATTACTCATGAACGATCCTCAACATTTTCTTTAGCCCTATCATTGAGAAAATATTATACTATTGTTGCAAACAAATATACCTCCATCATTTTTCTCAAGGCTGACCAACTTTGCCAAATAAAAAATTCTGAGGTCTTTGTGATATTGGTTCTTAGGTCTTTACGTTAGCTGTTTCATGGAGGAGATACACAAAGAAACTCCAGGGCAAGGCTATTACTATCAACATCAGAATTATGCAAGTGTGGGTGAAAGAAGTGGTGTTGGAGAGAAAGAGACATGGGTAAAAAGAAAGGGCTAGGAAAATAAATTCCAAGTTATTTTGCTGTCCATAATGTGAATTCCCATGCAACAGTCAATTAAAACAGAACTGGTATGAAATTAACTTTGTGGGATGGTTCTGTAAGTTACAATGTACTTGCCTCAGATATAGCTGAAGAAAAATGGTTGCAATTTTTGTGCATTAAATGATAGGCATTCCCCTTGTATTCTTTTCCAAGCTCCTCCACAATGCGCTCCACGTCATCTTCTGTAAAATCAGTGCTACCCATCACAATTGCTTCCCTATGGAGAACAAACACGTTAAGTGAACTCATACAAGAATGCGAATCTTGTCCAAAACATTCTATTCATTTTAATAAATTGTGATTTGACTGATCTAGAGATTTCAACTAGTTTAAATTCTGCAAATGATTCCCAAGTTATCAGATATATCCAGTTCTTCAAACAGGCTCATTTTCTCGGATTTAAAAGTGGCTGTGGTAGAAAGCGAACCGTTCACGTGCAAAAATGATTTTGCAAACAACGAATTCTAGCTCAGTACATACACAATTTCACCAAGTACTATAAAAAAAGTTGCTTTTATTCTTTGACATAATTCAAAATGTTAAATACATGTCTGTCAATCCCGCCATAAAAATAACACAATCAAATGTAAAGGGATCAATTTGCGGCCACGCAGATGGAAATAATTTTCACTACTTTGCTGTTATTCAATATTAAACCCAAACAGGGAAATGAGAATCAAAATGCTGGAAAACAGAAGTTCAACTGAACATAGTCTTAAATATTTTGTTGATTCCTGCATGAGTTATTTGTGTAATTATCCTGGACTTGTGGTAATTTGAGAATCATTCTGGACTGCATGGATACAAACCACAGAATTTCAGCATAGTTAACCATAGTTATAGAGTCAGATTTGTATAGCATGGTTCAACTCATTCACACTGACCAGATATCCTAAATAAATCTAGTCCCATTTGCCAGCATTTGGCCCAAATCTCTCTAAACCTTTCCTACTCATCCAGATGCCTTTTAAATGCCTCCACCACATCCTCTAGCAGCTCAATCAATACATGTACCACCCTCTCTGTGAAATAGTTGCCCCTTAGGTCCCTTTTGGATCTTTCCCCTCTCATCTTAAAACTATGCTCTCTGGTTTTTGACTCCCCAACCCTGGGTAAAAGATCTTGTACTTTCATCTTATCTGTGCCTCTCATAATTTTATAAAGAGTTCAAATTATGAAGTACAATTTATATCATACACAGTTTTTACATGTTCTCCAGAGCTGGGTATAAATTTATAGGACTGATTCATTAATCTAACAAAAAATATCTAGATACAATGTTCTGAAACTTCTTACATAATGCAATCATGGGATCAGCACAATTACAAGGACCACTTCGTTCCAGAAGCACAGCTTTCTCAGAGATTGGCGATATGTGCAACATTGCCAGTTTGCGCACATCCTAACACTACATTCTACAGTTATTACTCCTAAGCATGTTAAGCTTCATTAGCTTCAGTGTGAATTCATGATAATCTTCACCTTGAAATCCTATTACAGCCCACCTCCAGCTATATATTCGAGCATGTTCAATTTAATAACCCCTGCAATTCAACTAGTTATGGCCATAGTATACACCTTTAGTGGGGGAGAAACAAATTAGAGCCATGGCATTTGTCCCAGCAGGTTAATTGCACAGCAATAGATGGCACTTCCCAGCTGTTAATACACAAAATGTTGGGCGTGCTTTGCATGTGATTTCCCCCACTCCCTGCCCCCAAAGAGTCCATCAAGTCAGCTTTATCTAATGAGCACATCAGATGCTTAATAAATAATGGATCATGTTAATAATTATTTTTCATACTTTTGAAAGTTCAAAGTAATTCTTGACTGTATTACTTACTTAAATTTGAATGTGTCCCCTAGCTCTGTTGAGTCTCCAGGAGTGATCTCAAATATTCCTGAAAATGGATAAGGATGGCCACCATAGGCAAACTCTGCAGAAAACAAAATGCCTTTACTAAGGGATTTAGTTTTAATTTATAGTTATGGATGAAAAGAGTCAGCCTAAACAATTTAGTACACCTAATAATTACTTTGTTGAAATTTTAGACATTTACCAGCAGGACAAAGAGTAAAGTAACTCCAGTTCCAGTTCTTGACAATTTGTGCTTCTCTGCTACTTACACTTGAGGTTCTCAATCACAATATCTTTCCACTACAACGCAGAATGAGACTAAACTAAAATCTACAATTCGCAAAGAAAAGATTGCAGAAACAACTGAAAATGATAGGTTCTCGGAGCTTCGACGATAATTGTCAATTTAAAGTGTTGGTTTTAAATATCAATATCCTTTGGGATCTTTTTGCCTTCTCAGGAAGGAGACAGGCAAAATAGTAGACTAGCAAGCAGAGACAATCTCAGGACCAGGAGGGCATTACAAAGCAGCAATGAAAGCAATTAAGTAGTAATCAATACCCATCATTGTCCCACAATCTATTAGGTAATGCAAGATGAAATGTCTGCAAGGAGGGACTGCAGTAAACTGGGGCGAGATGATGCAATGCTCACCACAAACCTCAAGATGAATGGCAACCACATGACTAAATAATTTTATAAGTATTTGATCAGCTACACTTTAGTACAAATAAAAAAGCAAATAATTCAGTATAAATTATAAGAGTTTTTTTTTTAAATCCTTACCTCTGCCATATACTTCAATGCCTGAATGGAAGACTCCAATTCCTAATGATGAGGTGTATTCATTAATCCAGTACTGGAAAATCAAGGGAAGTGAAAAGGTTTAGGTAAATTGTACATATCAATTAGTAACATCTCAAATTCAGGACAAATATTTTCTAAACTCAAGTAAGTGGGGGTTGGCGGGGGGTGGGTGCGGTGGGATATGTGATTATGTCACTAGAGTAGTGATGCAGAGGCCCAGGTTAATGGTCCAGGAACATGGGTTCAAAACCAACCACGGCAGATAAGGAATTTTATATTCCACAATTATTAATTGAATTCAAGTCAATAATGATTACCAGAACAACTGGAACTGGTTATTGTAAAAACCCATCTGGTTCACTAACCATCTTTAATTGATCTGGCCTGCATATAACTCCAGATACACAGCAATGTGTTTGATTCTTGATAACCCTCTGAAATGGCCCAGCAAGCCACTCCATTCAAGGGCAATTAGGGATGGGCAACAGATGCTAACCATGCCAGCAATGCTCATGTTCCATGAAAGAATAAAACAAATTACACTATGTTCCACTATGCTTCAATCAAAACCTAATTCAGTAGAATATATGGTAACTTTGCTCCATAAAGCATGACCCCAAGGAGGGGACTGGTTAGCGACACAGAGTGTTGTCAATGTTGTGGGTTCAATTCCTGCCCTGGCAGAGGTCACCATGAAGGTCCCACTGTCTTGATCTAGCCTCATTTGCGGTGACCCTCAGGTTAAAGTACTGCCAGTCTTCTCTAAGACAGAGAAGCCCTACTGTTATCTAGGAGTATAGCAATTTTACCTAAAGGATACATTGTATAATAGAATTCAGGATAGAAGGTAAAAATGGTATAAGAGATCCAATCTGACAAAATTAAAATATGATTAAATTCTCTACAGATTATAAAATGCTTTATGCTATAATCAAGTCTGTAGTTTGAGGTTACTGACAAAAGACAGAGGCAAATTCTTTTAAAATCCTTGAAGTTTTATTTGTGGACAAACAGCTAGGTGTTACGGCTACAGAGGATAGACAGGCAGGCAGAGTTGATGGCACAACAAGATCAGCCAGTATCTTATGGAAGGTGATGTAGGCTCAAAGGGCCAACAACTTACTTGTCCTATGCTTCTCATTGTCAGGAAGGAATCAAGATATAGCAAGAATAAAGATGGAATTAAGATATATTTATACAAAAGCCAAAGCAAAGTCAATGGCTTATACAAATCAATATTCAGTTACTGTAAGCAGTCCGAACAAAGAGGCTAAATGAGGACTATGCTTATCATACCATAGGCTGGTCAAGAGGATATACAAAAGAAAAAAGGATGCAGTGTTGAGCAGACGTAAATGGGAATTCAAGTGGATCTTCAGGTTAATACTCTGGGGACTGGCTTAAAACATTAAAGCATTTTGGTGAGATTATTCCAAAACCAATATTCCATCAATAACCAGTACTGGAATATGACAGCAAAGATGTACTGCTGTACAAGTCTCTGGTCAGACCGTATCTTGGATACAGTAAGCAGTTTTGGGCCCTGTATCTAAGGATGTGCTGGCATTGGAGGGGGTAAGGAGGAGGTGGACAGGAATGATCTCGAGAATGAAAGGCTTGTCATATTTGGAGTGGTTGTAGACTCTGGTCTGTACGCAATGGAGTTTAGATGGATGGTGGCTGGCGGGGGTTGATTGTTTGAAACTTAATACTGAAAGGCCTGGAGAAAGTAGATTTGAAGATGTTTCCACCAGGAGAGACTAGGATCTGAGGGCACAGCTTCAGAATGAAGGGTCAACTCTTTAGGACTGAGATGAGGAGGAATTTCTTCAGCCACAGGGCGGTTAATCTGTGAAAGTCATTGCCACAGAGGCGGTGGAGGCGAAGTCATTTGAGTGTACTTAAGACAAGAGATAGATGGGTTCTTCATAATTAAGGAGATCAAAGGTTATGGAGAGGAGGCAGGAGAATGGGAGTGAGATCAAATTGCGGAGCAGACTCGATGGACTGAATGGTTTAATTCTACTCCTACAGCTTATGACCTTATGGTAATGGGCATTAACACCTACATTTTGATAGATTACATGGAATAGAAAAATATATAGAATGAGGATTTAAAAAAAAAAAAGATGATGGCTTAGCACACTTCAGTAAATCACAAAAGATTAAAATGATGGCAGATTGGTTTCCTTGCCTGTAGATAACTGGCTCGGGGAAGATACAAGTGGGCGCAGTGACTTGGGCGGGAAGGAGACAAAAGAAAAAAAAAGCAGACAGATTTCCTATTACTGACTGCTATCAAGCAACCTCCAGTGTGTGTGTACATCTGCTGTGGACAGGAATTGACTTGTCTGCATTTCCTGTTGACGTCAAATAGTAGAACACCATCCCTTATAAGGTTTGTACAAAAATGACGACTATCTGCACAACATACAAATGACTAGTGAAGCAAAAATATCCATTTGGACATATTGCAAACACGGAATCATACTTACAACATAATGGAATATTGACCCAAATTACATACTTGAAAAAGTCACATTTGGATGTTAGTTGAGGGCTCAGAACCAGTTAGATTTACATAATTACTGTCACTTTGCATTTTGCACCTGTGATTGACACAGGACATGGTCAGAGATACCAGAAAAAAATCAGAGATGAGGTTTGAAGTACTAACAGTTTATTAATGGACTTCCAACAAAATGCTTTGGACATCAGCCATCAACATCAGCTAATTTCAATCGAATGAAAGGGGACTGAGCCCACATTAATTGTTCATAAAAATAGAAGACCACAGTTGGTCTGGATTGGGAAATATTGAAATATATAATGAATAAAAATATATATTAACTATCTTGCAACTAAAAGTGAAGGAGATATAAAAATGCTAGAGTTCCATTAATGAAACAATTACAGCCAAGATTACATTTAAAAAAGTAGAAGCACACTACAGAGAATAAGCAAGAAAAGTATTGAAAGAAAGTAAAAACAGAGGTTAAAAAGATCAATAGAGTAGCAGTGAGGGGAATTCACAAGGAATTCTAGAAAAAATCTAAGTAGTGAACAGAATCTGAGGATACGTGGGACCACTTATTTAAAAGAAGCATCTCACACTTGAAAGTGAAGGAATGATAAATAATAGTTCATTCTATTATTAGACAGCTGGTGAAAGTAGGACTCAGAGCTACCAAAGAGGATGTGAAAAATCCATTACTAGAGATAGAAGAGTAAAAGAAGTCAAAGAGAGAGAAAAAAAACCCTGAATGTCATTAAATGTCCCAACTCTCAAATGAACATCAGAATACTGAAGGGCTATACTGGCAAGGAAACAGCAGCAGTATTTACCATAAACTTCCATATCTACTTGGAAATGTAAACTGTCATCTAAGGGTGTGAACAGTGAACAATTTTACAGTTCTGCCAAGGAAAGGAATTATAGTAACGAGAAATTATTCAGTAATAAATCTTACCTCACTTGTGCACAAATTTCTACAAAATAATCAACAAGAGATGGGTTTGTCCGCATGGAGGAGTATATGACACACTGTACTTAATTAATTCAATTGCATCTTTTCTGAAAATCAAAGCATTTGAAGGGGAACACATGGCACTTCATAGAATCTCTACAATGGGGAAGGAGGCCATTCAGCCCTCGAGTCAGACCAACCCTCCGAACAGCACCCCACCTAGACCTACCCCCCCTACCCTGTCCCTGTAAACCTGCATTTCCCATGGCTAATCCACCTACCCTGCACATCGAGTCAGAGCTGTACAGCATGAAAGCAGACCCTTTGGTCCAACACGTCCATGCCGACCAGGTATCCTAAATTAATCTAGTCCAGCATTTTGCCCATATCCCTCTAAACCCTTCCTTTTCATATATCCATCCAGATGCCTTTTAAATATTGTAATCATACCAGCCTCCAACACTTCCTCTAGCAGCTCATTCATACATGCACTACCCTCTGCATGAAATAATTGCCCCTCAGGTCCTTTTTAAATCTTTCCCCTCTCTCCTTAAAGCTATGCCCTGTAGTTTTTGACTCTGTCACCCCAGGAAAAGACCTTGTCTATTTACCCTATCCATGCCCATCATGATTTTATAAACCTCTAAAGTCACCCCTCAAGCCTTTGACGCTCCATGGAAAATGGCCCCAGCCTATTCAGCCTCTCCCTGTAGATCAAACCCTCCAACCCTGGCAACATCCTCTTAAACCTTTTCTGAACCCTTTCAAGTTTCACAACATCCTTCCTATAGCAGGGAGAACAGAAGTGAATACAGTATTCGAAGAGTTGCTTAACCAATATCCTGTAAATGTCCTCCCAACTCCTATACGGAATAAAAACAAAGTCTCTGGAAAAGCTCAGCAGGTCTGGCAGCATCTGTGAAGGAGAAAACAGAGTTAATGTTTCGGGTCCAGTGACCCTTCCTCAGAACAGTCCCTTCTGAGGAAGGGTCACCGGATCCGAAATGTTAACTGTTTTCTCCTTCGCAGATGCTGCCAGACCTGCTGAGCTTTTCCAGAAACTTTGTTTTTGCTCCTGATTTACAGTATCCGCAGTTCTTTCAGTTGCTATACAGAATACACTGACCAATAAAGGCAAGCATACCAAACACGTTCTTCACTATCCTATCTACCTGCGATTCCCCTTTCAAGGAACTATGAACCTGCAGTCTTTGTTCAGCAACACTCCCCAGTCTTTGGACCATGGGAGGAAACCACACAGACGCAGGAGAAATGCAAACTCCACACGGACAGTCTAAAGCATGAATTGGTTAGGTCTATATTTACTGGAGTTCAGAAGGACTGCCAGGATGGGGGTGGAGGATCTCAGGGAAATCTATAAATTTCTAGCAGGACTAGATGCAGAAGATGCAGGAAGGCTGTGCCCGACGGTGGGGGAAATCCAGAATCGGGTCAGTGTAAAGATATAGGGTAAACCAATCAGGGCTGAGATGAGGAGAATTTCTTCACCTGGAGATTGGTGAGCTTGTGGAATTCGTTACCACATAAAAACAGTCAAGGCCAGTAACACAGTATGATTTCAAGGAGGAGTTGTATTTAGCACATTTCAAGGAGGAGTTGTATTTAGCACATGTGGCTAAATGCCAGGGGGAAGAGCGGGAAGCAAGAACAGGAACAGGGCTGGTGAGTTGGATGATCAGCCACAATCATAACGAATGGTGGAGTTGGCTTGAAGGGTCAAGTGGCCAATTCCTGCTCCTATTTTCTACATTTCTATGTTAATTGTAGATGTAACATTTGACACACAGTAGTCACTCCAATAGGATCCACTACTTTTTTCCTCAGGCAGTAACTTGTACTTATGCAGCCTTAAGCTAGAGATTCCTCATTCATTTGTGAGGAACTCACTACCGTAGTGACTTCAGGCTTCCCTGTCTCTGATCGAGCTGAATGTTCTTTGATAGGTTTAAAAGTTCTCTCTCTCTCCTTTATAGCCAACCTCTCTCCCAAATTGTTCTTGCTGCCTCCTTCACTTCCCCAAACTTCTCAGAATTTCCTTTGTTTTCTCCCAACCTCCTTGACTTCAGCTTTGCCCCTGCCCACAACACATCTTACAGCCTCCTTCTCACTCAGAACTGGAGAAAAGATGCAGCCCTGAACTCGCCAAAGTTATGGACATGGCCTCAGCAAAATTCTCAGCCCTGACCTTGGCAACAGGAACCTCCTGGCAACTTGCTCACCATCAGCACTTCCAACAAACATGCTCTTTGTCTGGTGGACCTATCAGCACCAAAGGCAAGAGAGGAACAACCTGTGATTACAGGAACAGTTCCTCTCAGATTGTCATTTCTACATACAGAGGTGACTGTTCTCTGATTAATTCCTTTCATAGTTGATTATTTGTGGGCAAACAGTTTTAGGATGGAATCATCAGTTGTCTGTGTATTTTGAGCATTGGACATGAAACATTACTTAATTTCCTTCCTCTCCATAGATACTGCCTGACCTGCCTTTTCCCACATTTGTTTTTATTTTCGATTTCCAGCATCAGCTGTTTTTTTTTATAGTCATACAGCATGAAAAAAGACCCTTCGGTTCAACTCATCCATGCTGACCAAGTTTCCCAAATTAATCCCACTTGTTTAGAAGGATGTGGGCCAAATGCAGACCTTTCCTATTCATGTAGCTATCCAAATGTCTTTTAAATGCTGTAACTATACCTGCTTCTACCACTTTCTCTGGTAGTTCATTCCACATCTGAACCACCCTCTGCGTGAAAAAGTTGCCCCTTAGGTCCCTTTTAAATCTGAGTCCTCTGACCTTAAAAGTATGCCCTCCAGTTTTGCCCACCCTAAAGGAAAGACCTTTGCTATTCACCTTATCCACGCCCCTCATGACTTTATAAACTTCTGTAAGGTCACACCTCAACCTCCTACGCTCCAGTGAAAAAAACTCCCAGCCTATCCAGCCTCTCCTTATAACTCAAACCCTCCATTCCCAATGACATCCTGGTACATCTTCTCTGAACCCCCTCCAATTTAGTAATATCCTTCCTATAGCAAGACAACCAGAAATATATACAATCCGGCAAAAGTGGCCTCACCATGACGCCCCAACTCTTAGACTCAATGATCCAAGAAATGAAGGCAAGCGTCCTAAATGCCTTCATGACCCTGTCTACTTGTGATGCAACTTTCAAAGAACTATGTCCCTGAACTGCGAGGTCTTACTGTTCTACAACACTGCCCAAGGCCCTACCATTAACTGTACAAGTTCTGCACTTGTTTGTTTTACCAAAATGCAAACTCCATCTGCCACTCCTCAGCCCATTGGCCCAATTGATCAAGATCCCTTTGTATCAGAGATAGTAGGAACTGCAGATGCTGGAGAATCCGAGACAACAAGGTGCAGGGCTGGATGAACACAGCAGGCCAAGCAGCATCATAGGAGCAGAGAGGCTGACGTTTCGGGCCTAGACCCTTCATCAGAAAAGGGGGAGGGGAAGGGGGTTTTGAAATAAATAGGGAGAGAGTGGGAGGCGGATAGAAGAGAGGAAACAAACAGGTCGAAGATGGAGCCAGGAAAGGTGAGTGTAGGTAGGGAATAGGTCAGTCAGGACTGACCTATCCCCTTCCTAACTCCCTACCTACACTCACCTTTCCTGGCCCCATCCCCGCCTCTTCGACCTGTTTGTTTCCTCTCCACCTATCCTCTCCTCTATCCCTCTTCTATCCGCCTCCCACTCTCTCCCTATTTATTTCAAAACCCCCTTCCCCTCCCCCTTTTCTGATGAAGGGTCTAGGCCCGAAACGTCAGCCTCTCTGCTCCTATGATGCTGCTTGGCCTGCTGTGTTCATCCAGCCCTGCACCTTGTTGTCTAAGATCCCTTTGTAATCTTCTTCACTGTTGACTAGACCACCAATTTTGGCATCATCTGCAAACTTACTAACAATGCCTCCTAAATTCTCATCTAAATCATTTATTTAAATGACAAACAAAAGTGGACCCAGCACCGATCCCTGCGAAATATCGCTGGTCACACGCTTCTGGTCCAAAAAACCCTCCACCACCACCACCACCCTCTGTCCTTCTGTCTCCCACCGTCAAGTCAATTTTGTATTCAATTGGCAAGCTCACCCTGAATCCAATGTGATCTAACTTTACTAATTAAGGTTTTACTAAAGTCAATGCAGATAATGCCTATCACTATGACCTTATCAATCCTTTTGGTTACAACTTCAACAAACTCAGTCAAGTTTGACAGACAACTTCCCATGCACGAAGCTATGCTGATTTCCCCAAATCAGTCCTTGACTCTCCAAATGCATGTAAATCCTATCTCTCAGAATCCCCCCCAACAACTTACCCACCACTGATGTCAGAGTTACTGGTCTGTAGTACAGTTCCCAGGCTTCTCCTTACAGCCTTTCTTAAATAAGGCACAACATCAGCCACTCTCTAGTCCTCCTACACCTCACCCGTGGCTGTAGATGGTACAAATATCTCTGCCAAGGGCCCCGCAATTTCTTCCCTAACCTCCCACAAGGTCTTGGGATACACTTTTGATCAGGTCCAGGAATCTATCTACCTTTGATTTTTTTTTAATACCTCCAGCACTTCCTCTTCTGTAATGTGGACTGTTTTCAAGACATCAATATTTATTTCCCCCGAGTTCCCTAGCCTCCATTTCTTTCTTCACAGTAAAAACGGATGCAATATATTGGTTTAGGATCTCTCCCATCTCCTGTAGTTCCATATATGGATGACCTCGTTGATCTTTAAGGGGCCCTATGCTTTCCCTAGTTACTCTTTTGCTCTTAATGTACTTGTAGAATCTCTTTGGATTATCCTTAATCTTCTCTGCCAAGGCTATCGCATATCCCCTTTTTGCCCTCCTGATCTCCTTCTTAAGAATATCCCTACACCTCTTATACTCTTCAACAGATTATCTCATTATCTCACTTTTGAAAGCCTCCCACTTGCCAGTCATCCCTTTACCTGCGAACAGTCTATTTCAATCAACTTCTGAAAGTTCCTGTCTCATACCATCAAAATGTGTCTTACTCCAATTAAGGATCTTTAATTTTTCATACTGCATTTGTGGTGTTACTGCCAAATAGACCAGAACGTTGCAAACACAATCAAAAAGTGCAGTAATGCACTCAATGAAGTGAGAAGAAACTATAGAGTAAACTCCAACCACATCTCAATTATACTCAGCAAATAATAAGTTTAAAAATGTATCATTCTTCGATTTAAAGCAAGCATAACTAAAATCAGAAAGTAACATCAGCAAGTAATCTTGCTGAAAATTCTCCACACTTCCACTCTACACAGCACCAGTGACTCATTACATACGTTAAAAGTGTTTGTGGCCATACATCCTAGTCTATGGATTAGCATGCTGTGAAGATCACAGCTCAAAACAGCGATTTTAAACACCGCTGCAATACATGTAAAGCAGAAAAATATTTTCACTCTGCGTTGCCAGTCAATCACTGTCGAAAAAAAAATCACAAATGTGTCAACCAACCTACAAAGTCAGGAATTCTGAAATTGATCATTCAACTATCAAAGTCACTCTGCAGTTACATTCCCCGCCATAGCCACAACATTCAACTAGCTGATCTTCACAAGCAATTCAGAGATAATTTTAAAAAAATCTTTTTGAACTCACCACAAATCTTATCCACGTGTACGTGTTGTGCTGTTTATTCTTGTGTTTAATAAGCTCAGTATCTTTGTTAATTCAATTCAGCCTAGTTAAATTGGATTCTTTTAAACCAAAGCTCATTTGGGTCTGGGTGAAAGGTATCCACATGGGGAGGGATTCTTTCAGAATTACCTTTGCTGCGACCAACTGAGAGTGAACAACCAAGGAAAGCCAGTTCATCTGTCTTCACCCAGGAACTTAACCGTTTGAGGTATCCTGTCTAGAACTATAACAACTTGGGGAACCTCACCTGGGGATTGGTCATAGCAGCTGTTAGTTGCACGTTAAACTAAAATTCTTCCAATGAAAATCATTTTTAAAAATTCTCTTCGTTGTTATGAGGCACGTACTTAGGGGAAAAATTGATAAGAGTCATTGAGATATATGGCAAGGAAACAGACCATTTGGCCCATGCATCCAGGCCGACTAGATCTCCTAGTTAAATCTAGTCCCATTCGCCAGCATTTGGCCCATAGCCCTCTAAACCCTTCCTTTTCATTGACCCATCCAGATGCCTTTTAAATGTTGTTATTGTACCAGCCTCCACCACTTCCTCTGGCAGCTCATTCCATACAAGTACCAGCCTCCGTGAAAAAGTTGCCCCTTCGGACCCTTTTAAATCTTTCCCCTCTCACCTTAAAGCTATGCCCTCTAGTTTTTGACTCTGCCACCGCAGGGAAAAGACCTTGTCTTTTTACCCAATCCATGCCCCTCATGATTTTATAAACCTCTAAGATCACCCCTCGGCCTTTGACGCTCCAGGAAAAATAGCCCCAGCCTATTCAGCCTCTTCCTATAGCTTAAACTCTCTAACCCTGGCAACATTCTTGTAAATCTTTTCCGCACCCTTTCAAGTTTAATAACATCTTGGCTACAGCAGGGAAACCAGAATTGCACACGGTATTCCAAACGTGGGCTAACCAAAGTCCTGTACAGCTGCAACATGACCTCCCAACTCCTAGACTCAACGCACTGGCCAATAAAGGTAAGCGTACCAAACATCATCTTCACTATCCTATCTACCTGCGATTCCACTTTCAAGGAACTATGAACCTGCGCTCCAAGATCTCTTTGTTCAGCAACACTCCTCAGGACGTTACCATTAAGTGTATAACTCCTGCCCCGATTTGCCTTTCCAAAATGTAGCACCTCACATTTAACTAAAATAATCTCCATCTGCCACTCCTTGGCCCATTGGCCCATCAGATTAAGACACCATTGTACTGAGATAACCTTCTTTACTGTCCACTACACCTCCAATTTTGAGGTCACCTGCAAACTTACTAACCATACATATGTTGACATCCAAATCATTTACATAAATGACAAAAAGCAGTGGACCCCGCATCAATCCTTGTGGCACACCACTGATCACAGGCCTCCAGTCTGAACAGCAACCCTCCACCACCACCCTATGTCTCCCACCTTCGAGTCAGTTCTGTATCCAAATGGCTAGTTCTCCCTGTATTCCATGTGATCTAACCTTGATTAAAAATTCTACCACGAGGAACCTGTCAAACACCTTACTGAAGTCCATTTGATCAAGCCGACCACTCTGCCCTCATCAATCCTCCTTGTTACTTCTTCAAAAAAACTCAATCAACTTAGTGAGACATGATTTCCCCTGCACAAAGCCATGTTGACTGTCCCTAATCAGTCCTTGCCTTTACAAATGATAGGACCTTTATCAGATATTTTATAAAGCTGAGCAAAAATGTATTCCGGTCAACTTGTTAAGAAGGACGAACCACCTGTGGCTAACAAAGGTGTTGATGTAGTACATCCAATTGAAAACCAAGGCATACAAAACAAAACTCGTGGTATGCCAGATGACTGGGAATTTTTTTTAAGGAATCAGCAGTGGATGACTAAAAAATAAAACTGGAGATACTGATTAGGGGAGTAAACTGGCAAGCTGCATAAAAACAAACAGCAAGAGCTTGTACAGGTACATAAAAATAAAGCAACTGAAGTGAGCATAAGGACTCTTGGAAGAGGCAACTGGGAAACTGACCATCTGATTCAACCACACAGATTCCAGAAAGAGGAATGGGGTTGATGGCTTGGGTAATGTAGTCTGTGGTAGGAACCAAAGACAAGGGTTTCAGTCATCTCAATGCTTTGCTGCTAATTGATAAACAATCACAGTAATACTGCAAAATATGTACAGATTCAATGCCAGACTGATGACTTGCAGTGAATTGTTACACATAGATCATAGCTGACCTGATGATTCTGTGTGTTACTGGTCTTTGAAATGATAGGCGACAGATATGCCAATCACTTCAATTATGTGAAAGCTCCAGAAGCTATTGTAACTTGAATCAACATGCATAGGTTTATTTGACACATTACCATCAAATTTTACTCAAAAATATCTTGAATGTTCACATTTCAAATAAATATTTAGGAACACTAACACTTCATTAACACTTCTGAAGTATTTTGTCATCAACATCAATCATCCAATCCTAAAAAAATGGATGGAACCTAGAAATGTTACCTGTTTACTCTTAAGTTAATCCTTTTCCTCTTTGTTAGGCAAAGACCCTTAAACACTCAGAAAAAAATTCTGATCTCAAAACATTAATGATTTACGTTCATTTTTAAAAATTCCTTTTCTATAGTTATCTGGCGACTGTTTCATTTCCTCTTCTAATATTCTATGTGCATTATCTGTTGAAACTGATGAAAAACATTCAACATCTCAGCTATGCCTCTGTCCACAATGACTTGATCCTTCAGACTGCTTCAAACTGTTAATATAAACATTTTCAGCGTCATCTATTTATAAAACAATTTTAAAAATACCTGGTGAGGAGCAAGATTTTAGGTTAAAAGAAGTGTATAGATTTGGGTGATTTAATATACCGTGAAATACAAAGGATATGTGACAATCAGTAAAAATTTTATGATGCATTTTTGTACAATCAAAATTTGAGGAGAAAGGTTGAGATGAAGGGGTGGAGAAAGAATGAGGATCACTAAGAAATATTTATTTAAGACCTTGAATGGATTAGATAGAATCTTTACTGCAACAGATCATCTGTGCAAGAAATGGATAATGACCTTTACAAATGTTTCCTAAAGGCATAACCTAACTTTACCAGAGACATCATTTTTCACTCAAAATAAAGTTTAAGAAAAGTAAGTTTAAATATATGTTAAAAGAAAAACATTATGCAGTTCAGTTCTTTATACTCAAGCTACAACCACATATCAATCTGCCTCCTATGCAGCTTAAAAAGATTACTGTGTTTGTACTGCTTGTGTATTTTGTTGTCCAAACACAAAAAGTGACTTTGAATTACTAGCATACTATTATGTAAACATTTTGCACGAGGAACTATTGGTTTTTATAAATCAATCACTTACTGCCACAGAAACAACGAAGGGGACATAATTCAGATCCTTTTTTCTGTAAACTGGTTCTTGAATTCTTACAGAGAAAACTGAAATCCTCAATAAAGTGGTTATTTTGCAAAACTTTTTTGGGATTCACTATTTTCTATATTGTTTTTCCTAATGAATTGTGAAATCATTTTGCCTTCCAATGCCAGAATAATTGCCATAATTTTAATTAATGTCACCTCAGAACTACTTCCTGTCATTTCAGAACTAGAATTAACCACTGCCTTTGCAACCTTGCCATTAATTTCATCTTTCTACTTGGCTCCTGTTTGGGCTAAAGCCAATCATTCTGAATTTCAGCATTGTTCTTTGTGCTAGGTTGAGTTTCTGACCCACATCCTTAAACTCCTATTTCAACCTATCTGCTCCTAAGATAATTATCCATGTCTTTTGCAACTTCTAGAATCAACTTTCATAGTCTAATCTTCATTTAATCCAAAACTCAGTTGCCCATGTTATAATCATAGAATGCCTACAGCGAAACAGGCCATTCAGCCCAACAAGTCCACAACACCCCTCCGAAGAGCATCCCACCCAGACCCATTCCCCTATCCCTGCATTTTCATTGTCTAACCCACCTAACCTAATTCTATTTAATTGATTATTTCCACAAAGGTCTCTGCCTCCCTATCGCAAAACCTACTTTAAACCTATATAACACCTCCTTGTTTGAACAGACATTGAGATTATACTCTGTTTTGGGACATCTTTTTGCGTTGAAGTGACTATATGAATTGATGGCGTGTACACAGTTTTCATTTATTCAGATTCTTTTGTAGAAGTGCCACATGGTTGAAAGTGAGATTGAAGCTGTAATTTAGCCACAGGAATCAAATTACAGCCAGAAGCCATTTAAGCCTTGGGTCATCTTGAATGCCTGCAGCGTACACAAATTAATTTTTGTGTACGTACAGTTATTTTAAACAAAGTTCTTTACGTGAGAAAAAAGTACAGTATGCTTAACCTCAAGATTTAGTAACAATTTTATAAACCAATTTCAGATTCAAACATGTTTCAAAAAAAAAGGAACAATTGGTAATTAGAACAGGAGTAGCGTAAGGAGACATGGAACAACGTATGAATTGCAATATGCTCAATTTAATTTCAGCTGCAATACTTGACATGTTTACAGTTTGGAAAGCAATGCTCAAGCAGACAACCGTGCTATAGAAACTCTAGTCCAGGATGATAGAAACCACCAGCCACAGCTACTAGCACCCAAATTATTTCAAAGTGAGCCCGTCAATTAATGGTTGGGTCCAGATTCAACGTTGGAAATAACTTGTGTAGATAGATTAGCACACTTTGCTAACAATACGTCAAAGATATCCACATAGTTACACCTCCTTATGGTTTCTATGACAGCAGACTGTTGTGACACGCAACGTTCGTAATTTCTCATACAGCCAAGTTTTTCTCGTTCACAAATAGTCATAGCGTTGATTCATTTTGTAACGGAAGTCTGGTTCCTCTGAACACTATCCAGCAAAATTTCTCAATATTGCTCAATTAGATTATAATAAAAGTATGCCTTACATGGCTAGAGTCAAATGGTAGGATTATGTACTGTTTACCGAAGTTCATTATCTGACAACACATTATGCTGAAAGTAAAATGAATGGTTTAAGGAGGTTTATATGTGAATATGTTTGGATCTTATGAATATAGAATTGTATTCATCTTGTACAATGTGTCAATTCAGAGTCCACAGTTTTGCCTTGACAGCCATCACACATGTCTTTCAGCCACATGGTAAATTTTGAACCAGTTAGCAGGCTCCACTGGAATGATAAACGTCCATATTTATCAAGGGGAAGGGAAGAAAAAGGGAGAAGCATCATTTTAACAGCATGCAACATGCTGTGGTGCATTCCGCTTGCCAGCTGAAGAGAGCTATATGATCGGAGACACCTCTTTTGTGGAAAATGATTGATGGGGAAATAATAAGGAATAAAAATGGTGGAAACTCAATTTCTACCTTTTCTGCAATTTCAAATCCTGTAGAATAAGTAAACCCATTCTTTTGTTTAAAAATCAGGTTTTCATTAAACTGAAATTTTAATTAACTTTGGTGGGGAGGGTGGATGTGGGAGAGAGTGGATGAAGATTGCAATGTATTGCAGAATTAGAGAGATAAAACAAGAACTGCAGATGCTGAAAATCTCAAACAAAAACAGAAACTGGAGAATTCAGCAGGTCTGGCGGCAGCTGTGGAGAGAAAGCCGCATCAAAGTTTCAGAAGGTCACAAGACAAGAAATGTTAATTCTTTTCTCCCCACATATGTTGCTATACTTGCTGAATTTTTCCAGCAATTTCTGTAGAATTAGAGTGTCCCTCCTAATAGTATTTCTCTCCCTAACAGTACTGTGGTTGTACCTATAACAAATAAACCAAAGCTGTTGAGGAAGGCAGCTCACCACCACCTTCTCCAGGACAATTAGGAATATATTCTGGACCAAACAGTAACACACCCATTCCACAGAAGGAAATAAAAAGAGGCAATGAGCCCACCAAATCCACAGTGATTCTCTAGAGAATCCAGACAGTTTGATTCCTCTGCTCTTTCTCTATTACCCTACAAGTTTAGTTCGTTGAAGTGTCAATTGCCTTTTGTGATCATTCATCATCTCTGCTTCCACAATCCTCTTTAGGCAGCGAGGTCCTGGCCACAATGTAAAAAGCTTCTGCCTCTCGAATCCTTATGTGCCTTGCCCGAAACTTTAAATCTGTGTCCCCTTGTCCTTGTACGGTTTGCAAGTATTATTCCCAATGATCACAGGTAGGATTATTAAAAGTCAAAATTAGGTAGGACTGAAGGATTCCGTTTAGACCATTCTCCCTGTTCTGGTACTTTCAAAATGTTGATTAATTAACGCTAATGTTTTCTCTTTCTCAATATGTTTGCAAATGTTTCCCCTTCTTTCAAAGTTTATTACTGAATCTGCTTTAGGCAGTGTCTTCCCAACTGTACATAAGCTCTGAATTACCGAAAAAATTTCTCGCCTTG
Organism: Rhincodon typus; assembly: GCF_021869965.1. Classification (NCBI taxonomy): domain Eukaryota; kingdom Metazoa; phylum Chordata; class Chondrichthyes; order Orectolobiformes; family Rhincodontidae; genus Rhincodon; species Rhincodon typus. The sequence goes on from NC_063340.1 coordinate 81,505,728, forward strand.
CTTCTAGTTCTTTTGCCAACTGCTTTCAAACTGTGACCTTGGTTTCTGACTCATCTGCCACTGGAAACAATGTAACTAAGGAAAAACTATCAAATCCTTCAAGCTATTGAATAATTCCAGTGAATCACTCCTTATTCTTCTCTGATTAAAGGATGTGGATGTGTCGGTGTGTGACTGGGGTAGACAAGTTCAGAAATCACACGACACCAGGTTATAGTCCAACATGTTTATTTGAGAACACAAGCTTTCGGAGCCTCAGTCCTTCTTCAGGTGTTAGTGAGAGAGGTGGTATCAGACACAGAATTTATAAGTAAACGATCAAAGGATCACACCAGTGATAAGGCATCCTCATCAATGGCGTGAACCTTTGATCTTTTACTTTTAAATTGTGTCTGATGCCACCTCTCTCACTAACACCTGAAGGAGGAGAAAGCTCCGAAAGCTTGAGCTCTCAAATAAACATGTTGGACTATATCCTGGTGTCGTGTGATTTCTAACCCGATCAAAGGAGAAACACTTTTTCTGGAGTCTGCTTTTCACGTACATATACGTACATAGCGTTGCGCACAACGAATCAAAGAATAGGATAGCCTGGCAAGTAAGCAATTAGAGGTTTTGAGAAGAAAATGCTAAAATCACAGATATGTTTTCTAAACATTTATATATTTAAAATATCATTAAAAAGATGAAGTTTTAAATGACATTACAGAACATGATCAATACATATTAACTTTATGTTGCTGGATGTTTGGAGTCTATATGGTAAAACTGGTACTTTTTTTGCTATCTGTATGTAATCTTATCTACGTTGTTATTGTTTCTGTAGACTCTTTTCTCTCTCCTTTTATCCGTCTTGTTCATCCTATACATGACTCCAGTGCCGTAAACTGTTCAGGGTTATAAACAAACGCACAGATCTTGTATCATAGTTCACCAGCCATATCTGTTGTAGTGTAGACCTTTCTATTAGCACAAGCACAGTGGGCTGAATGACCTCCATGCTATCTTATTCTAACAATCTTGTCACAGAATCATTGACAGCAGGTGGTACTTGAACCCAGTTCTCCTGCTCAGAGGTGGGGGCACTACACTGTATCAAAAGAGCTCGAAAAGACAACAAATGGTTAGGTCACTGATGTAGATATTTTGAAACTTCTGTTCACGTGTGTTAGGGCACAGCTCTGGAGAAGGTGAGCCTTGAACTCAGGCATCTAAAGTAATTATAACATCCCATGAAGGTGATCATGAGTATATGAAACAAAGTACAACACAGAGTCACATGTGGAGATATTAGGTCAGATGATGAAAAGCTTGGTCAAAGAGTGTCTTAAAAGAGAAAGTTAGGTAGAGGCATGCAAAGTTGGGAATTTCAGAACTTAGGGTCCAGGCAACTAAAGGTCTGACCACCAGTGGCAAAGCAATTAATATTAGGGGTGTTCAAGACGGACGACGGAGATGAGCTCATATACCTCAGAAGGATGTAGGGTTGGAGAAGTTTACAGATATACAGAAGTAAGATACTGCAGTCACTTCAGACCTGGCACTTTACAACCTTCTGGACTTAATAGAGTTCAACAACTTCAAATTGTGAACCCACTCCCATTCTTTTCCTTTCTTTTAACTTTACTTGTTGTATTCTCTATCACTATGTCCTCTCTCCCCTCCGCCCACTCCAGTGGGCTGTCTGTTCTTTCCCGTTTGGCAGTCAGACACACTATCGCTCTGCCATTCTCACATTCCGATCACTTAATCTGCACTATCAGCACCGTTTCTCCCCCAGCACTCCACCCCTTCACTACTGCATAAATGCTACTCTTCAAGACTTCACGTCAGCTCCAATGAAGAGGAAACAGTAAGGACTGCAGATGCTGGAAGTTAAGAGTCAAGAAATATGAAGCTATGAAGTCAATGTTTCAGGTCAAAACCCTTCATCAGGACAAGGGAAGGGGAGGTGAGCCCAGAAATAAATCAAGGCAGTGGGGGAGGAAAGGTGGGATGGAGATAGATAGATGCAGGTAGGGGGTTATTGTGGTTGGTCAGTGGGAAGGGTGAAGTGGATAGGTGAGTCAGAAGATTGGGGGTGGAGAGATTTTGAAGCTGGTGAAGTCAATATTCAGGCCATAGGGCTGTAAGTGCCTAAGGCAAAATATGAAGAGTTGTTCCTCCACTTTACATTTGGCGTCCGTCTGACAGTGAAGGAAGCCAAGGATGGACATGTCACCAGGAGACTGGGAGGGGGGGTTAAAGTGGATGGCAACCGGAAAGTCGGGTTGGCTGGTGTGTGTAGAGCACAGATGCTCTGCAAACCGGTCCCCAATTCTGCGTGTGGTCTCCCCGATATAGAGGAGGTCACATCAGGAGCAACGGTTACAGTAGATGTAGTTAATTGAAGCACAGGTGAACCTCTGATTTGGAAGGATAGTTTGGAGCCTTGGACAGAGGTGATAAGGGGAGGTGTACGGGCAGGAGTAGCACCTCCTGTAGTTGCAGGGGGAGGTACCGGATGTAGTGGAGGAGTTGGTGAGAACTGTGCAGCTGACAAGGGAGTCGTGGAGTGAACGGTCCCTGCGGAAAGTGGACAGGGGTTATACTCAAAGCGTTAGTTTGCTGTCTCTCTATGGATGTTGCCTGACGCCTGCGAACTCCAGTACTTTTTTTGTCTTCAATACTGCAGTCACTGATGTGTCAGCTTGTGAGGTGGGAGATTGGTCATAACCCTTACCCCAATGGAATGTGGGCATGGACATTGGATAATAGTGGGAACTCAATTCTTTTTTAAAGAAAATAAAAGACCACTGGTCCTGAGCCTGTTGGAACTCCAAGGATAAAGGTTACATAATCACCTCTTGACTCTGCCTGAACAAAAGACTGAGCCATCTGATATGTATATGAAACACACAGAATTAAGGCTAAGGCGACCAAGACAAAACGACATTTCATTCATCAATCTACGTTATTGTTCTTGTTATGAGATACCAATGTACTTAGGGGTCAGAAATATGATCTGGTAACACTTAGAAAGACCCCCCAGTAACATTAATAAACAGATATCAGTATTCAAAATATCAAATTGGTTTATAATTATCAGTTTTTTTAAAAAACTTAAATGCTTGGAAAGTATGCAGACTTCTTTAAGTAGCTGATGTGTACCTCAGATACGTTGGTCTTTCCATATGCTGTACTGATTTTCCAAATCAAATTACCCAAATCTTTATCAAGAGCAATGCCACAGGCAGATCCATTTGCTACTGTCAACGTGTGCAACAAACAATGTCACAAAACAAATCACAAAGTACCCTATTCATTTAGATTATTCACTGACACTTTTCAAGCACAAGTTGCTCAGTCAACTTCACTACAGAGAGGTTTCATCCTATGTCAGCACGTGCCTAGGCATAAATTATATAATGATTCGGAATAAGCTTTGATCTTTTGTTGTAGCTTGAACAGACTCTATGTAATTGCATAGAAACAAATCCCTACATTTACCAGCAATTATAAGCCAAAAGTGGGAAATGCAATTTTAATATTAACATCAATGATGAACAGTCAAAAGTAAAGAGGAAAGTGGGACCTGGCAAGGAATTGGTGAATGTGTTCCAATTGTACCACAACTATTCAGGTGCAAGGGTATCAGCTTGCATTTAGCCCCCAGTGAGCAAAACTAAGTACGTACATATATCAGTGTCAACAATATTTAAGAAATCTGAGAAGACCATATCTTGTTATTTTTATCAACCGAATGGGAAATGGATTGTTTTAAACACTGAAGATTATGGAAAGGATCGCTGCACATTTTAATAGATAGTTACTGGCACTTATTGCAAGTGTTGTTTACATAATTGCTCATTCAAGCAGTGGGAGCAGGTTACTGCAGACCAACTGGCATTGGGAATGGGTACAAAGTGAGATTTGGCCAGCAACTGGTAGCTGATTGGTCTGTATAGTGGTGACCAGTTGTTGACGACAAAGGGCTTCTGCCTGGCAACAGGTTGGCAGGTAGCTGAACAGCTTATGGTTTTTAGAGATACCGCCAGAAGCCTCCAGAAGTCAGGGAATGGGGTTGTTGTCCTTTTCTCCAGAGCAAAAAGCACCTAAGACCTGAAGAAAGCTAGTTTATTTTTCTCCCATCAGTTGCTCTAAGCTGTGGCTTTTAACTAGTAAGTCAGCAATTAGTAAGTTGTGCACCTGGAGAAAATAAATCAATGAATGACAAGTCCTGAGAAGCCAAAAGGATCATCTCAACAAACTCTAAGGATGGGAACAACTGAACAGCCTTCTCAGGGCTATGCCCAACCAGGATACCAATGTTTTTCTTCATGTCTGCCTTTTTGTATGTACAGGGGATTAGAGTTTTAACCAGCCAAGTCATGTGTCAACAGTTTATAGTTGTTTACCTGTAGCTAGGACCTAACTACATGTAATAAATAATAATTCTTGTCAAGTACAGAAACCTAGTCTCCTTTCTGTCAACCTGGATCTAAAATGACAGTTAAATTGGGGAATTTTGCACACTTTAATAAAATCCTTAGCTTTTATGACAATTCCAGGAACAGTTGGGCTTGATTTCCAGTGTGCTATCCCTGTAAGGTGTGACAAATTAACTATATTTACTACGGTTTGGAATAATGAATGAATTATTTCACACTAATCTCAATTTGAAGCATCACACAAAAGATTTTCCGTTCAAAAGGTAGCAGTTATATAATTGATATGGTCCTTGCATTCAAACAGCACCTGAATTTATAACCCGAGATCCATTCACTTTTGTGTACATCTATACACATTCTGTAATAGTAACATTCTAGAAAGGAGCAGACAAATGTTCTGTTGAATACTTATTCTATAAAGTGATTACGGAAGGAACTTTGCCAGGAGATGTGGAAAACTCCCTCTTCTCAAATGGTGCTACAGAATCATTATCATCCATTTGAACCTTGTCAAAAGACAGGGGTTTAACAGCTTACCCGAAGAACATTGCCCAACAATGAAATAATCCATAAGCACCGTCCTGAGTGGTCAGACTGGGTCTAGAGTTAAAATGTGACCTACGACATCAACATATCTCAATGGCCCAGTGTGAGATTACTACATTGTCTAATCTGATTGCAGCAGAAACTCATATTTCTTTCCTTTGCTACTGAGCTCAATGTTATGAGACAAATTTTTAAAAATTAATTCTTTTCAATGGAGGTGGGTACGGTCAGCAAAAATAGCATTTATCACCCATCTCTAGAACAAACAATAAAGAAAATTACAGCACATTCAACCTTCAACCCTCCAAGCCTGCACTGCCATACTGCCCGTCACAACTAAAACACTACTCCTTCCGGGGACTGTATCCCTCTATTCCCATCCTATTCATATATTTGTCAAGATGCCCTTTAAAAGTCACTATCGTATCTGCTTCCAATACCTTCCCCGGCAGCGAGGTCCAGGCACCCACCACCCTCTGTAAAACAAAATTTGCCTTGGACATCACCTTTAAACCTTGCCCCTTGCACCTTAAACCTATGGTCCCTGGTAACTGATTCGTCTACCCTGGGAAAAAGCTTCTGAATGTCCACTCTGTCCATGCTTTTCATAATCTTGTAGACCTTTATCAGGTCGCCCCTCAACCTCTGTTGTTCCAGAGAGAACAACCCAAGTTTCTCCAATCTCTCCTCATAGCTAATGCCCTCCATACCAGGCAACATCCTGGTAAATCTTTTATGTTCCGTCTCCAAAGCCACCACGTCTTTCTGGTAATATGATGACCAGAATTGAACACAATAGTCCAAACGCAGCCTAACTAAGGTTCTATAAAGCTGCAACATTACCTGCCAATTTCTAAACTCAATGCCCCGGCCAATGAAGGCAAGAATGCCGCATGTCTTGTTGACTACCTTCTCCACTTGTGTTGCCACTTTCAGTGACCTGTGTACCTGTACACCCAGATCCCTCTGTCCATCTTTAGGGTTCTGCCATTTACTGTATATTTTCTATCTGGTTTAGACCTTTCGAAATGCAAATTACCTCTACATACCCAAGAGCAGACTACTGGTCAATAAAGAGGGGAATTCATGTAATGTTTATGAATGTCAGAGCGGAGGGCAGTGTGATCAAGCTTTCCCTTAGTAAGGATGAAGTCACAAGTCACACGTCACCAGGTTTATTTGAAATCACAAGCTTTTGGAGCACAGGCCCTTTGTCAGGTGACCAACTGCAGGTACAGGAAGCACTGAGAAGGTCAACAAAGGAATTGTGTCTTTTAGACCATGGTTAGAAGCAACTAGAACAAGAAGGGCAATTGATCTGAAATAGTGGTGCAGGGTAGCCATCCAGATTAGCTTCCAGACTAAGCAAGCACAACTGACTTGCTTGTAGATTTTCTAGTTCCGGATTGAGAGACAGTCAGCATGGTTGCCAAATCATCCATGACAAAATTTATTACACACTAAAAAAAGTAACAAATAATTTGTTCAAATATCACTTTCTCCCTCCAGTTCTTTTTCCCATTTTTCTTCACTCCTTAAGAAAACGTTAACCTAACCATAGCACATAAACTCTGGCAGTGTCCAAGTGGTCATCATTCTGAGCATTAGGAATCTCCACAGATCACTCAATAATTGGGAGGGTATTAAAACTCAACTCCGTCCAGATCTCTCAACCTCCACTGTTATGCCTCACTGGGAAATCAACCCTGCTCTTCCCGGAGTCATCACAAAGGTTAAAGGTCTTATCAAAGTATGCAAAATTCCCTAATTTGCCTGTGCTTTAGACCCTGGTAGCACCCAGGTAGTGGCTCAGTTATTCCAGACCACAGCGTTCAGAGACGATCCTTTTGATATGTCAGGATTTGTTGTTCCTCAATTTTCCCTATTCAGGTACTTTCCCTTGTTTGCATGAATGACTGGCAACTAAACTTCATCCACTGTTTGAACAAACAACAGTGCAAACAACACTTGCAACGAGTGTTGCTCACCAGGTTTTAAAAATGTGCAATAATCCTTGCACAATTCTCTGTTTTTAAAAGCAGCCCTTTTCCCATTTCTATCCATAATCAAGAACACAGAAAAATAAGATTATACTGTCTTTAAACAATCACAGATATCCATCTGCCAGTTGAAGAAGATTATCTAAGAATACAACGTGATTTTCATCAACTGAGTCAGTGGGTCGAGGAATGGCAGATGGAGTTTAATTTGCATTTTGCTTGGACAAACAAGGGCAGGACTTACATAGTTAATGGTAGAGCCCTGGGGAGTGTTGTCAAACAGAGAGATCTAGGGGTGTAGGTACAAAGTTCCTTGAAAGTGGTGTCACAGCTGGACAGGGTGGTGAAGGCAGCGTTTGGCATGCTTGCCATCATCGGTCAGACTACTGAGTATAGGGATTGGGGCAATATGTTGCTGCTGTACAAGAAATTGGTAAAGACACATTTGGAGTATGGTGTACAATTTTGGTCGTCCTGCTGTAGGAAGGATGTTATTAAACCGGAAAGGGCGCAAAAAAGATTTACAAAGATGTTACCGAAACTGAAGGGTTTGAGCTACAAGGAAAGGCTGGGACTTTTTCCTCCCTAGAGTGTAGGAGGCTGAGGGGTGACCTTATGGAGGTTTACAAAATCATGAGGGGTGTAAATAAGGTGAATAGCCAAGGTCTTTTTCTCCAAGATAGGAGAGTCCAAAACTAAGGGGCATAGCTTAAGGCGAGAAGGGAAAGATTTACAAGGGACCTGAGGGGCAACGTTTTCACAGAGGGTGATGCATTTATGGATCGAGCTGCCAGAAATAATAGTAGAGATGATTACAATTACATTTAAAAGACATTTGGACAGGTAAGGTTTAAAGGGCTATGGGCTAAATGCAGGCAAATAGGGCTGGGTCAGTTTAGGAAAGCTGGTTTGCGTGGATGAGTCGGGCTGAAGGATCTGTTTCCATGCTGTATGACACTAATACGGGTGGAGACTGGGAATTACTTATCTCATGCCAGTAAGGTAAATTAACTCAACACACACAAAGAGGTCAAACATGCAGCCTTCTAATCCACGGCCACATGGGGTACAGGCCATCATCAAGCTCAGAAACAACACAAACTTACCAGAACTAGTCTGAATTTTTTTAAAAAATTACCTGTGATGTAAATGCTGCAGGATCAGAATCTAACCAAAGTGCTTTAAGTAGAAATCTGTAGAGTTTCACTCAGGTAACATGTACAATAATCACGCTGCACAATAACTGCAATATGATACAACTGGCCGTGTTCTGAATTCAGTCAAAAAACCACAGGTCATACCCAGTGGAACAAGAGGTCTACACCACCTGAACGTACGTTACCCTAATGTGAATGACAGGGAATTATGCAGCTAATTTTGAGTGCATAATATTAATGATGATTAAAGATGGATTTTTCATGCATTCAAAACACAGCTCCACCGTTAAATAATTTTCTAACAGACTAAATAAGTGACTCCAAGGCTAAAACAATCAAAATTTTAAGGCGAACAAATACTTGATAATGAATGGTTGGTACTCAAGTATAATATGATCATTTGATTTGCAGGAACATGTGCAGCAAAAATACGCACCATTAAATTTGTTAAAAATAGTTTTAGTTTTAATTTTGCTGCACAAACTTTAATATATAGGACTACACTAATACTGCTTTTTACTCCATGGTTACAGAATTCAATATTATCCCAATACATTTGTACACTAGACTGGAATATACGCTACTTAATCTTACAGAGGCCCGCGTAAGTAAAGGTAAGATGGATTCTGAAGTTAGCCGTGACTCAAAACTAATATTTGCTCATAAAATTAAGGACTTAGCTTTAACTAAGCTCCATGTCTGTGATCTTCTGCATCTCTACCTTTCTCAAATCACAGCACAAGCTCACCATTTCGGCTGTCAATCTCATTGCTGGGTCTGCTTGCAATCACCAACAAACGCTGCCAATTCTGTTTGTGTCCAGTGATGCTATGCTCTGAAGCAAAGAATAACCACCTTGTGAAGAAGCAAGAATGCCACCTTATTTATTTTGCACTTTTTTTCTTTATTCATTAATGGAATGAGGGTGTCACTGCCTCAGCAGCATTTATCACCCATCCCTAATTACCCAGAGGGCAGTTCAGAGTCAACCACATTGCTGTGGATCTGGAGTCACATGTAGGCCAGACCAGGTAAGGATGGCAGTTTCTTTCCTTAAAGGCATTAGTGAACCAGATGGGTTTTTACAACAATTGACAACGGGCTCGTGGTCATCATTAGATTCTTAATTCCAGGTATTTTATTGAATTCAGATTCCACCACCTGCCGTGGCAGGATTTGAACACAGGTCCCTAGGATGTTATCTGGGTCTCTGGATTAACAGTCCAGCGATAACACCACTAGGCCTTTGCCTCCCCTTCTAGTACATAGTTCTATACAAGTGATATTTTAGCTTTCACTGCTCTAAGATGCAAAATACTCAACTGGTGTACCAACTGAATTCCTTTGTGGTGTCAGTTGTGGTTCAGTTGGTAGCACTCTCAGTTGAGTCACAAGGTTTCCGATTCAAGTCCACTCCAGGCTTAACATCGCAGGTGAGATGTTAAATTGAGGCTCCATCTGCCTCCAGGGATGGATATGAAAGAACTCATGGCACTACTGTGATGAACAGGGTGTCCTGCCAATATTTATCTCTCACTCAACATCACAAAACAGAAGGATCACCGGATCCGAAACGTTAACTCTGATTTTTCTTCACAGATGCTGCCTGACCTGCTGAGCTTTTCCAGCAATTTCTGTTTTTGTTCCCGATTTACAGTATCTGCAGTTCTTTTGGTTTTCACAAAGCAGATTATCTGGTCTTCGTCACATTGGTTTCTGTGGGAACCTGTTGTACATAGCATGGCTGCCACATTTCATGCATTACAAGAGTGACTACAGTTCTTTCAAAAAAGTACTCCATAAGCTGCAAAGCAAATTGAGACATGCAGTGATGGTGGAAAAACGGCATAAATGCAAGCTGTTCTTCTGTTCGAGTGCAAGAAGAGAAAATCTGCTACCTGAGGTTGGTACAGTATGCAAATCCATTCTATTGTGGCTCAAAACATTAGCAATTACCTTCAATTACCTTCAATTACAGAGGCTCTTACCTCTAACTAGACCACAATGGGAACTTGAACATAACATTCCTTGTTCGATACAGCTCTTACCTAGCTGCCCACATGAGAATTACTAAAAGGTAAATTAGGTGACTAAATTCTTCTAAGTCACACCCCTGACACCTTCCCTTTGGTAATGAACAATCCCACTAAACATTAATGATAAAATGATGCTTATAATTCAATCAATATTGACTGTTAAAACTGATGCTAGCCTTTGTGGAAAATTAGTTTGTCCACTCACTGTGCGTAGCAAAAGTGGGATTATGTTATTTTCAAGTACAGGCTGAACACTGGCAGTCATTCCCCATGTTTAACTGGTAAAATTTTGGGGGTGGGGGTTGCAACAAGGCAGGACACATGTCATAACACCAAAGTGATCCGATTGATTCAAGCATTGTAAAATAATTGAAGCGCTCTCATTCAAGAGTCACTGGGGGTGGAGGCTTCAGTCTTATGTGGTTTTTCTCCACCGTTTTACACGTTAACAAAATGGATATGATAGTGTTATGCAACTGTACACACATTCGGACTCCCACAGGAGTAGAAAGAAAAATAGATTATTTGTGCTTTGTTCGATAAAATTTGCAAAGGGTGAGCTTCAAACTTTAAGAGCATCTGATTCGATTTATTCAACAAAAACTAAAACGATCTCAAACACAAAATGGTGTGACCAGATTTCCTCATGGTTGATAAATGAAACAAATGAATACGCTGTCCCTAATAATTTAAAGAAACAATTTAAATTTTAGTGGAAAATACTATTCAGCTTTGGGCCGGGTTTTTAGATTCAAAGTTTCCACTTCAGTCGGGACATCCACAATTATTTTAACCACATAAACCACAGCTCGTTTAAAGGAAGGCGAGGTTATGCCTTTATTCGAACAAGTCATCAAACAACAACGAAGCAATGTACAAGTTGCAAGGAAAAGCTGTTTCAAGGAGATAGGAGTTTAACTTTTAAATTACAGATTAAACAAAACCTGAAATAAGATACTAACTGAACTGGATTTACTTCAGTTAAGGCAGATTAAAGACCTTAGGTCGCAAAATACAATTATTACGTGTATGTGTTTGGATGTAAATCTGTATATACACAGAAGTGTACCATTTGTACGAACAAATACAGGAGTTGGAGTGGGTTTTCAGCTAATTTTTTTTGTGATCTGCCTCACTTTTTGGGGTCCTATATTTATTGAGGTTATATTAGCAGTAATGCCACACATACGTTGAGGCAGTTTACCAAATGTTTATTGTTAAGTAGAGACTGCACACACAAACACCAAGCTGAGGTTAGTGACCGAGTGAAATTCCGAGCACACTGAAGGTTAAAAAGAAAGTCGGCCCCCACCTTCACTCACTCACCATGTCGTACACGTTGAGGATCACTAACTCGTTGGCCATTCTTCACCGGGCCGGGGGCCGGCGGCCGGCGCAGGCTGGGCTTCCCCTTTACTCTCCCGCCGCTTTCTTGTTTCTTCCTCTCCTCCTCCTCCTCCGCCAGGCGACGAGAGGACGCCGTCTCCGCCGCCAACCGCCGGTCCACCAGCAACGGCGCGCCAGCTCCTCTACCACATCCGAACTCCGCTCGTCCCCATGGTCGGCGGACAAAAAGGTGGAAACGGCTTCTCGCCCGGGGGCGGCATAGCAGGAGGAGTTACCGATATCACTGGTGGTGATAATGATCGTGGAAGTTCAAACCTCCATACCGCCCGGAGGCGCTACGGCAGGAGAGTTCAGTGATATAGCGGGTGGTGGTGACTGAAAGTGAAATCTCCACGCCGCACGGGGGCACCACGACACGAGGTAGTGATAACGGAAACCCGACTCACCGGAGAAGAGCACGATTGCGACTCGCAGCGACACCAAGCGCCAGGCCAACGGAAGAGCAGTGTGATCGTCGAGAGACCAAGCAGTTATCGGCGGAATATGGACGCATGTAGAGTAAATTGATCAAGAGGAGGTCCAATTTTTGAACCTGGGTCTGGTACCCTCACCCCAACACTTGGTTATAAAAGTCCTACCTTTGCTTTAAAACTGCCATTAATTTTCACAACATTGTCTATTTTATATTATTTTAATGCCACAATAGAAAGACTTCCAGTATCTTCCAAATCTTCCAATACCTAAAGCTGAATGAATCTTGTATTTTAATTGGGGATATTGTTTTCTAGTGTAACAGTTCTGCCTTTCACTCCAGATCTCAGCTGCCTGCAATTTGGTGCTGTTTTGCTGCCCTGAGTTACATCAGACAATAGGTTTACACAGTGCAAATAAAGAATTTCTTAAATAGAAATTAATCATTAAATGCTGGAAGTACCAATAGGCAAGGATTGCACTTTCAGGGGTGCAGCACTGCATCAGTTCTGAAACAGTTTTCACTGAGTGATAATCTTCCTTTTTCAACTGGTGACCAGAATTTGTGTTTTGGTACCACATTACTTTTATGCTCAACTTAACGTGGCCTTTGAATTGTGCTTCATCAAAAGAATAAAGATACTGGCAATTATACAGGTTATTACATAAATAATTGGCAATTTATTTCATTTCTTTATTGTTGACAGTTTCAGTGCCCCCACCACAACAACTACGGTCACTATAGAAGTTGCTAGAAAGATCCATGGCAGTTTGCCAGTGTTAAATGTTCTTGAATGGTGATGCCATTTTCGAGGTTTCTTGACTGCAGTGGTCTGCCATAAATAAAAACAGAAAGTTAGGGACTCTGTGAAAAACAATGCTTCATGTTATTACATGCATAAATTGGAACTAAATAGTAATGAATAAGAAATCAGAAGTGATTTGTTGCAAAAGAAATTAGATGTAGGATTTATAGACCTTGGGATTTACGCCTCCAATAGTCAGGTAGCAAATTGTACAACAGATAGATAAAAACAGAAATTTGCAGGATATCAAATGGGTTCAGTTGTCTTAATACAACTGTATCAGGGAATTGTGGTCGAGCACATTGGTCAGTCAGTGAAGGCTACTATTCACTCAGTCACTTATCCCCAGTCCTACATCCACAGCACACGGAACTGGGCTTATGTTGCTACTTGAGCATCGTTCTTGGCTCTGTTTCAGCTTCAACTTCTCTTATGGTGCTATGCAGCTTTTGTAAGTGATTAATTACTGTTAACCTTGGGTAGGAAACTTATTACTTGCCACTAGTGCCATAGAGCAGGTGATAGTACCTGCTATATTGAGGTTGACACTGCACCTTGGGCATCTGGAGAGAAATTTGGCTTTAAGTGGTTCAATTCAGAATTGGAGAACAGTAACAGGACAGAAGACGCTATTCGGCCCATCTCAGCTAGTGCTATTTGCCTGCCTTCTCCCACAAAATAATGATCAAATTCCCTTTTAAAATCAATGATTAAATCGCCTCTGCAACATCCTCAGGCAGAGCAATCTGGATCCTAACCATACACTGCAAAAAAAAACTTATCATGTCATCTTTAGTTCTTTTGCCATTCACCTTAAATTGGTGTCATGTCATTGTTGACCCTCACAATGACTTAGCTGTGGTAACAGCACTATCAATGTGAGATTTAGCCAGACAGAACAAGCAGATTATGAGTTTCGCTGGTGTTAGCTGATTACAGCAAGGAAAGTACTCAGCAGGCCTGGCAATCACTGTGGAGAGAAAAACAGAGTTAATGTTTTAGGTCAGGCATCTTCCTTCAGAACTGGATGGAAATAGAAATATTAATATGGTGTAATCAAGTGAAACGAGGGAGGGGGAAGGAAGAACAAAAGGGAAGGTTGGTGACTTAGTGGAGTGTGGGAGAGATTATGGTAAAGAAGGCAGAGTGGGTCTAAAAGTAGAGTAACAAATACCTGCCTGAAAACAAAATAAAATGTTGGGAATAGAGTTTACTGTCTGACAATGCTGAACTTAATGTTAAGTTAAGAAGGCTGTAAAATAACAAATTGTCAGCTGAGGTGTTCCTGGAGTTGGGTTGAACTTCAATGGAAGAGTGCAGCTGGCCAAGGATGGTGGTGTTCGTGTGACAGCAAGGTGGAGAATTAAAATTAAAAGCCACAAGAAATCTCAGCTAAACCTGCAGACACTACCCAGAGCTTCTGGTTGCTTGCATTTTAATTCTCCACTTTCTTCTCACTTGGACATCTCTTTCCATGGCCTTCTGCACTGTTCCAGTGAACATCAATGCAAACATAAGGAAGAACACCTCTTTTGATTAGGTACTTTAGAGACTTCTGGACTTAACACTGAGTTTAATGATTTTAGACTTTAAACTCTGTGCTACCCGATGTAGTTTTATTATGGTTTTGCTCTCACCCACAGCTGTTCATTATTCACACCACACAGGGCAAACCTTTTGGTTCTTTACAGTCTTTACCACTCACATTTTGTCGAATGAAATCTTGTCAGTTAACCATTCCAATTTTTCAACATACTGAAAACTTCCTTTCTGTTCTCCCCTCCACCGCCATCACCCCAACTGAACCTTTCACTTGCTGAAAGCCTCTTAATATTTCTTTATGCCTTCGGTTCTGAAGTAAGGTTAACTGTTTCTCTCTCTCTGTGGATGTTGTTAGACATACTGGATTCTTCCAGCCTTTTCTGTTTGTTTTCCAGAATTCCAGCAACTGCAGTATTTTGAAATCCATAGCAGGCAGTTTGAGAGAGTTCAGCAATAAAGAACAAGGAGCAAGCGTGGGCCATTCAGCCTCTCAAATATTCAGGATTAAACATGAAAGGACTGAAATTTACCTTCAGCACGAGTACAAATATTCTACACCCAACTTTGTTGTTATGAACCTCAACATTAAAATGTTAAACAGCCAAAAGTTGCACAATCACCAAACAGCTGTGAAAGCTCCCCCCTCACTCAGCCCTGAAGCTTTAATATGGCAATCAGCAACTGTAGAACTTTATATCAGAATAAACTTGTCAATTTAGTAAAAAACTGATTATATGTTACTGCTCCCGGATTTAACTTCTCTTCATGGGAATTTCTCATCTCTTTTAGGAACTTAGAGTCTGAAGTGGGCCATTCAGCCCATCATATCTGCTCCTCTATTTAATATGATCACAGCTGATTGAACACTTCAATGCCTTTTACCCACATTATCGCCGTAGTCCTTTATGCCATTGATAATCAGAAATCTACCAACTTCTACTTTAAATACAAAGACTGAGCTTCCACAGCCCTTTGGGATAGAGAATTCAATAGATTCACAACCTTAAGTGAAAAAAAAATCACCTAAATTGTGCACCTGATTCCAGACTCTCCAACCAGGGTAAACATCTTACCTGCAAAACCCTGTCTATCCCTATAAATATTTTGTAAGTTTCAATGAGATCACCTCTCATTCTTCAAAACTCTAGAGAATACAGGCCCAGTTTTCTCATACTGTCTTCATAGGACAGTCCCATCATTCCAGGAATAAGTCTGGCAAACTTTCACTGCAGTTCTTCTATGGCAATGTCTTTTTTAAGAGTAAGGCAGCCAAAACTGCAGGCAGTACTCCAGGTACTGTCTAACCAAACTTCTTTACAATTGAAACAAGACTTCCCTAATCCTGTTGAGAGTTTTACACAAGTGCGTCTTTCTAGAATATGCAGTACAGTTTGCATCCAGTTTTCTCTGAAGACTCAATATCTCAACAGCAGTAGGCCATTCAATTGTACTGTGGCTATCTGTACCTCAACTTCATCCTCCAATATTCTTAACTGATAAAAAATCTATGATGTCAGTTATCTCAGTCACAAGGCACAATCATTCGGGGGAGAGAATTCCAGATTTCTCTGACACTTTGGTCTACTTGACCTGGATTTGCTGAGCAAACTGAATTATTTCTTTTTTTTTCCTTCCAATTGCTCTCACTGTCTTATATCCCTCAATATACTCTTTTTAAGGGAATACGCAAATTCATGCAATTGGTGCTTGTAATTTAATCATCTCCCCATAATCATTATGATCTGCATGCACATGTACAATTTTTCAATACCAATGATCTTGTGTTATTATCCAGAGTGTGTAAGAGGATTACATTTTTTTAAATATGCAAAACATGAAGTATTTTGTGTTGGCTGGATGGATCAGTGTCTCAGAAAGCAATAAAATCTACTCGTTATGGTAAATTCAAAATGAATTCCCTCAGAGCTCAACTGTAGTTTGGTCAGAAAATTTTAAAAATTGTGCTCACCAGTCCTGACTACAGGTGAGGATTACCTAATTATAGGACTTCCATCATTTTCTCTTTTTTTTAAAGTTTATTTGCTTCTGCAATACAGTCTGCACTGCAGTTTCTGCATTTTTTGTTTTAAAAATATTGCAGGTAGATATGACTCTCTGGAATTCCCTCCCTCTGACCTGATTTTCTTCAAGGCACTCCTTAAAAACTACCTCATTGACCAACTTGTGCTTATACCTACTTTATGTGATTTGTTTTAATATTTTGTTTTATAATGTTATTGTGAAGCACTTTGAGACATTTTAGTACATTAAATACACTGTTTAAATGCAAGTTGTCATTGAGAAGACAAAACTGCACAATAAAATCTCCATCACATTGGTTTAATATCCCAGGGGAAGATATGCAAATAACCTGCCAGAGTTGTGATGGTTTCCATTCAGCTGTTGAGCACATCTCATTGCCAAACTCATATCCAACCTGAAAAACACCATATGAATTATGACTCCATCTGATGCTACTACTGGACAAGTCAGATCTCAGACTGAAATCTGGTTTGATTAATCATTTCTTGTTTTGGTTATAATTAGGCGGTCTCTCCCTAAAACAGAAGCACACAAAATTGCAGATTTTGTTTTAACAATGAAATAGAAGCTTAATTAAGCAAAATAAATGAAGATAAAATCGAATAAGTAGAATCTATTTGCTTATAACACATTCAAAAGTCTTATATAACAGTTAAACTATAGTTCCATTAATCCTAAAACACTCGTTTACCAATTGCAAAGGAAAGCAAATCCTTCATACAGTCCCCAAAAGTCCAAATGTACACTGCTCACACCAAAATCCCTTTCTTTAACACCTTGATTGATTAAAGATCATTAGGACTTTAACTTCTAGGCTGAAACCTCTGCTAGCTTTTTCCTGAAGCTATCATACAGCTGAGGTTAAACATACCCTGCTTCAAGTAACCTCTTGAGGGGTCTAACTCAACTGGATAGTTTGGTACTAACTCCTTAGTCCATGGTAATCAATTTCATTATATTCTCCCCTTATCAGGAGCAATGCTCTACAAAACCCACTCCATTTAAGGACTTCTCAGAATTGCTCCAACACAAAGTAAAACTGAAACAAAAATTTCTTCTTCTAAGCTACTGGTGTTTTCCTTAAGCTTAAAATAAACTGTCTAAAAATTTCCAAAAGATACTAAAACACAATGGTCTACTTTACGATGTTGTAAAACATCCTAAAGTAACAAGAACCCATTAGACTGCCAAAGCAGCCCTCACAAACTTTTAAAATAAATTACAATGGTTACAGAAATTAAATTAATTATCAATTTCAGTCACACAGAAAATCCATGTTACTAACTCAAAATCCAAAACCTAACTTAAAATGCTGTTAAATATATCTTTATCACGCAATTTATTAGCATGTGCTGTTTGAGGTACAGCGAGCAAGATATTTCAGCACACCTAAATGGTGAAGACTGAGGCATTCTTGATATTGAGGGTTTCTGAGAGCACACAGGCTAACACAACAGGATTCAGGCCATTGCTGGTACCATGGTGACCCTCAGCTAGAGCAATGAAAGGGGACAATTGTTAAATGGGTTGGGGAATTCTCAGGAAACAGGAGTGGTGACAGTTTTTTTTGGGGTGGGGGTTCATTGGTTTGATAATGATGCTGATTGGAAGGGGTCCCAGTCAACTAACTGGATTCACGAAAAGGATTTTTTTTCTAGCTTCACATTCAGGTATGTCTCTCAAAATTTCACAATGCTGTTTGCAGCCCAGATGATAAACACTAGGTTTGGCTCCAGCTCTGCAAACAATCAATTATTAATATCATATGAACTTTAAGTATTGAGGAAAACGGATGAGCTGAGGGAAAACATTTCACACTGAGAGGCATACATAAGTTCATCAGATTGCTATCACAAAGCTCCTTATTCCTAACATCTGTGTAAAGAATGCATCACCTGCCTCAGTCTCCATTGAGGAAAAATGGCATGAATTCAGTGTCCAAGAAAAAGAGATATTATTGAATACAAAAAAACGTCATTCATTGATAAATAAAAGTCTTCTTCATCCCTTTGAAATATCCATGACTTTTGCTTTTGGAATATTTTAGGAATGTTATATGTTGCCCTGTTGCTTTGAAGGCAATGAACATGCTTTGCTTATGTACAAAAACTGAGGGCTCAAGGAAAGCAAAGTCGAAATATTCCAAAATCTGCCTTGATGCATTTTCCTTATGAAAGTGCCTCTAAAAAAGACATCCAGCATATTCTTACTAAAATTGCATAAATAAACGTATAAATTACAATTGTACAATTTTTAAAATCTTTTTGCAGAATTTGACATTTTGGTGGAAGTGCCACAAGTGTTGCTTGCATGGAATTTAATGAACCTAAATGTACTCAATTGATCTATTGCCATGGTTGACCAGTGCGTTCAGGGCCCATTTCCCTTGTCCTAGCAGGGAATTTATTTGTGTTTACCGTGCTTTCCTTCAGTGGGGTCGTATGGCGTTTATTTGCCTTCTTGTGAAGAGCCTGCTCCTTCCTCTGTTCAGGTGTGCTATGGTTGTTACTGTTTTAACCCAACAACAGTTTCACCAGCTGCCTTTATCACAAAAATCTAACAGAATTATTTCAATTTTCTTGAATTGTCCCTTACCTGTCTCTCAATTCGTAATACTAATTCATCACTGGTCACATTCCTAAATATGTCTGCTGCTTCCTCGTGCAGTATATTAACAAGTGAAACTCCACTAGCCTAAAAGACAGGAAGGCAAAACAGATATGTGACAGTGTACTCAGAAGGGATGTATCTTAAAGATATTTTCTAATCAACTTGTTCAGAGATGATATTGCACACCTCAGACCAGGTGGGACTTGAATCCAGGTCTCTGGGTCCAGAGATCTGAACACTGCCAACTGCACCAAAGGGCCCTCAAAGGTAAAGTTACCATAGTTCTTGCTGACAATAGACGCTTTCTCATTGAGGGTCACAGATGCATTTTAAAGCATTGGTAGAGAGACTAGATTGTGCAATGGATTAGCAGACTATCTCCAGGTTACAAATGGGCTCCAATTTTGAGTATGTTTGTAAGTCAAATTATATGCAAGCTGGAACACTATACAGCAAAATGTGAAAAACCTTGTGTAAGTACGAACAAATGTTTGAATGTTGGGTCTTTAAAATTAATATTAATACATCTTCAGTATCTGTGGTGGTACTGACTTGATGGGCCAAAGGGCTTCTTCTGTACTGTATGATCCTGTGACAGCCCTGTATCAGATTTTCTTCGTTAGGACAGATGTTCATAAATTGGGGACTGCCTGTTGAATGCAGATTCAAAAGCAGCCCAGACAGAAAACAAAAAGTTCTGTTCTCCGTTGATACACTTTACCAATTTTTTTCTACTGAACATATTGAAATTAAGGTTCATTTCTTGGTCTCCTACAAAAGCGCAAGCTTCAAAATTCTGAAAATTTTTACCTTTCAGGTTTGCTTTTCTCCTGAAATCTTCAGTATTAAACCCCAAGCTTGGGATTAACTAAACTATACACTACTTAACTGTCTTTTTCACCTTTTCTGTCTTGGCCTTGAGACACTGAAAATGGCTAACGAATGCCTTCTGAGCACTTTACCAATAACAAAAGAGAGAAATGACTACAGGTTCTTGGCACCGATAGGCACAGTTTCAAATAACTATTGGGACAATCTTGGAGATGGCATCCCTGTAATTAAGTTTGTAGATGGTGATTTTTAAGAAAGCTCCACAATTGTGCCACTGACTATGTTCATTTTCAATGTATAAATGTTTAGTCTTGTGTAGCTAATGTAAGACAGCACTGATTTTTCATTTTTTGAAATTATAAACTGAAATGGAAGTTGGAGTGCTATAACTGGAAAGTTTTGCAATGTGAAAATCAAGTGTTCCAATTGGTTAAGTTGTGCAATACATTTCTGAAGATTTCTGAAGAAGGGTCTAGGCCCGAAACGTCAGCCTTCCTGCTCCTCTGATGCTGCTTGGCCTGGGTGTTCATCCAGCTCTACACCTTGTTATCTCGTGCAATACAATACTGTTTTTAGGAAGCAAAAAGTGAAAGAATTCAAATGGAACCAAGAATCTTTCAAGTTAAGGAAATTCTGCTTGGCGACAGCCTTCTGATTGGTTGAGCTGCAGAGTATTGGCACTGTATTAAAACAACTATGAGTGCCAAGAGCAGCAAAGAATGCAAAACATCCAGAATCTGCAGACAGACAACAGCCCCTCCGCACTCCCCTCCCTACCTATTTTGGGAAGAAAGACCAGAAACCCAAGAAAAATTAAAAGAAAGAATTTATTCAAGAAAAGACCTAGGTTCACCCTATTAGCCATTAAATTGTAAGGACAACAATTACCAAACAGACAACCATGTTGTATAATTACAAATCTCAAAAGGATTGAGAGAGAAAAATAATTTGTCTTTTGGTCTGGACTTTTGGTCTTCAGAATTCTATTTACCTGTTTTTGTCCTTTTTCCACACATATGTGTTGTGTGTAAATTTTGTCTGTCTTAATCATGATTGAGTGTGTGGGTTTGTGTATATTTGTGGGTTTGAATGGGATATAGTTTAAGTTGCATAAATTAGAAATAATTTACTTTCATTATTTTTATTATAGTTAAGCATGTTAAAATAGAATTATTTTTAAATGTTACTGAAGAAATCCACTGCAAATTGTTTTTGTTCCGGGTAGCAGTCAGTCAAGGCAAATTGAATGATTGTCCATGAATCTCAAAAAGCTGGATTGCAGGTGCAGCAGGTAATGAAAAAGGCAAATGGAATATTGTCCTTCATTGCCAGAGCAATGGAGTTTCAACATAGGGAGGTTATGCTGCTGCTGTATAGGGTGCTGGTGAGTACTGTGTACAGTTTTGGTCTCCTTACTTGAGAAGGGATGTGCTGACACTGAAGGGGGTGCAGAGAAGGTTCACTCGTTGATTCCAGAATTGAGAGAGTTGACTTATGAGGACAGATTGAATAGACTGGGACTATACTCATTGGAATTTAGAAGAATGAAGGGTGATTTTATAGAAAAATACAAAATTATGAATGGAATAGATATGATAGAAGCAATAAGATTGTTTCCAATGGTAGGTGAAACTAGAACTAGGAGGTATAGCTTTAAAATAAGGGGGGAGCAGATTTAGGACTAAGCCGAGGAGGAACTTCGTCTCCAAAAGGGTTGTGGATCTGTGGAATTCCCTGCCCAGTGAAACAGTTGAGACTTCCTCATTGAATATTTTTAAGGCAAAGATAGATTTTTGAACAGTAAAGGAATTAAAGGTTATGGTGAGTGGGTGGATAAGTGGAGCTGAGTCGATGATAAAGATCAGGCATGATCTTATTGAATGGTGGAGCAGGCTCAAGGGGCCAGAAGGCGTACTCCTGCTCCTGTTTCTTTATGATCATTTTAGTGGTCTCCTGAAGATTTTATACATTTTGTCATGAATTGTGGAATAATGAGGCACAGTTATTGACACACTTTTCCCAGTTAAATCATGACACTAAGCAATTGTTAAACATTAACTTCCCTCCACCATAGGTGCATCATGGCTGTAGTGCACTACAGCAAATTGCCAGACTCCTTCAAATGCAGCTTTTACACTCATACTGGGAAAAAATACTGGGCAACACCACCATCTGTAATTTTTTTTTGAATTAAACATCATCCTAATTTGGAAATATATTACTTCTCTAATGCCACTGGCTCCAAACCCTGGAATTCTCTCTTTAATAATATCGTGGGTCTACCTACATCATATGGTCTGTAGTGGTTCATATAGATGGCTCACCATCACATTCTCAAGGGCATTTAGGAATGGGAATAAATATCAGCCATGCCAGTGATACTTAATCACTGCTTTTCTGGTTCAATCTCAAAAGCGGCTAACTTATCTTTGCATTCTGACAACAGTTTGCAGGCTAAATAATAACCTGCCTTTTCATGTAGTGGGAAACCTCCTGTGTATTTCCAGATTTTTATTTGATGTAGATTTCCTTTTGCCTTTTCAACATAACATAGTCCATAATTCTAGAAAAAATTATGTTTAATCAAATCAGTTTCGACAACGTACCTCCAAGATTTTGTCACCCTCTCTAAGTCTCCCATCAAGAGCTGCTGATTCATTTTCTCTTATTTTAGCCACATAGATTCCAAAATTTCCAGGATAACAGGGTTTATCCATTCCTCCCATGATGTTAAACCCAAACCCTGCAAATGAGTACCAAGCACGAATATAAATCAAAATTATATTGAGTGGTAACATTAAGTGAAATAGAATTATTTTATGATAATCTTGTCAACACTGCCAGTAGTCATTATCATCTATTGATAGCCCATGGAATAATTAAGGCAAGTGAACTGAAATTACAAAAGAAAAATGAGGATAGAAATGTACTAGAAATGTTCCTGGGCTAACATCTCAAAGGGATGAACTAATAATTCAAGGAACATGAGTTCAAATCCCACTATGATAGTCTAAGAATTTGAACTCAGTTTAAATCTGGTAGTAAGCCTTATCGTGAAATTGTGTTTTTTTAAACGTTAACCTACTCTTCTAATCAACCTGTTCAGAGATGTTATTACACACCTCTGGAGTAGGTGGGACTTGAACACAGGTCTCTCAGTCCAGGGATAGGGACATTATCAACATTGAACTAGTGTCTCTTCCAGCATTAAATTGTTAAGTTGTTATTGTAATTAGTCCCTTAATATTCTTTCAAGAAGAATCTGCCGCTATTAATCAAGTCCCACACGAATGTGGTCAATTCTTAATCATCTTCTGAAAAGGCCTAGTAAGCCCCTCAGTCAGGCGATGGTCAACACTGAATTTTGTGTAAGATATATTGACAGTCAAATAACCTGTTAACATTCATTAAAAATCTGCACAAAGGATACTGATGATCAATAACTACCAACTAAAGATGATCAAAAAGAACATTTACCTGAAATGCTGTCTGATTTAGGACAACTGATGAAAATACAGGCATTAGGTGGTGAATTGGAATTTAAGAACAGGAAAAACTGTCTCAATCTGCTCAATATTACGAGTAGTCCTAGTCTTTTTTGCAGTAGTGACCTGCAGCATCACTGGCAGGAACATCACAGGCACAGAATTGTTATCTGCCCTAATCTCTCACAAAATGGTTTGGTAACTAGTTTTGCTTTGCTAATTCTTCTCTGAAATGTTTCGATGTTTTACTACTTCACAGGCATTATACAAATACAAGTCATTAAGACTAGGAGGATCATCTAGAGAATAATATTGGGTACAGGATTGATGGCTAGAAAGGCCGGCCTCAGTGTAAAATTCTGTGACTCTGAAAAAAATTCAACATTATATGAACCATGAGATGTTACTGCATTGAAACAGAAGCCTTCAAATCTGTTTCATCATTTGTTAATTTCAATTCACTGCTTTTTATTAGGAAAAGTCAATGGTCTTCCTGCCCCAGGCTTTTAAACACTTCAAATGAGTTTGCATCAATGGTTGTCTAGACTAATACACTGCACATTAGCACAATCCTTTGTGTGAAGAACCTTCTAATCATAAAATTGTACAGAATGAAAAAGAAAATCAGGCTGAGTGCCAAGAAAGGCTGCTGATAGCTGCCTTGCACTTTGTGAAATCACCTAAGACACATTTATGTCCGTTTCTCCAGAGTCATTTCTGTAATATGAAAAAATACAGTTTCATTTTTCCACAATTATCAATTTTGTGGCTTCCTGGAAGCCAGGGTGCCAAACAGATAGCTTGATGGATGGCTAAAACTGTGGCTCACTTATTAAAGGCAGTGTAGAATGAGCCTTACAGATCAGAAAGTACCCATTTAGTTCTTGGGCTGTGCAAACCTGATTGATATCAGGGTGAAATGGCAGTTGCACTCATTACCCCATGGTTTTGGAAAGGAAATCCAATTATGGATTCCACTCCTATTAACCATCCAGTGACTACTGTCAAAAAGGCAATGGAGTTTGTTACGATATCTCTGCTTGCGTTCTAACAAATACTGTGTTGATTCCAAAGGCCGGTTTGGTGAGGTCTCTGAAAGT
Organism: Rhincodon typus; assembly: GCF_021869965.1. Taxonomy (NCBI): domain Eukaryota; kingdom Metazoa; phylum Chordata; class Chondrichthyes; order Orectolobiformes; family Rhincodontidae; genus Rhincodon; species Rhincodon typus. Next base: position 81,530,132 of record NC_063340.1, read on the forward strand.
GATTGGCACTGTTAGACATACAAAAATAACTCCTATAATGGTGAAAATTAACTTCGAACTCAAATAAGCAGTAGCAGATCGCCTGCCTATTATACACCCCACCTTATCTCCTTTCCAATAACATCTCCCTTCAGTATTCATACCACAGTTGAATTTCACCCCAATGTCTTTAGAAGAGGAAAATGGGATAAATTATGTCATAATAATAAAACAAAACATAGATTCTAGAAATCTGAAACAAGTATAGAAATTGCTGGAGAAACTCAGCAGGTCTGGCAGCATCTATGAAGAGAAAGCAGAGTTAATGTTTTGAGTCCTGTGACCCTCCTTCACAAATTATTTCATAACGTGTTTTAATACTTGATGGTAATGTGCAAGAAGAAACTAAATGCAGCTCCCTTTGTCCCCGTCATTTTTAAAAACTGTCAAAAGTTGAGGCCCCAGCACTAATCTCAGTGGCAAACCATTCATTAATATGTTCCCAACCAGAAAATGACCCATTTATGACTACTACGTTACCTTTTAGACAGGCAATCTTCTCTCAATTCTAATGTGTTACCCTCTACATCATAATCTTTTATTTTGCTTAAAACTTTTGATGTAGCACCTGACGAAATGCCTTCTGGAAATCTAAGTAAAGCATAAACACCGGTTCCCTTGGTTCCATTGCACATCACTTCATCAAAATATCCAACAAATTGGCGAAACATGATTTCCCTTTCATAAAAACCATGTTGATTGTGCCTGATTACCTTGAACTTTTGTAAGTGTCTTCCTTCTGACAGATGGTAATCTAACTGGCATGTGGTTTCCTGCTTTCTGCCGTTCTCCTTTTGAGTGAAGAAGTTCTATTCACTATTTTCACTTGCAATGGAAACTTCTCAGAATAGAGGGAACTTTGGAAAACATCAACTGTCTTCCTGACCACTTCTTTTATGACTCTAGGATGAAGTCTATCAGGACCCAGGTACTTGTCAGCTGTAGCTCCAACAATTTACTCCATGCCATTTTCTGGTGGTTGCAACTTATTGATTTCAACCGTCTTTTTCATTTTCTGATTTACACCTATTTCTGTGTTGTTAGTAGTATCATCCACAGCGAAGACTAATGCAAAAAAAATTGCTCAATTCATCATCTTCTTATTTACTGTTAATTTTCCAGACTCACTTGATATAGGATCAATGTTTACTTTGTTAACTCTTTTCTGTTATAAATATCGAAAGATATATTTCTAGCTAGCTTTCTCTCAGAATGTAACTTTTCCCTCCTTGTTAATGTTTTGTCAATATTTGCTGTTTTTGCATTTTGTTCAATCTTCTGACCTTCCATCTTTTCACAATTATATACTTTAAGCTTGGTACTTACTAACATTTTTATGAGCTAGAAATAGTGAGTCCTTTCATTGGAATTTTTCTTTCTTATTGAAATGTATTTATTCGGAGTATTCAGAAATATCCACCTAAATGTCTGCACTTAGATTTTCACTGACCTATCACTGAACTGAATTTGCCAATTTACTTCGGCTAGCTCTGCTTTCTTGCCCTCATAATTGCCCTTATCTAAGCTTATAATGCCAGTCTTGAACCCGCTTTCCTAGACTGAATGTAAAATTAAATCATATTACGAGTTCTGCCACCTCAGGACACTTTAAGATCAGTAATAATTATGATCTCATTGCATAATAGGTCTAATATAGTCTGTTTTCTGGTTGCTTCCAAAACTTCTAAGATACCACCCTGAAATATTCTTCAAATGCCTCATTTAGGCCATCGTGGTCCATCTGATTTTTCCAGTCTATGTGTTGATTAAAATGTTCATAAATTATTACCATACCTTTCCTTTATCACCCTCAATCTCCACCCAAACTGCTCTACATTTTGATTTCCTGAATTTGAGCTGTCTGTGCTGTGTTAATTCTATAATTAAGATAATCTCCTGCATCAATCTTTTCTTAGCTTCCTGTCTTCTGTAAACGTTTCTTCAATATTCAGATCCCAACTGATGTCATCCTGCAGCTATGACTCTGTAATGGCTATCTGATCATACATACTTATTATTATAGGCATTTTCTGTATTAATCTGCATTCTATGTGCATTCAGATACAGAATCTTTATTCTGTTCTTTGATTATTATTGTAACCTCTAGCCTCATCTGTTGATTACTCTTAGATATGTGCTTTCCATCTCTTCCTGTCATGATCTGTTCATCATTTGGCCAGAAGAACATTGATAAACAACATAAATAGGATGTACAATTCTAAAAGGGACTCAGGAGCAGAGGGACTTGGTTTATATGCACAGATTATTGGAGGTGGTAGTACAGGTGGAGACAACACATAATAAAGCATGGTGCTCTTGGCTTATTAATAGAGGACATAGAGTACAAGAGCAAGCAGGTGATGGTGAACTTGTACAAGACATTTGTTAGGCCCTCAGCTGGAGTATTCTGTACAGTTGTGGCTGCCACATTATAGGAAAGATGTGAATGCATTGGAGATAGTGCAGAAGTGATTGGTTCCAGGAATGAGAAACTTCAGTCATGAGAATAGATTGAAGAAGTTAAATAGAGTCAGAGTGTCATTCAGCACAGAAATGGACCCTTCGGTCCAACTCGTCCATGCCAACCAAGTTTCCCAAACTAAACTAGTCCCACTTGCCTGCGTTTGGCCCATATCCCTCTAAACCTTTCCTATTCATGTTCCTGTGCAAATGGCTTTTAAATGTTGTAACTGTTCCTGCATCTCTCATTTCCTCAGAGTTCATTCCACATATAAACCTCCCTCTGAGTGAAAAAGCTGCCCCTCAAGTCCCTTCTAAATCTTTCTCATCTCACCTTAAAAATATGCCCTCTACTTTCGAGCTCTCCCACCCTAAGGAATATATCTTGCCTACTACGTTATCTATTCCTCACATGGTTTTATAAACCTCTACAAAGGTCACCCCTCAATCTGTTATTTTCCAGTGAAAACAATCCCAGCCCATCCAACCTCTCCCTATAAGGCAAATCCTCTGTTCCTTGCAACATCCTGGTAAATATTTTCTGAATCCTCTCCTGTTTAATAATTCCTTCCTATAGTAGAGTGACTAGAATTTAACATAGTACCACTGTTACAAAAACATGGGATAGTTCTCTTTAGGGAGAGGGCAGCTGAGAGGAGATTGAATAGAAGCTTTCAATATAATGGGGGGGGGGCTGGACAGAGAAGCAGTGGAGAAACTGTTCTTGCTTGTAAAAGAGAAAAAGAACAAGAGAGCATAGATTTAAAGTGATATATAAACTATGCAAGATTGAGGGGAGGAAAAAAAAAGTTGTTCACAGTGGGTAGTTAGGGTATAAAATGCACTGCCTGGAAATGTGGAGGAGGCAGCTTCAACTGAAGCATTCAAGAGGACATTGGATGATTATTTGGATAGAAATGGTGTGCAGGAATATGGGGAAAGGGTAAGAGAACCAGTGTAGACATGATAGGTTGAATGATCTCCTTCTACGCCATAACAATTCTGTGATTTCCTCTATTGATATCTCTCTTTCATGCCTTTGTCTACTCCTTGATTTACCACATCTTCCCAAATTTGATCCTATGGCCCCACTACTAAAAGTCCTCTCTCCCTCCCGAGTTATGCGGCGTGTGAGAACACCTGCCCAGCACTGTTCTGGTGTAGACCATAATAATAATTATTAGCATATTTTGTACCTGCTCCATGGTATAAAATTCCTATAATTATGAAAGAGTATTGTCCAACTGTAATGCTCCATAAATATCTCTTGTATGTGTAATTGAAGCTTGCCGTTTAGTTTGGGTCTGTACGATTTCAAAACTGAAATGTCTAAGCAATTCAAAAGTGGCTGGGCATCAACCTCGATGGTTTCCGCAATACATAATTATCAAAGATATGGAGAAGCTCTCGGTACCTGTATGTTACAGGCTTTGGTTATGATTCAGGACTAAGAGATTTGGGATTCTTTTACTGCAATAAAACCATAAGACATAGGAGCAGAAGGCAGCCATTCAGCCCACTGAGTCTGCTTCACCAGTCAAAAAGAGCATGGCTGATCTGATAACCCTCAACTCTGCTTTCCTGCCTTTTCCCTACAACCCTTAATTTCCTTTCTGAAATCTGTCTATTTCAGCCTTGTATATACTTAACCCAGCATTGCCAGACCTCTGCAGTGAAGAATTTGACAGATTCACTAACCTCAGAGAAGAAATTCCTCCTCATCTCAGTCAGAAATGGGTGACTCCTTCTGAGTTTATGCCCTCTAGTCCTAGACTCTCCCACAAGGAGGAACTACCTTTCTGCACATACTGTCAAGTCTTTAACGAATAATATCTCTCCTCTGTGCACTGCCCAATATTTATACCTTAACCAATAACAACCATTAAGCGATGGTTATTTTGTTGCAAGTTGCGGGAACGTTCTCCCCGCTTTACAAACAATACTACACTTTACAAGCACACTTAACTGTGAAAGATTCTGGGACATACATATTCGTGGGCAAGTCCTAATCTTGAAAACTAATTTTCTTCGAGAAGGTCAGTGAAAGAACATTTACAGTGACAGAAGCTTGGTGTGAGAATATAACCCAACCTGTTGTCTCCACACAAGCGAGTATGTTTTAAGTATCCTAAATGTCCTTCCTTTTTATAGGGTTGAATGCATTGGAGCAGTCCAGTACTGCCAATCCAAGGTAGAGGCCAGCATGGTCACGGGTTAATAATTTACATCCATTTTCCGAACTGAGTAGGGAGGATGCCAAAGAGTTTCTCTGCTGACCTGCATTTCCTCTTTTCAGTACAATGATATGAGATTCCGTTTTCATGAAGGGCATGTTTCTTCTGCGTCGGCTGACCATGCTCCAGCTCTCAACAAGCTTCACCGCTTGGTTGCCACACGAGTCTGTCGCACAAAGAGACACTTTATTGCGTTTCTTTGACACAGTATCGTCACAGCAGCTTCTGCACGACATTCAAAACGACATCGAGAAAGAACCTAAATAAACAAAAATCGCGTCTCGCTAGGTCGGGTCGATTTTCCTCATAATTGCAACTGAGGCGCTGAGAAGTTAGCCTTCTTGTAATCGAGCAAGGCATACCATGGCAGCAGATCTCCTGGCAGAAATGGAGACAAACAGAATTGGAGCGAATTAGCCTTAAGGGGGATTACTGCATGTCGCAGGGTAAAGAGCTCAAACATCTATAGGCTTGGCCAAGCAGTTAAATCGTATACTGCCTCATTAAACAAATCATTTATCTGAACATATCCACCAATGCCGTCGTGTCGAACTTTATTCTAGAAGGTGATAGGTATAGAGACACTGAAGAAAACAGGCCTAAGTGTACAAGAGGCAAAAAATTTTCACTCGTACATATTAGCGACAGAACACTTTATAAAGTCAACAAATACAGATATTTCTTTTAACTTGTGGACGACGTTAAATTTTAATGATATAGCCACGTGCTAAAAAGGAACAAGAGTCTTTGTTGCGCCAACTGAGGTAGAGGGGCGTTTAAAAAGCAGCTGATTCACAACAACTCATCTAGTCACAACGCTTTGGAGATCTGTTTTAATGAACACGGAGGCTTATGGACCTGTACTCAAGTAAAGACTAGATATGTTCTTTTCTTGACTGGCCTACTTATTCAATCATAAAAAGGGGGGAGGGGTTGAAGAAGCAGCTCATAAACTTTAAAAATCGAGCAGATGTATAAGCCATAAATTAGTTGCACTGTCATCCAAGTCCCTGCTGATTCACAGGGCTGATCAGATCAAACATTCTTCGTTCCAGTCCTATTCCGGCCCCCGCCCACAACTCTTTCCCGATATGTTGATGATATCAGCAGTGCTGCTTCTCTCTCTCATCCGGAATTGGAAAAGCTCATCGATTTTGCTTCCAATTTCCACTCTGCCCGCACTTTCACCTGGTCTATCTGACTCCTCCCTTCCCTTCCCTGACATCTCTGTTTCCATTTCTGGGAAGAGACTGGCTACTAATATCCCCTTTAAACCCACCGACTCCCACAACTACCTGGAATATACATCCTCACACCCCACTTCCTGTAAAGACTCTATCCCATTCTCTCAGTTCCTCCAACTCCGTCGCACATGTTCAGGTGAGGCCAACTGCAACAAGGGAGCCTACAAAATGCCCACCTTCTTCCTTAACCGAGGATTCCCCAGCACCATTGTTGACAGGACCCTCTACCAGATCAGACCCATCCCATGTCTGCCCTCACCCCCTTTCTCTTTTCCCACAACAGCAATAGGGTTCTCCTTGTCCTTACCTACCATCCCACCAACATCCACATCTAGAAGATCATCAGTTGCCATTTCTGCCACCTCCAGCAAGATGCCACCACAAAATACATATTCCCCTCCCCTCCCTTGTCCGCTTTCCACAGGGACCATTCCCTCCGGGACACCCTGATCCACTTTTCCTTCATTACCAACACCCTGCCATACTTCTTTCCCCTGCATCCACTGAACATGTAACACCTGCCCATTTACCTCCTCCCTCCCCAGTATCTCAGGGCCCAAACATACCTTCCAGGTGAAGCAGCACTTTCCACGTCCCACAATCTAGTCTACTACATTCAGTACTCACAAGGTGATCTCTTCATTGGGGAAAACAAAGCATAGACTGGGTGACCGCTTCGCAGAACATCTCATACAATCATAATAGAATCCCTACAGTGTGGAGACAGGTCATTCAGCTCAACGGGTCCACACCAATCCTCCGAAGAGCTTCCCACCCAGACCCATACCCTCACCCTATCCCTGTAACCCTGCATTTCCCATGACTAATTCACCTAGCCTGCACATCCCTGAATACTATGGGCAATTTAGCATGGTCATTCTGCCTAACTTTGGACTGTGGGTGGAAACTGGATCACCTGGTGGAAACCTACGCAGACAAGGGGAGAATGTGCAAACTCCACTCAGACAGTGTTGCCCAAGGGTGGAATTGAAGCCAAGTTCCTGGCACTGAGAGGCAGCAGTGCTAAACAGTGAGCCAGCGTGCTGCCCAAAAAAAGATCCTGAGCTTCCAGTTCCTTGCCACTTTAACACACCACTCTGATCCCTGGCCAACATCTGTCTCAGGCTTGCTGCAGTGTTCCAGCAAAGCTCAGCACAAACTGGAAGAACAACACCTCATTTTCCACTTGGGGACCCTGCTGCCCTCTGGACTCAATACAGAGTTCAGTAATTTTAGGGCCTGAACTTTCCCACGTTCTAGACCCCTACTCCACACACCAGGCCTTGTTATCACAGTCTGCCATTATACAGTATCTATTGTTATTCGCTAACAGTCTCCAATAACAGCTATTCACCCTCCTAGCCTGATCATTATCAATTCCTTTGTTTGTCCAACTGTTCTTCTCTCTCTTTGGGCTCTATCCCCAGGTTTCTGAAGAAGGATCTAGACCCGAAACATCAGCTTTCCTGCTTGGCCTGCTGTGTTCATCCAGCTCTACACCTTGTTATCGCTATCCCCAGATATTGCTTACTCCTTAGCCCCTTCCCTCAACCTAGCTTCTGCATATAAACCAACACTTTCCTCGCTATTGTCAGTTCTGAGGAAAGGTCACTGGACCCAAAATATTAACTCTTTTCTTCATAGATGCTGCCAGATATGCTGAGCTTTTCCAGCAACTTCTACTTTTGTCAATAATTCTAATGCATGCTCTTTTAAAAATGATGGCACTGGAGCTCACCTTAAACTCTGTCAAATCTTATATGAACATCATGTACGCTGGACAAACAACATCTGAACCAAAGCACAAGCTCTAATCAGTGTAGACTGTGATGGAAAAAAACCCCAGATTTTGTGATGAATTCCTATTTGGTACAATAAACTATAAAATGTCCTTAAAATGCTCCAAATGAAAATGCTACTGAAACCAAACTATACAAAACACTCAACTACAATGTAATGAACTTTATAGTAGCGTAATGCAAGTGTTAGGAGTGAGGTCAGTGATAAGACAGTACTGTATCAGAATATTAGAGCATGGATTTGGTCTTGCGATCTGCAAGACAACAGTGCGCAGGTGGTAAAGACAATCCAAGTGCTTTGGCACACGAAAGGGGGATTATCTTGTTTCTCTTTACATTTATGCTTGAAGTGTCACGTTAATATATTGCAATATTTGTTTTGCTTCAATGTTAAACCTATGTAAATCAGTACCCAAGTCTCACCTGGAATTTCACCTGATCTCGGAACAAAGCAGAGAGAGACCGAACAGGGAATTAGATTTTGATACATGCACTGAGGCATTACATCATGGAATGCAAATTCAGTTAAACTCACTTCAAAATATTTGATGGCCAACCAGCACTGCATTTAACTCTATACCTGACAAGAATTTGGAACTGTTCCCTCTTTGATATCCAAACATTAGTATTTTTAAATCAATGGGGAAAGAACATGTGCAGATTAGTTTGACTCAGGCAAGATTCAGATGATGCAAATTAAACAAAGCCTGGTTGAAACCTCACTATATTAGGTGTCATAGGAGACCCATTCCAGAGATTTTAACATACTATCAATAGTCAAGCAGAATATGGAGGAAGTGTCACATACAACAAAAACAAAGTTGCGGTAAAGCTCAGCAGGCCTGGCAGCATCTGTGGAGGAGAAAACAGAGTTAACGTTTCGGGTTCGGTGACCCTTCCTCAGAACTCAAGTGTCATATCGTTTGGAGATGATGTCTTTCACAATAAGATGTTGAGTTGAGGCATTGTCTGATAATTCTCTATGTGTACATCAACAATGCCAGAGGTCCAATCTGTTCTTTTGTCTGGGTATGGATTCATGACGCATAAAAGGACACCCAAAGAGTAAAAAAAACCCATCCTAAAGAAATTACCTTTAGTTTCAACACAATTTAGGAACAAGTTATTTCACTTAAAACTTTCACTTTTATTTAAAATTATGGTCAACTTTCACAAACAGTAGCTTTTACTTCCCAGGCAACAATCATTTATAAAGAGAGAATCTAACCATCTTCCTTTGACATTTATCAGCCACCATTAACAATCAGGGGTTTACCATAAGCAGCCATGGTAATGAGAGGTCAACCCTCAAGTGCTTGAAATCACAATGGAGCTGACAGGGTTCAACCAAAAACAGATGCACCCATAACAGAGACAGGTAAAGTGGGACCTGTCACTTTGATGCTTTAGAAGTTTCTGGTCAGCCATGTTTAATGCAGATTAGTGCCCCTCAAACTATAAACATTTGCCTCCCTCTCTGAAATGTGAGTTATTATTGATTAGAAATGGATTTTATAGACCAGCCATAGAAATACTTTGGCTACAAGAGCAAGACCGGGTATCGTGCATCACATTTCCTGGCTTCAGAGAGGGGGCCAGTCTTCAATCTTGCAAGACAATGATTTGCACAGTGTTAGTCATCTCAGTTAAGTATCACCTGCTGTAGCTCAGGAGCTCACTCTGGTATGACAGAGGAAGACTGAGGAGGAGCTGGATTTGCTGGTTTCAGTTTTTTTTGGGGTCTCTTCACCAGCTAGCCTAGCATTTCCACTCCCATCTTTCAGTCAGACTGAAGGTTTCCAGGGAGTCATCTTCCAGACGTCAGTGTCAATATCTACTGTCTTATGATGTCGCTTACTGATGTTCATGCAGCAGAGGACCCATGCCGAGAAAACTGTGATCCTGTGATCCAGTGACCAATTCACAATACAGAAAGTCTGAGCATACAGCAATCATTCATGTATTGAATATGGCTGAGCCAGTGCAGACATTGTTAGCTTACCAATGAATGCACGCTGATGGAATTAGCACAATCCAGGACCTTGGAGTTCGTAATCTTGTCTTGTCAATAGGACAAATCTGGAACAACAAAGGTGGATACTGTTTAGACTTTCCTCCAGCCTAGCACATGTTGTCTAGATCTCACAAATGTAGAGGAATTTGCTGAAGATGTAGGTTCAGCAGAGTTGCAGTTTTGTGTTTTCAGTCAGGTTGCTGTTTTCCACATGTTGTTACTCATCTTTGACATGACAGCTGGAACTTTTCTGACGTGTTGATCAATATCAACATCAGGTGACAGATTGCAGGTTATTGTGGAGCTTAGAGGTGAAATTATCAACATCCTCCAGTGTCATATGTCAATGCTGATAAATGGGAGGACGGCAGAATTTGTCAGCATGGATTAATGAAAGCTAAATCATGCTTGACAAATCTACTGGAATTCTTCAAGGATCTAGATAGTGGAGTTGATAAGGCAGAACCAGTGGATGTGGTTGACTTAAGACTTTCAGAAGGCTTCTGATACATTCCCACAAATCAGACTAGCATGGGATTGGCAGGTATTGTATTGAAATGGATAAAGAATTAGTTGGAGGGCAGGAAACAGTGTGGGAATAAATGGGTCTTTTTCCATGTGTCAGGCAGTGACTAGTGAAGTACTGCTGGAATCAGTGCTAGGACCACAATTATTCAGAATATATGTTCATGATTTGGAAAAGGGAACTATGTGTAATATCTCCATGTTTGCAGATGACACAAAAGCTAAGTGAGACGGTAAGCTGTGAGGAGGAAGCAGAGACACTTCAATGTGATTTGGGCAAGTTGAGTGAGTGGTAAATGCATGGTAGTTGGAGTATAACGTGGATAAATAAGACTTAGGTCCATGAAATGAGACTTATCCACTTAGGTAGTAAAAATAGGAAGTGGATGATTTATGAATGGCAGTGATTGGGAAAGGGTGAGGTGCACAAGATCTGAGTGCTCTTCTACACCTGTCACTGAAATTAAGAATGCAGTGCAACAGGTGGTGAAGGCAGCAAAAGGATTCACATACAGGAGTAGAGATGTCTTACTTTAAGGCCTTGGTGAGATCACATCTGGAGTACTGTGAGCAGCTTTGGTCTCCTTATCTGACGAAGGATGAAAAGAATGGCTATGGAAGGAACGCAACACAGGTTTACCAGTTTGATTCGTGGGATAGCAGGACTGACATATGAGGAGAAACTGGATTGGTTGGGGCTATATTCACTGCAGTTTAGAATAATGAGGGGGGAGATCTCAGAGACCTAAAAAATTTCAACAGGACTAGACAATGTAAGTGCAAGAAGGATATTCCCAATGACTGAGGAATCCAGAATCACTGGTCACAGTTTAAGAACTGAGATGAAGGGAAATTTCTTGCAGAGTGGTGAGCATGTGGATTTTTCTGCCACAGAAAGTGGTTGACACTAAAGCGCTGAATGTTTTCAACAAGGAGTTGGATGTAGTTCTTCGGGCTAAAGGGATGTAAAGGTATGGGGAGAAAGCAAGAACAGAATTTGGTAGGAAGCTGTCAGAGCGCAGAGCGGCAGCACAGAGTAAGCATAAACCTACCGGAGTTTGGGGATCGTTGCCAAGTCGGCGGGAAGCTGTTGGACAGTGGAGCAGCAGCACAGTGAGTATAAATCTACTGGAGCTCCGGGATCGCAGCCTAGTCGGCTGGAAGCTGTTGGATGGCGGAGGAGCAGCACAGAGTGAGTACAAACCTACTGGAGCTTATGGCACAGTGTAGCTGTGATAAAAAAAACTAGAATGATGTCACAGAGAGGCTGTGACCTGATTGGCTGGTAGGAAATCTGCACTAAATTTGAAAAAGAATGCAAAGAAGTATCAATAAATTTAATTAACTCAATAAAGTAATTAGCTAAATAGAAATGGCTGGACAGTTGATGTATTGTAGATGTATGACGTGGGAGCTGGTTGATCCCATTGTGAACAGCGATGACCACATCTGCAGCAAGTGTTAGTTGCTCGAGGAACTTCAGCTCAGAGTTGATGAGGTGGAATCTGAGCTTCAAACACTGTGGCACATCCGGACGGGGGAGAAGTACCTGGATGCTGTGTTTCAGGAGGCAGTCAGACCTGGTAGATTAAGTATTTCAAATTTGGCTAATGGCTAAAATAGCAGGGGGTGACTGCAAGCAAGGCAGGTAGAGGGATCCTGCAGTCAGGAACAAAGGAGACTAAGGTCTTGACCTTGTCCAGCAGGTACGAGGTATTTGCTTCCTGTGTGGATGAGGAAAAGGGCTGCAGGGAGGATGATCCAACTGACTACTGGACCGTGATATGGGAGGTCATTCAAGAAGGGGGAGTAAAAGGACAAGTAGTAGTTGTAGGGGATTCTATAATCAGGGGAATAGATAGTGGAATGTCTACAAGATGGCTTTTTGGAGCAGCTTCTGGTGGAGCTCACCAGGGAACAGGAAATACTGTATTTAGTGTTGTGCAGTGAGGCAGACTTGATAAGGGAGCTTAAGGTGAAGGAACCCTTAGGGGGCAGTGATCATAATATGATTGAATTTATTCTGCAATTCGAGATAGAAAAGATAGAATCAGAGGCAATGGTATCACAGCTGAATAAAGGCAACTACAGAGGCATGAGGGAGGAACTGGGCAGAATTGACTGGGAGAGGAGCCTAGCAGGAAAGACAGTGGAATAGCAATGGCAGGAGTTTATGGGAGTAATTCAGGAGACAAAAATTTATCCCTAGGAAAATGAAGCATGGTACAGGGAGGATGAGGCAACCATGGTTGACTAGGAAAGTCAAGGATAGCATAAAAGTAAAAGAGAAAGCATATAATGTGGCGAAAGGCAGTGGGAAACCAGAGAATTGGGAAGCTTATAAAGACCAACAGAGGGCAACAAAAAAAGAAATAAGGAGGGAGAAGATTAAATATGAGGGTAAGCTAGCCAGTAATATAAAGGAGGACTGTAAGAGTTTTTTTAGATATATAAAGGGCAAAAGAGAGGCAAAAGTGAACATTGGACCACTGGAAAATGACGTTGGAGAGATAGTCGGGGGGAACAAGGAAATGGCTGAGGAACTGAATAATTACTTTGCGTCAGTCTTCACAGTGGAAGACACGAGTAATACGCCATAAATTCAAGAGAGTCAGGAGGCAGAGCTGAGTATGGTGGCCATCACCAAGGAGAAGGTGCTAGAAAAACTGAATGGCCTGAAGGTGGATAAATCACCTGGGCCACTTCACCCCATTTCTGAAGAAGGGTCCCAACCCGAAACGTCAACTTTCCTGCTCCTCTGATGCTGCCTGGTCTGCTGTGCTCCTCCAGCTCCACGCTGTGTTAACTCTGACTCCAGCATCGGCAGTTCTTACTATCTCTGATAAAGTTCTTAAGGAGATAGCTGAAGAGATAGTGGAGGCATTAGTGGTGATCTTTCAGGAATTGCGAGAGGGAGGGAGGGTCCCAGAGGACTGGAAAATCGCTAACATGACACCCCTGTTTAAAAAGGGAGTAAGGCAAAAGACAAAATTAGAGGTCACCCGCGGTCGTGGGTAAGATTTTGAAGTCCGTTGTGAAGGATGAGATTTCTGAATACTTGGAAGTGCCCTAAAATAGGGCAAAGTCAGCATGGCTTCAACAACGGGAGGTCACGGCTGACAAATCTGTTAGAATTCTTTGAGGAAGTAACAAGCAGGTTAGACCAAGAAGATGCAATGGATGTTATCTATCTGGACCTTGTCTGGAGAAAAGTCTTCAGCCAGAGAGTGGTGAATCTATGGAATTCACTGCCACAGAAGGCTGTGGAGGCCAGGTCATTGAGTATATTTAAGACAGAGGTATATAGGTTCTTGATTGTCAAGGGGTCAAGGATTATGGGGAGAAAGTGGGAGAATGGGGTTGAGAAACCCTGCATCAACAGTGCACCACTGTTGCAATGTGGATAATTCGAAAGATACAATGGAGCAGCACACCAAGGTTATATCAACAGTCAGCTGAAAGGCAGGTGTTTGGGAACACCTATACCTGCATGTCGACTTCTAAGTGCACACCAACCTCACTTGGAAAGATCTTGCCATTTCTTTGCTTTTGTTGGGTCAAATTCTTGGAACTCCCCTTCACACCACAAGGACTGCGACAGTTCAATCAAGCTGTTTTAATATCATCTTAAGTGTACTAAGTCAATAAATGTAGACTTTGCCAGCAATGCCCACAAACAATGAACAAATTAAGAGGTATCACTGAAAAATAAAATCATGTGACTTAATATCACATCTACTTCAATTACTGGCAACAAAGACTTCTGAACAAAGTAAGAAAAATAAACTTGCACCAGCAATCAATATTATTTCAGTGCCATCGCAGATTAAATCTCTTTACCAGTGTCATTCCATAGTTAACTAACTGAGCTTGCAATAAACTTATGCGTTGTCCTGTAGATCGTACAAGCAAAGAGCTGATCTTCTCAAAAGACTTTCTGTTTTACTAAATAAAACTGGCAAATCAATCAAATGTATTTTGAAGGAATGAATTTGACTAATTACTAAATAGTCATGAGCTGTGGCGAAAAAAAAAAAATCAACAGAATATTCAAGATTCATAATCTTATTTATTATTTAGGACTAAAAAGTGCCAAGCAGATGCCATTGCAGTTGTTGATGGGGGACATCTGCCTGCTATTTTGTACAAAAGCTATGTTGTTCTTCAGAATCGGAATTCTATCTTCAGAGAACGTAAGACAACAATTCTGCCTATTTCCATGATATGCATCAAATAACTGAATCATTTTGAGTACAAACAGGAATGAAATGATTGTCAAAAAGAGATTTATGTTTGAGTGCTTTTATGATTAGAAAGAAATTTCATGCTCTTGCTTTCTTACAAAATTACCTGTGGCTGTTAAAATCTTTCACATGATCGTTGCAGAGAGTGTGTATCAGTGGAAACTATAAAGTTTTGTGGAAGGAGCAATTCAAATGGCTGACGAGCCAGTTCTTATTATCTCCCATATTTATGCTCTTAGATATTTCTGATACACTTATGAGGTCAATTGGAGCTGTTGAAAGATGCAGGCTGCTAACTGCTCCACCATCCATCCAACAAAAATGACAGACAATGCAAATCTCCTGCTGCTATTCAACACTACTGTAAAACAAAAACCATAAGAAGACATTTTCACATTTTGAAGACTGAAATTCATATGTTCAGGAATGTATGGTACTTGTCTATTACACAGTTAAGCTTTTTATAAAACACTTAAACTTGAACTAAAATAAACAGTATTTTGAATTGCTTGTAAAGGTCCTGTGCCCTTACTAATTGGCAATCTGGTATCTAGAAATTATAGGCTCAAAACATTAACAGTGCAGAAAAGAAAAGAAATTAAAAGATAATGCACTGTTACTGTGGGAATGGATGAAAATATTTAAAAAAAGGCAGTTGGCAGGAGGAACACTGAAACAAAGGTCTTGCATTTGTATTGCACCTTTTTCAACCTCACAATGTTCCACAGCCAGACGCTAAGCTGACCTGCACGAAGAAAACAATGAATAAAAAAATAGTGCAAAGCAGCCACACAAAATTCAGATTCAGATGCAGGAATAAACAAAATGAAAAATTGAGCATTGAGTTTCACAGGGAAGCATTTCTATTAGAGCAGCAAATTTTGCCAATTGGTCTGTGAACATTTAAACACTGACATCACATGGTTAATGTGACAGATCAGAGTTCAGCTTGTTTAATGTCACAAAAATGTCTGAATTTTTTTTGGCACTGCAGACATTGCCGTCGTGCCAGTGTGTGACCACTGTAAACCAATTTCTGCTTTTTGGCAGAAGTTCTCCCAAAATCTCACGATACATTTAAGGATATACTAAGTTGGGGGGGCGGGGGTGGGGTGCAGACTGACAAAATAAAAGTGGCAAGGAAAGTTAGTGCACTTAATGCTGTATATACATTTCGTCAACTGTGAAATATGTAGTAAATTGCTATGTAGTTGTTTTTTCAAAAATGCCAGTACAAAAAGGATCATTTACAAATTGGATTTTTTCATCCTATGAAGTGTTGCACATTATATCACTGCAGACACAAAAATGTACTAACAGAATCAATGAAACTTGATACATAGGAAGAACCAGGGTGGTTACACACCAAAAATGCTGGAATATGACTGCACACCTTGTTCCAGTCACTGATGTGGCTAATGCCTCTTCCCTAGGCTTTGCTACTGGATAACTGGTGTGCTTGCCTTTTAGACAGTATTTCCTCTTAATACACAAATTGGAGTCATATGATAAATACAGGGCACCAATTTATAATTCAAACATAATTATTTCACTCCTGTTTCAAGTCAATTCATTCCAAAGCTCAAAAGTGAATTTTTCCGCTTACAATGTTGGTTGACATTTGAAAACTTATGATACAAAATATTTTTGAAGTAAACTCTCATCCAAGCTCCATGTCTTTGGCGAACAAGCAGCTGCAGAACACGTTTGCTCACCACAGAAAAATCTGATGCTTGGAAAATGAAAGGTAGAATCTAGCCTACATTGACAAACCCAGAAGCTGAAAAACTAGACAGCAGTGAATGTTAGAAATCTGAACTCTTCATAGAAAGAGTGGCATCAATCGTGAATTTCCATCCACAATTTTTTCCTTTTAAAAATCTGGAGCTTTACCATTTAGCTTTTAATGAAAATTTATCAGATGGCTTTTCCTCAAAACCAGCAAAGCTAATTCACAGTAAAAAATCTACTGCCATCACAATTTTCCATTAGCAATAAACATGATTTTAGTTGAGAAATCAAGTTTACTACATTGCAAATCTTTTTGAAGAGTTGATAGGACAGGTGGATGCTGACATATAATATTGCATTCATATCAATTGCTAATTTTCATTGGAAATGTTAAAATACAATAACCTGCAAATGGATTTTTCAAGTTTGACAAGACAATTGAAAATTGTATATATGGAAACAATTTTACATTGCAAACTCACTGGATTTCAGAGAATGAAGTGGACTACGTTCATCATATTACTTCGAATTCTGTTAAATAAGTAATCTGATATAACGAACTCATTACCTCTGACGGCTTGTGCATTTGACGCAAGCACAAAGAACTTGATGAGGCCAATGTATAGTGGTGAATAGTCATGTTCCCAGATCACAGCTGGAATCACAAGGAGTTTCCCATAGCCAGACAGTAATAAAGCTATTAGCAATGTGTTGCAGTTTGATTTCTTCTGGATGAAATCTTTGTTTGTTAACCACAAAATGAAAAATGTCCCACTGAGGAATGCTGCTAGTTCTAGACATCGAAAAAGGACACATATTAATCTAATTATCATATGGTACTGTTGCAAGTGATACTTTAAATAAAAAAAATCTATACATTGCTTTTAATATTGTAAAACATCTCAGGCTGCTTCACAGGAGCATTTGCGAGTGAAGTTCAACACAATGCTTCACAAGGAAGTATTGTGTCAAGGAGTCAAATGCTTGGTCAAAGAGGTAGTTTTTAAAGAAGGTCTTAGATGGCAGAGAGGTAGAGAGTCTGAAAGGTTAAAGAGGGGGAATTCCAGAGATTAAGGCCTTAGCAACCAACACTTCAAGCAGCTGCCTGTGTGGGAGCAATTAAAATCGGTGATATGCAAGATGCCACAAATAGTGCGAGGCAGAGATCTCAGAAGGGTGTACCTCTGGAGGAGGTTGCTGGGATAGGGAGGGATAGACCATGAAGGAATCTGAAAACAAAGCTGAGCATTTGAAAATCAAGTCATTGATGAACTGGGGTCAATATAGATTAGTGAGCGAGGGGTGAGGGGCGAAAAGGATTTGGTGCATTAAGATAGGAGCAGGAGAATATTGGATGATCTCAAGTTTGTGGAATCACAGAACTGTTACAGTGCAGAAGGAGGTCAGAGAGCTCATTGTGTCTGTGCCATCTCTCCAAATCATCAGATCACTGACTGCCATTCTTCTGCCTTCCCTCATAACCATGCACATTGTTCCTTTTCCAATAATCATTTAGCATCCTTCTGAATACCTTGATTTAACCTGTCCTCACCACAAACCCAGGTGGTGCATTCCAGATCCTAACCACTCACTGTGTGGGGGAAAAAAAACCTTTCCTCATATCAGGTTTTGAACAGAAAGTCATATGCAAATTTGCTAATGACACAAAGTTAGGCAGCATTATAGACACTGTAGGTGATAACATTAAATTGCAAAGATATATTGATAGACTAAGTGAATGGGCAGAACAGTGGCAGATGGAGTTCAATGTAAGTAAGTATAAGGTTATCCATTTTAGACCGAAAAAAGATAGATCAGGGTACTTTCTGAACAGTATGAAGCTAAAAATGGTGCATGTCCAAAGAGACATGGCATTCAGGTGCATAGATCTTTAAAACGCCACAGACAGGGGCAGAAAATAATCAAGTAAGCTAATGAAATGATGGCCTTTATATCTGGAGGATGAGAGTACAAAGATGCAAAAGTTAGGCTGCAGTTATACAAAATCCTGGTTGGACCTCATTTGAAGCATGGTGAGCAGATCTGGACACCACACATTAGGAAAGATATATTGGCCTTGGAGGGAGTGCAACATAGGTTAACAAGAATGATAGCTGGCCTTCAGGGATTAAGTTACAAAGACAGATTACACAAATTAGGCCTTTTTTCCCTAGCATTTAGAAGGTTAGGGGGTGATCTGATCGAAGTCTTCAAAATATTAATAGTCCTGAATTTGAAAGGGACCAATATCCTAACAATGGGATTTGTCCCATTTTATATTCAGTTAACTAAAATCCCTCATTATAATTAACCTCCTAATCCTTTCCTCTAATTGGTAGCCTATTGACTACACTAAACAATGTAATTAAGCTTTTTTGATCCTTAACTCTCCCATTATCCTGTGCATCTTGATAACCCTCTCTAATATATTCCTCTGGTTACCACACCCCTGCCAAGTTAGTTTAAATCCTGCTGAATATCACGAACAGCTCCACACAGGTAATATTTAATTTGAAATCTTTATTGTGAAAAGCAACTAGGTTGCACATTTTCTTCTCTAGTTCGCATGCTTTGTTCAGATTACATTAACAGGTAGGTGATTCCTGCTTGGAGTGTGGGCATCACTAGTACTTGTTGTCCATTCTATTACCCTTGAACCGATTGACCGATTCTGAGGCTACTTACGAAACAACCACAATGATGTGGGTCAAGAGTAACATGTAATCCAGACTGGGTAAGGATGGCCAGGTTCCTTCTCTAAAGCACATTAGTGAACCAGATTAGTTTTTACAACAAATCAGCAGAAGTAACATGATTGCCATTAGACCAGCATTTAATTCCAGAATTTTTTCTTTATTGAATTCAAATTTCACCAAAATAGTGATTGGAGCTCATGTTCATACCTGGGCTCTGGATTACTAATCCAGTGACATTACCACTACACCACTTACCCAAACTAGCTAATCCAAACATTTGGTAGAAATCCCACTCTTTGGCATAACGAATTATATCTGTCGGATCAACAGCTTGCTGTGAATCCTGTAGCTGTGACCATCGAAGATATGCTTCGCACAACAAGCAGAATATGCACAGCTTCCAATGAATCTGAAGAAAAAGGTAACAAGAAACATCACTGGATTAACCATCCTGATATTCCAAGAGGTGATTGGTCTCTCATGGGATTATACAAGTAATTGAAGCCTAAGATGGATGCTGGAGAGCACATTGTGTATTTTAGCCATTGGCTCAATACAGTATCAATACCTTCAGGAAGAAAGAAAACAAGACCGCAGAAGGAAATAAACCAGCATGTTAACAAGTGTGACCAGAAAGCTTTTATCACCACAAGTTCCATTTTATGAAAAATGTATTAGTCACAAAATGTATAATATTTGTGTTGTTTTTAGTGTAATTACCAAGCAATTCATCATGAACTAATAACGTAATTTTAAAAGTACTTACATTAATTTTAGTATTGAGGATGATATGCCTATAAGCTTGCACTTTGCACAAGATTGCATCAATGAGTATGATCACTGGGTCATATTCAATGTACTTGTCAACCGGTTTCTGGCATGATTTCTGAAAGTAAAATCAAAATATTTTTTGGTACATGGTCATTAATTACTGTAATTATATTGTTAATATTTATTGATTTGTAGAAGAAATACATCATAAGCCTTACAATGACCAGAGAGCCATATTGTTATTGTGCATTTATGCAAAAAAAACTTGGGTTCAATGAAATAAGAATGTAAGAAATAGGAGTAGTATATAATTACTAAAGTTAGAAGATGTAATGTTGTACAATAAGTTGTTCACTTATTTCAGACAAAAAAAACTGAATATGAACTATTATGTAGCACAGGCCAACATTTAAATTACATTTTCCATTCTGCCATTTGGGAGTTAGCAGTCCATCTGTTTATTAATTCATTCCTGGCTATGGGACTAAGGGAATGCTGCACTTTTGGAGATGTTCCTGAAGAAGACCTTGAGGCAAGGCTCCAAATGGTTTGTCCATGACATAGAGCAGGGCGTTCTCTGAGCAGCGTGGTTAAGATCTACATCATCAAAACAAGTTCACTGAGCAGTTGTCTCATTACTATTTGTGAGAAGTTACTGTGTACAAATTGGTTGCCAAATTTCCTCCACCTTATTACTGTTCAAAGTAAAGGGACAACCTGGCTGTGAAGTATATTGGAGTACTTTTGCATCTGTGAAAGGTGCTGAGAAAATGCAATATCTTTCTTTTGTAAACATTTGAATACTCACCTCTTTCCTGGACTGGTACAGGTGCAAAAACAGTCAAAATTATGAAGGCTCTGTTTTACCAGCGAGGAAGAAGTTGTTCCTACTGGTGATTGATCAAGAACAAGGAGCAATTGATTTAAGATTATTTGTAAAAGAAGCAACGTGACAAGAGGAAAATTATTTCGTGCAGCAATTAGTTATAGGCAGCTCACCAGCACCTTCATAAGGGCAGCCAGTGTGGGCAATTAATCACAGCCTACCTAGTAACACTCAAATCCCATGAATGAATTTTTAAAAAAAATCTCAAATTCACTTGCCAAGAGTGGGATGGAAGCAAGTTCAATTGAAGCAATCAACAAGGAATTGAATTATCGGAAGGGATTAATTATACAGAATGCAATAGGGCTTGTGTGCATGTGCAGTTGCAGCCAAAGATGTCATCAGGTCTTTACAGGGAGCATTTCAGGCAGCAACTGCACATGCATCTATTATGTTGATGCACACTATGCACAATGATGACATTATCCGTGGTACGTTGCTGATGAGGGTTTGGGAAAGTTGGTGGTGGAAGCTTGGCGCCAGCTGGAGCAAAACAAGGAGTGTCTGCCCTCCAGCTGCTGCGCTGTCTGCTCCAAGGGAACTGCTAAAAGCCATGTAAGAGAAGGATTTTGGAATCTTTGTCCAGTTTAATCACTTGAAAGAATAGATGCAGAAAGGTTGTTTCTCTTTGTGGGACAGTCTAAGAATAAGTGGCTGCACATATAAGAAAGAGATGAGAAAGAATTTCTTCTCACATAACGTAATGAGCCTGTGGAATTCTTTACTGAGGAGGGTTGTTAAGGCTGGGTCATTAAATATACTCAAGTCTGAGAGAGATAATTTTTAATCAGTATGGGAATCAAGTATAGGGAAAAGGCAGGAAAGTGGAGTTGAGGATTATCAAGTCAGCCATAATTTCAATGAATGGCAGACTTGATGGTCTGAACAGCCTACTTCTGTTCCTACGTCTTATGCAGACTGAGCCAGGGCTGTTGCTGCTGTGCCTGTTTGCCACTATCTTCCCCTACCTCCTTCAATAGAATAGTAATTTATTGTTACATATTTTTACAAAAAGTACAGTGAAATGTATTTAAGTTGCCACACTCCGGCACCTATATTAAGAACAAAAGTCATACCAAAAAAAAAATTAAGACAAAATCCATCTTTGTTCATTTCACAGCTCAGGGGTTCCCAAGGTCAAGGAAAGACAGGAACCATTCTCCATCACAGCAGAAAGTTGATATTGAAGCTGCCAAATCTCAGGCTGGACCATCATGCTGTCAAAGACTCCACAAACACTGCTTCAAGGACCCACTGCACCTTGCTGATGAAGCAGACCACCATGCTGGGTATTGGGATTCTGGGACAGAAGATGCTGCAAAGGCCTTCTCATCCAGACCATTGGAATTCCGGGTTGAACCCACTGCATAGCTGAAGATGCCGCCAACCTGGGCCATTGGAATCCTGTGTCAGACCCACCACTCCACTGAAGATGCCGAAGCAGACCACTTTCGCCACTGCAGCAGCCTCCCGAAACATCCTTTATGGCGTGTAATCTGCCAACAGCTTCTTAGGATGCTTCTCTCATAGGACCCGAGTTAACAGGCACCATTTTTAAAGAAGCAGGTCGACAGTTTGGCACATGCGCAATGATCTTCAAGATGATTATCTGCATTGAGACACTTCCATTAGTGCCATTTAGTTCCAACACTTCGGTGATGTTAGATCTCAGCAGTGCATATATGCCCTCTTTGTGCCACCTGGTGATGCCATTCAAAATAAACACAGCCTGATAAGGCCATAAGAAACAGGAACGGGCATAGGCCATTCAGCCCCTCAAGCCTGCCCCTTCAGTAGTACCACAGATGATTTGCCATTCCTCATATCCACTTTCCTGTCCTTTGCCTGTAAGCCTCAATTCCATCAAGAACGAATCTAAGCCTCAAATACATTGACCCCATTCATTTCTGTGGCTAGGATTTCCGAAGACTCTCAAAGCTCTGAGAAAAAAATTCCATCTCGTTTCAGTCCTAATTTAGCACTCCTGATACTGAGACTGTGCCCTCTGGTCCTAGACTGTCCCATGAGGAGAAACATCCTCTTAGCATTTACCCCATCAAGATCCCAAAGAATCCTACATTTTTCAGTGAAGTCACCTCTCATTCTTTTAAACTCCAGTCAGTAGAGTCCAAACCTGTTTAACCTCCACTCACAAGACAATCCCTCCATATCAGGGATCATCCTAGTGAACCTCTTCTGAGCTGCCTACAATGAAATAATATCTTTTTTTTAAATGAAGGAACTAAAACTTCTCTCAGCACCCCAGCTGTGGTCTCACCATCTTGAATAATTGCAGTTAGACTTCCCTACTCTTACAGTCCAACCCCCTTCAAATAAGAGCCAACATTCTATTTGCCTTCCTGATTACTTGCTGCACCTGTATCCCTCTTGCAATCTGCCTTTTCCCCTATTTTGTATCATCTGAAAATTTGGCTACAGTACATTTACTTCCTGCCTGAGGTATTATTATGTATCGCAAACAGTTGCAGTCCCAGCAATGATTACTGTGGAACCACACTGGCTGCAGGTAACCAAACCAAAATAGAATCCCACTCTCTGTGTACTGCCATGAGCTAATTCTTCATCCATGCCAATATACTACCTCCAATACCATGGGCTCTCATCTTATGACTTACCCTTTTGTGTTTTGTCAAATGCCTGTCCAAATACAATTTTTTTTTTAATCTGAAAAGGAACAATGTAGAGTCATAGTCATTGGATCATACAGCATGGAAACAGACCCTTTGGTCCAACTCATCCATACTGACCAGATATCCTAAATTAATCTTGTCCCATTTGCACTTGCAAATCCCTCTAAACACTTTCTATTCATATACCCATCCAGATGCCTTTTAAATGTTGTAATTGTACCAACCTCCGACACTTCCCCTGGCAGCTCATTCCATAAGTGCAATGAAGAATCAGTGAGCAAAATGTTAGGACTCCCCAAACTTCTTTTTCTACACTGGCCCCATTTTGAGGCTTTCACATTATCACAAGGAAGATGGGATTAGAAAGGGCAACTGGGTATCTTTGGGTTGGCATGGACAAGATGGGCCCAATGGCTCCCTTCTGCATCATTTCTATGGTTCCAACTCGTTTCAGTCCTAATTTAGCACTCCTGATACTGAGACTGTGCCCTCTGGTCCTAGACTGTCCCATGAGGAGAAACATCCTCTTAGCATTTACCCCATCAAGATCCCAAAGAATCCTATATTTTTCAGTGAAGTCACCTCTCATTCTTTTAAACTCCAGTCAGTAGAGTCCAAACCTATTTAACTTCCACTCACAAGACAATCCCTCCATATCGGGGATCTGAGTGAGAACTGTGAGGAGCTGGTGGAAGAGACCTACTAGTGCAAGGTGCTCTGTGTACCGACATTAGTGCACAACGCAGAATTGTTATAAATTATCAGAGTTCCACTTGGGGGTCTCACCCTGTGGGAAGACCCTATGCGGCGGAAATGGAATCCTTCAGCACACATGATGGGCTGAACAGCTTGTTTTAAACAGTAGCAATTCTACCTGATTCTAGAGACTTGTTTTTTTTTGAAGCTGGCTAAGAGATTGCACTTACACAGATGGTTATCTTGATGACGCCGTGGCTATAGTCCCTGTGAAGTTCTTGCGCCTCCTCATTGCACTCCACGCACCGATAGCACACCGCCATTCTGGCCAACAGCCGCTCACTTTTTAAAAACTCGAGCGCGAGGCCCACACCCCCTCCTCACACACACCCCAGCTCCTCGCCGTTGCCAGGTTACCAGCCCATGCGTCGGAATCGTGACCGTCCAGCGGGGTGAAAGCGTCGGAAGACGTCACCCGACCCCTGCCGGGAGATGTAGTCCTTCCTTCCAATGAACAAACCGGTGTCCAAGCTGGTAGAACTACATCTTCCAGAGGGCACCGCCGTGGCACATCCCACCCCAACCTCATCGTGCGTTTCCCAAAGAAGCAGACCCGCAGAAAAAAATGGCACCTGCCAGTCAGTCAGTCGCGGTGGCCGTCGTTGTTGCTCAACTGTTATTGTTTTCCCAATGCCGCTCGGCCTGGGCCGAGTACTTTTCTTCGCTATTGTCCTTTAATAGCAATAACCATCTGCAGAAGCAAGGCTGTGTTATGCAGTCTGAATTTGGAAAATCTGAAGACTTCGTGGAGTGCGGTGAGAGATTGACTTTTTATTTTTCTTGCCACGTCCTTTTTTTTGTACGGTATACAGTGCAAGTTTTTTCTGACTTCCGCATCCGCGGTCAGGACAGGTAGCTGCTAAGTCTCTCTGGTGATTGGATCCATGTAGGGTTGTATTTATGGAGTTATATTTTTAAAAATATGTAATTGCGGCACATTCCGAACACTGATTATTATAAAAGCTGTTTATAGATTGCTCTTTTGACAATAACGAATGGTTCAATTTTAATGATGGTTCAAGATGTATTTTTATCTGTTCTTTGTGCACTACTTATTTCCTCATACATCGCAAGAACAACAGTTTAAGCCTTTAATGTAGTAAATATGACATCAAAGGTCTTCACACGAGGAATGGGGTAACCATGAAAAAGTTACTGGAGGTGACCAGAAGCTTAAACTAATAAATTTTGTGAAGGATTTTGAAGGTGAGGAAGGAAACAGGAAGCTTCAGGCATTTACAGAATGAGTTGCAGTGAGGCCAGCTATGGTGATTTAAAAAAAAATCAAGAACTCGCCATCAGAAAAGTTCGTCATGACCTTAAGATCCTTGATAACATTTTGGCATCTGCTGTCAGGATATTGCAGGGTTTGAACAATGATTGTATTGATTTTGGAGACTTTGACCTGAAATGTGTACACTTGGAATGCCAGGAAGAATACTTATACTTTGTTCTAGATAGTAAATTTGGCTCCAATGCCCTAGAAGAAGATTGACATTATTGCTGTACCCCTGTACTGGAAATTTAACTGTGTGTAAACGTCAGTAATGTGGGAAGAGCAGCAGTGTTTGTCAATTTTGTTTACTACCTCTACAGTGAATGATTGATGTTGACTGATAAGTCTGTCACCTGTTTGGTATCTATATTCTAGAAGCACCACACTCACATCAAATTGTTCATAAACCATTGTCATTTGTTTCCATTTCAGTAATGTACTATCACTTTCAAATTACATTATTGTTCTGAAAGTGATACAATGACCTATTTATGTAACTTTTCAAGTTTCTCTGCCTTTTGTAGTCTCTTACTGTCATGGGATACTTTATCTGGTATGCAGATTTGTGCCACTATTTCTCCATGTATGAGTCTATTTCCAGGTCAGTTGTGCAAGCTCACAGGACAGCCATCAGAGATGAGAAACCAGTTTTTTTCCCCTCTCTAATCTAAGCAGTTGAGTTGCACTCTTTGCCACCTTGGTTGAGTGTGTTTCCTGGAGCATTCTGCATCAACACAAAAAAGAAAGACTTGAATTTACACTTGTACGTATTGCAATCTAAGGATATTCCAGAGCACTCTAAAACAATGAATACATTTCACAAGTTAATGTTGGAACTGTAGCAGTTGAATTAAACATAACTAGGCCCGTAAACAGCAATGTGACAATGAACTGATGATCTGTTTTACTGAAATTGATTGAGGGATAAATATTGACCATGTTGTGGGAGAGAGAATGTCTCTTCTATTTTTCAAATAGTGTCATCGGATGTTTAATGTATATCGAGCACAGCAGAACAACTGTGTAATGTCTCATTTGAAATGTACCTAGTAACATACTAGAATATGAGGGGGAGACTTTTTTTTACACCTTTGATTTTACTTTCTAAATTAGCTGAAAGGAGACGTGAGGAAAGGAACGCAAACATAACAAAGAATTGCTTTCCGTCTAACTCCCCATGATAAGTGCTTGTCTCCTCATCAG
Source organism: Rhincodon typus (assembly GCF_021869965.1). Classification (NCBI taxonomy): domain Eukaryota; kingdom Metazoa; phylum Chordata; class Chondrichthyes; order Orectolobiformes; family Rhincodontidae; genus Rhincodon; species Rhincodon typus. The sequence goes on from NC_063340.1 coordinate 81,556,661, forward strand.
TATTACCCGCAGCAACGTCAAACTTTATGCCGTGATGATTTGGGAATATACTGTGCATTTTGGCAGGTGAAATGCCAGGAAATGGTTGGTGTTGATTCTCATGCTATCCGATCTGTTTCTCATAGTGTTTAATTCAGCACCATTCACTAGTTGTATTGATTGAGATTTCTGTCCAAACTGGTTACCCATAGCTTTATCTAGAGGTCCTGGTAGGTACCAACTGTATCTTGGGCATATCCTTTTTGACCAAACTGAAAAGAAGTCATTAAGTGTCCCAATGTGGGTTAAATTTGCTCTATGTAAATGAAAGATTTACTTCCTCCACTGTCAGTATCAAGTCGTGAAACACATTTGTGGCAAAAAGGCAGGAATGGGCATTTGATTGCCATTTAATGTTTAAATCCACATTTGCCATTGCCGAATTACCAGTGGCTATCTTGTTTGAGGGTAGTTGTAGTGGTAGATAGATAAGTGATCTCATAGGAGTTAATGCAGTTTTCATTTCATTTGCTTGATGCTGGAAGTTTGTAACTCAACAAACCCTTTATAGATTCAGTTATGCATTAGCTGAGCTGGACAAGATTATTGTTATCTGGGAAGTGGTTGTAGCAGCAATGCCTGCTTAAACATCGGGGGAACCTGGAGTATACTAGTCGTTGAATTTCTCTTGTCTTGGCCCAGGTAACCGTGTTATTTAGTGATCCAGTTGTGGTCTTGACTGAATAAGGGAAGTTGATCAAATGTTCAGTGATAGTATATTGCCTGAATTCAGTTAGTTTATCTTCGGAATCACTGCACAAGTGTATCAGCTCTATGAATGTATAATCAAGAAACATGAGTAAGCCATTCAGCCATTTGAGCTTGCACTGCTATGCCATAAGATAACGGCTGATCTGATTTTAACCTCAACTTTACATTCCTACATACTCTTAAATCTTTCACTTGCATGGTGGTCAGTAATTTATCTACCACAGTCTTAATACTTAAAGGTTCTGCATCCATTGCCTTTTGGGGCAGGGAATTGCAAGGACTGTCAATGCTCTGGGAGAAAATGTTTTTCTCATCTCTGTCCTAAATGGACAAACCCTAATTTTTAAAATATGACCCCGAGTTTTAGTTTCTCCCACAGCTTTTCCACATTCATCCTGTTCTGTCACCTCAGAGTCACCTCTGATTCCTATAAACTCCAGAGGATACAGGCCAAGGCTGTCTAAAATTACTCAAAAGGCAATCTGCACATTTCATGTATTAGTCAAGTAAATCTTCAGTGAAGTGCTTCCAGTAAATTCCTTTTGTAAGTACAGTGACCAGTTCTGTACTTACATCCTGTGCAAATGAAGCATGAATACTAAAGAATACAGGGAGGAATTAAGTACCACCACCATCACTAAAGAAGTAGGATTAGATGAACTAATGGGGCTAATGGCAGATAAATCCCCTAACCCTGATGACATGCACTCTAGAGTCTTAAAAGAAGTAGCTACAGAGATAGTGGATGCATTGGTTGTAATTTTACAAAAATTGCTGGGTTCTGGAGAAGTACCAGAGGATTGGAAAATTTCTAATGTGACAGCCTTTCTCAGAAAGGGAGAGAGGCAAAAAGCGAGTGATGATAGGCCAGTTGGCCTAACATCTATTATTGGAAAAGTATTGGAATCCATTATTAAGGAAGTAATAGCAGGACATATAGAAAATCACAATCTAATCAAGCAGAATCAGCATGGCTTCATGAAAGGGAAATCGTGCCCGACTAATTTATTAGAGTTTTTCAGGAAGTCTCAACCAGTGTGGATAGAGGGGAGCCAGTAGTTGTGTTGAACTTCCAGAAGGCGTTTAAAAAAGTACCTCACAAAAGATTAAGTTACAAGAAAAGAGCTACAGTGGTGAAGTAGTGTATTGGCATGGATAGAGAATTGGCTCACGGGAAGAGAACAGCAAGTGGGGATAACGGGTTCTTTTTCAGATTGACAACCTACGACCAGTGGGGTTCCACAAAATTCAGTGGTGGGGCTGCAACTGTTTTTAATACATATTAATGACTTGGAGGGAGGATGTGAATGTATGATAGCCAAATTTACAGATGACACTAAAATAGATAGTAAGGCAGATTGTGAGTAGGATGCATATAGTTTACAGAAATAATGTTAGTTTAAGTAAATGGGCAAAAAGTTGGCAAATGGAGTTTAATATGGGAAAATGTCAAATTATTCATTTTGGAAGGGAGAGCAAAAGAACAGAATATTATTTAAATGGAGAAAAATTGCAACACAAAGGGACTTGGGAGTACTTGTGCATGAAACATGGAAGGCTAGCACACAGGTGTAGTGGGTAATCAGGAATGCTAATGGAATGTTGGCTCTTATTTCAAAGGAGTTGGAGCATAAGAGTAGGGAAGTCTTACTGCAGCTGTACGAGGTGCTGGTGAGACCACATTTGCAGTACTGAGAGCAGTTTTGGTCCCTTTATTTAAGAAAAGATATTGTTTCATTGGCAGTTCAGAAAACGTTCATGAAGATGATCCCCAATATGACAGATTGTCTTATGAGCAAAGGCTAAACAGTTTGGGACTCTACTTAGTGGAGTTGAGAAGAATGAGAGGTGATCTCATTGACACACAGATTTCTTAAGGGTCTTGACAGGCTAAATGCTGAGAGCGTGTTTCACATCATGGGAAAGCCTTGGACTAGAGGGCATATTCTCAGAATAAAGGGGAGCCAATTCAAGACTCGGATGAGGAGGAATTTCTTCTCTCAGAGGGTTGAGAATCTTTGGAACTCCTTGCTACTGAGAGCTGTGGGGCAGAGTTCTTTTGCATATTTAAGGTTGAGATAATGAAATTCTTGAATCAAGGGGAGTCAAGGGTTATGGGAAAGGGCAGGAAAGTGGACTCGAGGAATGGCAGATTAGCCATGATTGTATTGAATAATGGAGCAGGCTCGAGGTGCCAAATGACCTACACCTGTTCCTATTTCTTATTGTCTTATAACCTCCATACTCTTGCATTCAATCCTGTTGCAGTAAAACAGAACATTCTATTAGCTTTCCTAATTACTCACTGTGTCTGCATACTAACCTTCTGCAATTCATATGCAAGGACATCCAAATCGCTCTGCATCTCAGAGCCCTGCAAGCTCTCACTATTTAGATAATATGCTTTTTATTCTGTCTGCCAAAATGGACAATTTTACATATTCTCACATTATACTCCATTTACCTTATCTTTGTCCGCTCGGTTAACCTGTCTATATCCCTTTTGTCCTCTTCACAACTCACAGGCCTGCCTATCTTGGTTCATCAACAAATTTAGCTATCATACCTTTGGTGTGTTTACCCACATCATTTATATAAATTCTAAAGAGTTGAGGCCCAACACTGACCCCTGTGGCACACCACTTGTGGCATTCTGCCAGACTGGAAAAAGGTCCCATTTATTCCTGCTTTCTGTCTCCCATTAGCCAGCTGACCTTCTATCCATGCCAATATGTTACCTCTAACATTTATTTTCTGCAATAACTTTTGATGTGGCACCTGATCGAATACCTTCTGGGGAAATCTAAGTACAGTACATATACTGGTTTTACTTTATCCACAGCACAAGTTACTTCAAAAAACTCAAATGAATTAGTTAAATGTTAGTTTGTTATGATTTCCCTTTAACAAAACCCTGTTGACTCTGACTGATTACCTTTAACTTATCCCCAAATGCCCTGTTGTAATGTCTTTAATAAGAGCTTCTAATATTTTTTCTGTGGCAGATACTAAGCTAGCTAGTATGTAGTTTCCTGCTTTCTGCTTCCCACCCTTCTGAATAAAGGAGTTACAAAATGTATTTTCCAATCTAAAGGAACCTTCCTGGAACCTCTGGAAAAGTAAAGCCAATGCATTAACTATTTCACTAGCTACTTCTTTTAAGAATCGAGAATGAATTATGTCAGGATCCAGGAATTGTCAGCTATTAGTTCCAACAACTTACTCAGTATAGCTTTCCTGGTGATTTTCTTGAGTTCCTTCCTCCCTTTCAATTCCTGATGTACAGTTATTTTTGGAATGTTACTCATATCCTTTCTAGTGAAGACTGAAACAAAATAATAAAGAAAAAATAAAGAAATGCAGTCAATGGAGCATAATTGCGGACACCGAGATGGTTTGAGGTGTGTATACTTCAATGCTAGAAGTATCAGCAATAAAGCGGATGAACTTAGAGCATGGGTTGGCACTTGGAACTACGATGTTGTGGCCATTACAGAAACTTGGGTAACTCAGGGAGAGGAATGGTTGTTGGAAGTTCCGGGATTTAGATGCTTTAAAAGAAATAGGGAGGGTGGAGAAAGAGGTGGGGGAGTGCCATTGCTAGTCAGGGCGAGTATAGCAGCTACTGAAAGGCAGTGCGAGAATGATATGCCTGCAGAGTCAGTTTGGGTTGAAGTCAGGAACAAGAAAGGAGCAGTCACTTTGGGGTTTTTTTAACAGACCCCCTAGTAGTTGCAGAGAAGTAGAGGAGCGGATTGGGAGGCAGATACTGGAAAGGTGCAGAAGTCACAGGGTTGTAGTCATGGGTGACTTCAACTTTCCAAATATTGATTGGAAACATTTTAGTTGTAATAGTTTAGATGGAGCAGATTTTGTCCAGTGCGTTCAGGAAGGATTCCTGACACAGTATGTAGATAGACCAACACGAGTAGAGGCCACTTTGGATTTGGTGCTTGGCAACGAACTGGGCCAAGTATTAGACCTGTTGGTAGGAGAGCATTTTGGCAGTAGCGATCATAACTCTGTTTCTTTCACAATAGTCATGGATAAGGATAGGTACATACGACAGGGTAAAGTTTATAATTGGGGGAAGGGTAATTACAATTCAGTTAGGCAAGAACTGGGTAACATAAACTGGGAACAGATGCTATCAGGGAAGAGCACCACAGAAATGTGGAGATTGTTTAAGGAATGCATACTGCATGTGCTTGATATGTTTGTCCCTAGCAGGCAGAGAAGATGTGGTCGAGTGAGGGAGCCATGGTTCTTGAGAGAGGTTGAACGACTGGTTAAGAGGAAGGAGGAGGCTTACGTAAGGTTTAGGAAAACAGGAATGGAAAAGGCTCTAAAGAGATACAAGTTAGCCAGGAAGGAGCTGAAGAAAGGGCTTAGGAGAGCTATAAGGGGGCATGAGAAAACCTTGGCGGAAAGGATCAAGGAAGACTCCAAGGCTTTTTACACGTATGTGCAGAACAAGAGAATGACCGGAGAAAGGGTAGGGCCGATCAAGAATTGTAAAGGGAATTTGTGCACAGAGCCTAAAGAGATAGGAGAGGTCCTTAATGAATACTTTTCTTCAGTATTCACAACTGAGAGGGACCTAGTTGTAGAGGAGGACATTGTGAAACAGGCAGGTAGGCGAGAGGAGGTTGATGTTAGTAAAGAAGATGTGCTATTGGATCTTGGGATTCATGCTCACAGTTCCCTGAGAGCTGCCACCCGGGTGGATAGAGTTGTTAAGAAGGCGTATGGTGTGTTAGCTTTCATTAATAGAGGGATTGAGTTCAAGAGCCGTGAAGTTATGCTCCAGCTATACAAAAGCCTGGTTCGGCCACATCTGGAGTATTGTGTCCAGTTCTGGTCACCTCATTACAGGAAAGATGTGGAAGCGTTGGAAAAGGTGCAGAGGAGATTTACCAGGATGTTGCCTGGAATGGAGGGAAGGTCTTATGAGGAAAGGTTGAGAGAGCTAGGGCTTTTCTCTTTAGAACGACGAAGGATGAGAGGTGACTTGATAGAGGTGTACAAAATAATCAGAGGTATAGATAGAGTAGACAGCCAGAGACTTTTTCTAGGGTGGAGGTAGCTTTTATGAGAGGACATAGTTTTAAAGTGAAAGGAGGTAGATATCGGGGAGATGTCAGAGGTAGGTTCTTTACTCAGAGAGTGGTCGGGCCGCGGAATACATTGCCGGAGAGGGTAGTGGAGTCGGCCTCATTAGGGGCATTTAAGCGGTTATTAGATAGGCATATGGATGATAGTATAAGGTAGCGGTGGAGGTTAGATAGACCTTAGGTTTCAGGTAAAAGTTCGGCACAACATCGTGGGCCAAAGGTCCTGTACTGTGCTGTACTGTTCTATGTTCTATGTTCTATCTGTTCAATATGTCTGCCATCTCTTTATCCCCCATTACTGATTCCTGAGACTCATTTTCTATAGGACTGACAGTTACTTTGTAAACTCTTCTTTAAAAATATCTGAAGAAACATTTCCTATATGTTTATTATTTTTGTCCATCTTTCTCCCGTACTCTAATTTTTCCACTCTAATTAAACTTTGAGTAATTCTTTGCTTTTTTTATGTTCTGTCCAATCTTCTGATGTGCCACCTATCTTTGCACAATTTGAGTTTGATACTTTATTTGACTTTTTTTAGTTAATCACAGTCGGTGGGTCCATCTCTTAGAATTTTTCTTATTTGTTGGACAGTCTCCATTGGCGCTTTCTGGAATATACCCTTAAATGTTTGCCAATATATCTCTATTGACCTATCTCTTAATCTAAATTGCCAGTTTACTTTCAATAACTCTGCTTTAATGCTGTCGTAATTACCTTTGTTTAAATTCAAAATATTACCCTCGGACCCACACTTCTATCCGTCAAACTGCATGTGAAATTCAGTTATTTCATGGTCGCTGCTACTCGGGTGGTCTCCCTGAGGTCAGTAATTAATCCTATCTTGGTGGACAAAACTAGTTTTTGTTGACTGTTCCCAAACCTGCTGGATTTGGGTAAAGGTGTGTCCTGGTTTGAACTCTGTGGGTTTTTAAAAAAATCTGAAATCAATTATTCACTAAACAAATGGAGGCCAAGATTCTGCAGTTGAAACAAGGGTTAAATGAAGCAAATGCTCAATACTATTTTAGATAGTCATCTATATTCTAATACTCAGAAACAATGCAAGTTAAACATGACTGTAAGCAAATTGTCTGTTATAAACTATGAATTACTTATTAAATGGCAGATACAACTAAGACATATTATAAATTGGCTCTGCAGTCCATTTAGTCTGTAGGTTATCAATATCTGCCACATAATTCTTTCAAAGAGAAGAACACAGAATTTCAGCTGCTCTCTGTTAGGATCAAGCCTGACTCCAGGTTACAAGCAGTGCACAACCAACCTGAATTTCATGCATACAATTCATCACCAAAAATGGCACAGGTCTGCAGAATTTGCTTAACTATTTCTGCATGACATGGATCCAGCAATGTTAATTTCTTGTAACAGAAAGTGTTGTCGCAACTATATTTCTTTATTCTCTGCTTTTGGGTTTACCTGCTGGAGATTGTACTGCACTACTGGACACATTAGTTTCAACTGAGCTTGAATTAATCTGTGTCCTATTTTCTGCTTAGTGCCAGATTCAGTCTCCTGAGAAGTTTTAACTTCCTTTGAAATTGCAAGTGTCTGTTTCCTCATCTGTCCCCTTTCGCTTCAAAGTCAGAAGTCACACGATACCAGGTTGTAGTCCAACAGGTTTAATTTGAAATCACAAGCTTTTGGAGCACTGCTCCTTCATCAGGTGAAGTCACCTGATGAAGGAGCAGTCCTCTTGAAATGTTCAGTCTTTTAGTGGGGTTTCACTTGTATTAATAGTTCTTTACCTAATTGTGATTTCAAATAAACCTGTTGGATTATAACCTGGTGTCGTGTGACTTCTGACTTTGTCTAACCCAGTCCAACACTGGCACATCCACATCATGGCTACCCTTTTGGTTCCTCATTTCACTTAGGGTCAGTTTCAAAAAATAGACACAAATCTCAACTAAAGATTCCATCACAGCACCTACTGACAGAGAGAAATCAGGTGTACTGAAGCCACCTGCATGGATTTCTTGATAGTTTGGAAATTCTTCAATAATAATATGCTTGTGTTTTATTAAAGTCAGCTGCCTGAAAATGAACAGTGCTTTTCAATCTTTTTTTCAACACATACTATCTTCAAACCTGTCACTCTGCATTCTTCAAGTCTTACAGTAGGAATTGAGCTCAAAGAGTAGACTGACACTCTACATGATAATTAGTGGGGAATTGCTGTACTTTCAGGGATGGTGTTCAGCCAAAGATTCCCTCTGCCCTTTCAGGTGGATGTAGACATGTGGATAACACTACATAGAAAAACAACCAGTTATTGTTCCCCCAACAAACGAGTTATCCAGCATTATACACTGTGCTGATTGTGACATTGTGCAGTGAGCAAATTGTCTGTCACATTTCTTGCATTACTACGATGATTAAACTTAAATAGTGAGGTCTTTCGTGGAGTCTTGGTAGTCACCCTAGCTTGAGGCTACTGGGCATGGGTTTGAGTCTGACATGCTCTAGAGAGGTGTGTCATAATACATTTGAACAAGTTGAATAAAAAATCTCAAATTTTAAAAAATAATTAATTGGTTTTTAAGTGCTTTGGTGGTGTCTGATTATAAAAGCCTTGTAGATGTTCCTACATGCCAAGGAGTGCAACATTAAGAAGGCAGTCTGCCACCACCTTCTCCAGGACAATTAGGGACTGGCCGATGAATGCAGAGCTTGCAGGTGATGCCCAACTCCCACGAACAAAATGTCATTTTTCTTAGCCTCCGTTTAGCATGTGAACCTAAGCAGCACCAGAGGGCAATCGATGGTACTAAAAGTTTCATTTTCTCTCCACTTTAATTTACAATAGAGCATACAGTTTATTCTTTTAAATCTACTTCACATTGACACTCAGTGAAGGACATTTTATAGATTAGCCTCTTGAAATGTTCAATCTTTTAGTGGGGTTTCACTTGTGTTAATAGTTCTCTCCTTAATTGTTCAACTGATCCCAGTTTTAAATAGTTGAGGCACATGGAATCAAGGACAGTATAAATAGAGGCATGAAAACAAGGAAATTGTGGTGAACCTTTCTTCACGTACTATTCATTCATCCTCACATTGGAGAGTTGTGTCCAATTCTGGGCACTGGACAGTAGGAAGGATGCAAAGGTATTTGGGAGGATGGTTCTGGGGATGAGAGACAAGTTACGTGGATTGATTGGAAAAGCCGTTTTGTTCTCCTTAAAAGTAGAAGGACAGGAGAAGATTTCATGGGAGTGTTCAAAATTATGAATACAGATAGAATCTCTTCCTATTGGTCAAAAACTAGTTGACTCCAATTCAAAGCGGTTAGCAAAAGAACCAAAGTGACACTTCTTACACAACCTGCAGTTATGCTCTCGAATCGTGGCTTTCAAAAGGAATTACTTAATTATCTAAAGGGAAAATATGCAGACTACAGTAAACAGACAGGAGTGGAGCTAGCTGGACAGTTCTTGTAGAGAGTCAGCACTGGCAGAGCAGGTGGAATGGCCTGCTTCTGTGCTGTTGCCATTCTATGATTGTATGAAACAATGACTGCTGTTTGTTAAGATGAAAAATACTGTGGAAATCTGAAATAAAGATTCAAGGTGCTGTAAAAACTGCACAATGGTGGTAGCATCTATAGGGAGAGCGAACTGGGCTCTGAAAAAGATCATACTGGTCTCAACATTAACTCTTTCAGTATCTGCAGATGCTGTCAGACCTGCAAAGTTTTTCTAGCATTTTCACTTTTTGCTACACAGTTCATTTGCTGTTAAGTCTTTTCATGCTTTTGATATGAAAATGTAATGAGACAATATATAAATGCAAGTTCTTGAAATAAAACTGAACATATTTAAATGTTTTGGCCTATTTTGTGGAAATGTTTTAGTGTGTAATCATATGAATCTGTAAAATAGCAATTTTTTAAACTGTGTCCCTACATTACTACCATTTTCTCATGCTAATCTAGACTGAATTGCTTTGCACAATGACTTACTTTGCAGTGGCAGATTTGATACTGAATAACATGGCATTATGTACCAACAGCACCCAGCAAATAGCAATGTGATATTGTTTGAAGAGGGAAATTTGATCTCTTGAGTTTGTAACATGGATCTTTAGTGTTCAAATGCACAATCAAGGCAGAGTCCCGTATCTCTGTTTAATGCTTGATAGTGAAATCAGCACGCAGTACTGTATAGCAATGCTGTCCTCATCTATGAAGTTGGAGTCATAAGGCACGGAAACAGGCCCTTCAGCCCAACTCATCCATGCCGACCAGGTTTCCTCAACTGAACTAGTCCCATTTGCCTGTGTTTGGCCCATATCCCTCAGCTCTTCCTATGCATACGTCTGTCCAAAAGTCTTTTAAATATTGTAATTGTATCTGCCTCTACCACTTCTTCTGGCAGCACGTTCCATATACGCACCACTGTCTGTGAGAAAAAGTTGCCCCTCAGGTCCTTTTCGAGTCTTTCCCCTCTCACCCTAAATATATGCCGTCTTTTGCGTTTCCCTATCCTGTGGAAAAGACCTTGGCTGTTCACGTTATCTGTGCTTCTCATGATTTTATAAACCTCTATAAGGTCTCCCCCTCAGATTTTTACTCTTCGGCGAAAAAGTCCCAGCCTATCCAGCCTGCTCTTATAACTCAAACCTTCCAGTTTTGGTAACACTCTTGTAAATCTTTTTGTCACCCTTTCCAGCTTAATAACATCCTTCCTATAGCAGGGCGACCAGAATTGTATGCAGTGCTCCAAATGTGGCCTTACCAATTCTTGTATCACTATAACATGACATCCTAATTCCTGCACTCAGTGCCCTGACCAATGAAGACTATTACATCTGTAATTTTGGTAATGAACAGATTTGACTTTCGTTCTACTTCGTATCTCTATGAAAACTTTATCAAACAGGTTTTTCAGATCCACATTAACTCGGTGTTTTTGGGATGCATTTTATCATCACACACACAGAACACATAGTATCCCTACAGTGTGGAAACAGGCCCTTCAGCCCAACAAGTCCACATCGACCGTCAGACATCCCACCCAGACTCATCCCCCTCTAATCTACACATCCCTGAACACTACGGGCAATTTAGCATGGCTGATCCACCTAGCCTGCACATCTTTGGACTGCAGGAGGAAACCGAAGCACCCAGAGGAAACGTACGCAGACACAGGGAGAATGTGCAAACTCCACACAGAAGCCGCCCAAGGGTGGAATCGAACCTGGGTGCCTGGGGCTGTGAGGTAGCAGTGCTAACCACTGAGCCACCATGCCACCCCATCCTTGTGGTCTTTTGTGAATTGAAGTAACCCATGGACCAAATACTTAAAAACCAAAACAATTGCAGATGTTAGGAATCAGAAACAAAAACAGAAATTGCTGGAAAAGCTGAACTGGGTTCTGAGGAAAAGTCACTGGACCTGAAATGTTAATTCTGATCTCTCTCCACAGATGCAGCCAAACCTGCTGAGCTTTTCCAGCAATTTCTGTTATTGTTTGTGAGTAAATATTTAAAATATATTAGGACACTTTAAAAAAAAAACTTTGAAATAAAAAGAAAATGGAAGAGCTAATTGGAATTATGAAAGATTAAGCCAATACTTGCAAAATTAAGACAATGGTTTTTCAATTGTGTGCCTTTGTTTGGGCTGAAGGCTGAGATTAAAATTGTGAAAATAAAGCAAAAAAGGTTTAATGTACTGAGTGACTTACTAAAAGGTTTGCTTTGCTTAATGTTTTAGAGTCTTCATTTTTGAATCCTGAAGATACAGACTGTATCCCTAGTGGGTCTCCACCATGTGAGCCAGTGCTGGCCCTCGATACAGAGAAAATTCTGGTACATTATCCTGTTCTTCTTAATAAAGTACATGGGTACAGTAAATATATTTATTATGAATGCACTTTCATTTTATTATTTTGACATAAATATCACTTCAGTGCAGTGCTAGATTAAATACCAGCCAAATTTGTGAAGCATATTATTAATTATTTTGTACCTAGTGTTTTAAACCTGCAATTTACAATAGTTTGAGTTATGAAGCACCCACTGAAAAGAATTGAGTCAACTGGACCAGTTTCAGTCTGAAAATCTGTTCGTTTTATGACTAACTATATTTGGTTGCAGTTTTCTAAATTCAAATTATGAGGAAATAGTTTTTTTTCTAACTATGTGTGGTGTTGAGTACAGCAAGTGTCAGAATTATTCAGACTTTTTTACTTGTAGGTTTTTTTTTAAATCCTAAAAATTGGATATTTCAGGGACCAAGTATAATTAATTCTGGGTTATATTTTAAGGAGTTAAGTATTTTCACAGTAAATATCATGGGGTGGTTGCAATGTGGAAGGACACCATTGGGCACATTCTGCCTTGACCAGCTCTCTATAAGACTAATTCAACCAGTTGCTTTCCTTGCCTGTCTTCTACAGTCCTGCAATTTGTCCTTTTTAGATTTTATCCAATTCTGTTTGAAAACCATGTTTGAACCTATTTCCACAACATTCTCAGGCAGTGCTTTCGAGATGAGAGCTTTCCCTGCATTAAAAACAATGTTTTTCCTCATGTGGCAATTGCTTCTTTTATCAAACATCTTAAGTAAATGTCCTCTCAATATTTCCACCAGTGGGAACAATTTACATATCTGGTCTGTCCAGAGTCCTTACGATTTTGTCTATATATCAAGTCTCTTTTCAGCCTTCTCCAAAGAAAACTACCCAGCTTCTGTAATCTATTGTGTAAATAAAAATCCTCATCTCATCTGTTCTGCACCCTCACTAATAGCTTCACATCCTTTCAAAAGTATGGTGTCCAGAATTAGATGTAATGTTTCAGTTGAAGCTGAACCAGTGTTTTACGCAGGTTTATCTTAACATCCATTTGTACTCTGTACTCCCATATCTAAACTCTGAGATTCTGTAAGCTTTTTCAACTGCTTGTTCAACCTGTGTTGCCACCTTTTGCATATACATCACTAGGTCCCTCCGCCCTGGCATCCATTTGAAAATTATATGTTTTTGTGTATTGTCTTTCCCTGTTTTTCTTTCTAAAGTGGATCACTGGACAATTGTCTGTCCATTGCCGCAACTTGCCTAAGTCCTTTTGAAGTTCTACACTACCTTCCTCACAGTACACAATACTTCCAAGTTTTGTCATCAGTAAATTTTGAAATTGTACCCTGTACATCAAGAGAGGCAAGGAATTTCAGTTTAAGTCTTTTTCCAGTCCAAGTAGTAGCCATTGATTCCTGCTGTTACCTATCATTTAACTAATTTTATGTACATTTTGCTGCTGTCCTTTTTACATCATGAGGTCACAAAGTTGCTAGAGTTTTTTGAGGTTGAAGTGGAAGTATTCAAGAGTAGTGCAGTTCATTGTGTGATACCCAAATATTTCAGTACAGAAAATCTTCCAGAATTGTAATAGTTTCCAATTGAACATAAACAGGCACGTTTTAACAAATGGTTAAAACTTCTTTGCTAAAGAAGATCCTTTTGGTTAATTGGGTTGCAAAGGAAGAAATTAGAAACCCACCTCTAAACCACCTATGTTCGACTGACAATGCAGACCAGTGAGGAGCTCCTTCTGGCCTCTACAGTTCAGTTGAAGAGAGTTTGCTCACTCGCTCTCCTTAGCTTTACCACTGGCTGGGAAGAATGGGAAGCCATTGTGAGAGAAGACATTCAATTCTTTCATTCATTTTATAGGTTGTGTTTTGCAAGGAGCACCAGAACTTTTAAAAAATTCCAATAGCTTATCTAGAATTATCAACAGAAATTGGGGGAAAAATAATCAAACCCATTACATTGTAAACAGAGGTTGATTTATACAAGAGGGAAGGAGTGTTCAACAGGATTTCATCAAAAATGGTGTCAGTCAGACTACATTGAATTTTTATCACAGCAACCAAATATAAGATTCCACCATGTAAGCAAGGCATCTGCACTACATTCTTTGAAGATAATTGATAGTGTTGGGCAGAAATTGTTCCTTAATTTATGGAAATGATTTACAATTAAAACATATGTTACAGATTGTTGGTTTACTGCCTTTGCATCATTGCGTTATGTTTCTCAATTTTAGAGTCAAGCTAAAGTATTAACTGAACAGAAGAGATTCCCTTTTTCGAGTATTGATGAGAATACAAATGAGGAATTGGGTACGTGTTAGTTTGTTGGCTGTGTCAATGCCTTTTAATTTGGATCAAGTCAAGGAAACGACATCATTTTTTCAAAACAAGAATTGTATCATTTAAGCATGTCATGTTTCCTACTGTAGTAACAATTGTAGGACCTGCTCCAGAGCTGACTGTTAAAAGAGGCAAGAGCAGACACGATCTTCCATTGGCTCCTGCCACCTGTGAGAAGTACCAAGAAAGTCTCGCTAACCTAATCTGTTCTAATTTTCATCAAATCAACTTGTTTGAGCATGTTATGATACACTTTGAGGCAGGTAGGACTTGAACCTGAACCTCTGGACTCAAGGTAGGGACAATGCTACTGCACCGCAAGATCCCCTAATTTATTTTGTCGAAACAGTTCTTGGATGTTGCGTTAGATACTTTCTAATCAACTTGTTCAGTGCTTTATTACACACTTCTGGAACAAGTGCAACTTGAACCCAGGCCACCTACCTCAGAGATGGGGACACTACCACTGTGCCACAAAAACCCTCTTTGGATGCTGCATTACTTTTTAAAAAATAAGTTGATCCTGTTAAATAGGCCCTAGAGGGAAAATTTATTTATAAATATTTTTTAATCAGTTTGTTCAGACACACCTTTGGAGCAGATAGGACTTGAACACAGGCCTCCTAGTTCAGAGATGGAGACACTACTACTATGCCACAAGAACAGTGGCCCCACGTGGGTTCAGCTGTGCTACAGTTGTTCGATGTTGATTATCTGTGATGCATTTGTACATTGATGGTATAAAGTTGCAGAAACCCATGACACTATTAGAAAGAAAATGTAGTTTTGCAATATAACATCTTTCTTTGCTCACTTCTACCTGTAATGTCTTGAAGGATAGCTCCATAAATGTTTCACTTTTTTATATTTTTCTCAAATGGCTATCGCTAATGTTTGAACCCTCAATAGTGAGCCTATCTAGTTGAGCTATTTGGAGCACGAAATGTAATTATTACCTAAGAAGCATTGTTCCTGCCTTAACTTGGCAACCAGAGTCAAGATTGTTTCTGTAGATCAGCCCTCTGCATGGGAAAGGAAGTAAATCTTGGACTTTTGTATATTGCATTCAACTAATGAATGTTGCCACTAATGGCTTTTCAGGTCTGACAAACACAAAAGGAGTTCAGTATTTTAGTTGTTTTCAATATGTGAATATTAATGACCTTAATGGGATGTTGTATACCTGTGTTAAGCCTTGTGTCTTCAGAAATTGCTCAATTGCTGAATTTTTAAATTGGTGACTGTGACAGTTGATAATACTTACTTTTAGTTATTAAGCAAGGTGTGTTAAATGCTCCTCCCTTACAGCATTGCATTCAGTAAGCTGGCAATATCAGTATTTAATTTCTTAAAAATGATAAAGATTAAATAAAATAAAATAGTATTTATCTTTGAAACATAATACATTGGAGTGGAAATAGGCCATTTAGCCCATCGAGTGTGTTCCACAATTTAGTGGGATAGTGCCTTATTCCTACAACCCTTGATTCCCTCACTGATTAGAAATCTGTCTATCTCAGCCTTAAATACTTTTAACGAACCAGCCTCTCAAAGCATTCTGCAGTAAAGCATTCCAGAGATTTCTTACCCTCCTGAAACAAAAAGTTCCTCCCAATCTCTGTTTTAAATAGGCGACCCCTTATTCTGATATTATATCCTCTGGTCCTCTACTCTCCCACAAGGGGAAATCACTTTCTGCATTTATTCTGTCAAGTTCCCTGAGCAATTTGTATGTCTCAATAAGGTTGCCTCATGTTCTTCTGAACTCCAGTGAGTATGCCCCAACCTATTCAGCTCTTCATCATAAGAGTCCTTCCCTAATTAAGATTAATCTAGTGAACCTTCTCTGGATTGCCTCCAATGCCAGTGTACCTTTCCTTAGATAAGAGGACCAAAACTGTTTACAGTATTCCAGTGTGGTCTAACTAGTGCTTGAATAGTTTGAGAAAGACCACCGTGTTTTCATATTCCATTCCCTTTGAAATAAAGGCCAACATTCCATTTGCCTTCCCTATTACCTGCTGAAGTCAGATAATAGCTTCTTGTGATTTATGCAAAAGGTTTCCCATATCCCCCTCTGCTGTAGCTTTCTATAGTCTTTCCTGATGTAAATAATATTGATTCCTCTATTCTTCCCGCCGTAGTGCATAACCTCACATTTTACAACACTATGTTCCATCTGTCAAGATTTTGCCCATTCACTTAACCTGTCTGCAGACTCTCTGTCATCATCAGCACTTACCTTCCCATCTAGTTTTATGTCATCTGCAAACCTGGCTATAGTACATTCACTTCTGTCATCCAACTCACCAATATGTATCATAAGTAATTGTGGCCCAGCACTGATTCCTCCATTAGTTATAGATTGCTGCCTTGAAAATACACCCTTATCTCACCTGTCTGTCTTCTATTAGTTAGCTGATCCTCTATCAATGCTGATGTACTATCTCCATCATCTGGGCCCTTATCTTAATGTATGACACCTTGTCGAGAACTTCTTGGAAATCCAAATATGTTACATACACTGCTTCATCTTAATTTCTTTGGAAATGAACTGCAACATCCCTCAGGTTTTGATTCATTTTTAAGTTAATCCGTATTTATTTCTTCTCAGCATTTGGCTATGCCTTAATTGGAAACAACTTATATGATGAAGCAATTAAACACTTTTCAGTGCTGCTACAGGTATGTACATTTTATCAAAGTTACAGCAAAACTGTAAAACCTAGCTTTAGCCCTGCATGCGTATTTGTTTATGTGCCATTTTTTCTCCATAACAGATGCTTGCTCTGTCACTTGTGAATTAGATTCTGAACACATGGAGACTGAGTAATAGAATTTTTATTGCTGAACCAGTATTGAATGTAAAATACATTTCGTATATATTCCATTTCTTTTTCTAAACCTGATTAGCTGGAAAATTAGGGCATAGGCATTGAATGTATACCTCTGAGAGGACAAGTGAATATGTAGATTCACTTTAAATATATCATTTGTGGTATAATACAGTGTTAAATGTAGTGAGCCATAATGGTATAACAGGTGTAGCACCGTACAGATGCACATGTGTCTGACATAACTACATTGATATTACTTATCTTTCCTTTATTTTGATGCCTGAGAATAGGGAAACCCGGAACTAGTAGGTGCTATCTATGGAAGGGGAATAGCATATGGAAAGAAGGGTCTACAGGTCAGTATTTATTCAGTTCAAATTAAAGTCTGAGGTGTGATTTGTGAGAGTCTGTGATATTTCTATGAATTTATTACGATCTTTAATTTTTATTTACAATTTATGAATGAGTTTTATGCGAGCGCAGTAAATTTGCTGGCAAACATAGTTATAAACAAAGCTATTAATACCACTCATTGTTTCTTAATGATTGATCACCATTTCCCAAGGTGGTCTTAGAAAAGTTAGAGTAAGTGTGTAGGTGGGGAGATTACAGACCGAAATAAAGTGACTAGTATTTAAGATATATGACCCAACCCATTCATGCTGGTGTTTATTCATGCTGGCATTTCTTCTTTAAATGCTTTTATATTATTCGCTTCAATCACGGCCGATGGTAGTGAGTTCTAAGTTGTCATCACTCTTGGAAGAAAGAAGTTTCTAATGGTTTCCCTATTGGATTTCTTGGTGACTATCTCACATCAATGACATCAAATTGTGCGCTTCCCCACTGGAGGAGAGATTCTGTCTGCACCAACTCTGTTAGAACCTTGTAGAATTTTAATGACCTCTATTTTGTCACTCTATAGAACTCTTTAAATGGGGTTGAACCAATGTTCGATACATGCTTAGCAGACCTTCGTTACTTTATTATCCCTCTAAAAATGAAATCTAACACTTACGGCCTTACTACCTTGTGGCATGACTTTGATTGTTATATTTGTACTCTGGTCCGTTTTGTTTCCTTCAGCAACAAGACTTGTGCCTTTCAAGCAGTAAGTGACCTGCTTGTTCTTTGTAACTAAATGACTTACATTATATTTATCAGTGTTAACTCACTGGTATTCAAAGTCAAATTTATATTTCAGGATATCAAAAATGCTGAGCTTGCACTCTTTGAGCTGAACAGAGTTATAACCTTAGAACCGAATGCACCTGAGGTATTTGAGCAGAGAGCAGAGGTAAGATTTATTTTGGTTCATTGACTTCATTTATATTTCTGATGACATGTTTGTTGTCATGGAAAGCAATTAGGATGGTTTGTGTGCACATTATGATATTGATGTCCCTGTTTTCGGCAGATTCTGTCTCCCCTGGGTCGAATTAGTGAAGCTTTGAATGATCTCAGCAGAGCCATTCAGCTGCGCCCATCAGCACGTCTGTACAGACATAGAGGCACCCTGTACTTCATATCCGAGGTGTGTGCATTAATAATGATGCATGCTGTACTTAGCCATAATTTTTGTACTACAATAATGATCTAAGAACCCAGCCATAAAAATTGCATTTTGTAAGTAGTGCTTGTTATGACACAAAGTTATATTTCAACAATTGTAGCTAAAACTAGTGTTTAAACATGAATCAAGCAAAGGGGGAGCTCATCAAAATTAAAACAAAATGTTGGAGCATATAGAATAGATAAAACCGCATTACCGTTTGAGTCTGCAAAGTGCAGAGCATAAATGACAGTTGACAAGACACATGAAAGCCAAATTCTTGAGGCAGACAATTTTTTTTATATGCTTGCTGAAACGTTTAGCAGATCTGTGGACAAGCCAATTTGATAAATCAGCTGATTTAAGCAGTGAATAAGTAAACCACAGACTGCTGGTGTCCCCAAATCTGGTCGTGGGTCTATGCTAAATTAACTGCTCTTAACTGAAAACGCAAATGGGCATGTTACAGGTTGGTACAGTGCCTTTGGTGAATGGAAAATTGGCCAGGTATGCACTTGTCTTCACTATCCGGCTGTCTTGACTACAAGTACATTGGTATAGGTCAGGCTTCCTGTAAAGAAATACCAGAAAAACACACTCTCAACTTTGATGTTGATGAAATACTGAACGCACAACCAGTAAAAGTGTAACCATAAATCAAAAATGAATTAACATTTTTGTGAAAGGCAGTGAAGAGAGGGATTTCTGTGTGAGTGAGTACGCTTCGTTACTGGACGATGTAACTATCTTACAAGACCATAAGCCATAGAAGCAGGAGCAAGCCATTTAGCCCATTGATTCTGCTCCATTGATTTGATGAAATCATGGCTGATCTGATCACCCGCAGATCCACTTTTCTGATTTATCTCCTTAATCCTTGATCCCCTTACTGATTAGAAATCTGTCTCTCTCAGCCTTGAATATACTTGGCGATTCAGCTTCTACAGCCCTGTGTAAAAAATTCCACAAATTCACTACTCTCCAAGATATTCCTCCTCATCTCTGTTTTAAATGGGTGGCTTCTTATTTTGAGATTATGTCCTTTGACCCTAGACTGCCCCAGAAGGGGAAACAACCTTTCTGCATCAATTCCGTCAAGTTCTCTAGGCAGCTTTTGTGCTTCATTAGGTCACCTCTCCTTTTTCTGAACGCCACTGAGTATAATAGGTCCAACCTCCTCAATTTCCTCTTGTAAGACTTTCCCTCCATACTGTTTCAACCAAGTGAACCTTTTCTGGACTGCCTTCAATACCAGCATGTATTTTTCCTTCGAAAAGGAGCCCAAAACTGTTCACAGTATTCCAGCTGAATCTCATAGTTTGAGAAAGACCTCCCAATTTTTATACTCCGTTTCCTTGGAAATAAAAGACAACGTTCCATTTCTCTTCCTGATGACCCTCTGAACTTGTATGCTAGCCTTTTGTGACTTATGCATGAGGACTCCCAAATCCCTTCTGTTGCTTTCTGAAGTCTTTCTCCACTTAAATAATAGTCAGCTCCTCTGTTCTTTCTGCCAAAGTGCATAATCTCTCACTTCCCCACATTATATTCTATCTGCCGTGTATTTTTGACCAACTTGCTTAACTTGTTTATATCTCTTTATTGACTCTCGATTACTTGCCTTCCCAACTATTTTTGTGTCGTCCACACGCATGAATATTGTACATTCACTTTTGTCATCCGGGTCACTAATATATATTGTAATTGTGACCCAGCACTGATCCCTGTAACACTTCATTCATTACAGGTGTCATTCCTGAACATGACCCCTTATCTCAACTGTCTTCTGATTATTAGCCAATTCTCTATTCATGCTAATATACTACTTCAACACCATGGGCTCTTATCCTATTAAGTAACCTAATGTATGATACCTTCTCAAATGCCTTCTGAAAACGTAAATATTTTACATCCACAGCTGCCCTGTTTGTCACTTCCTCAAAGAATTCTAATATATTTGTCAGACATGAATTCCCTCTTGTGAAGTCAGGTTAACTCTGCTTGATTGTATTATGCACTTCTAAATGCTTTGCTTTATATCCTTTATAATATGCTTTAACATTTTCCCTATAACAGGCTTTGAGCTAACTGGCAGCCCAATTTCAATCCCACCTGCTCTAAAGGTGTGTAATAACATCTCTTAAAAAGGTTGATTAGAGAACACCTATCTGTTGTCTCCTTCCCTTTTTTAACATCAAGGTGTTATATTGGTAGTTTTCCAATCTGCAATTTTTCCAGAAGGTGAGGATTCCAGTGCATCCATTATCTCTATAGCTCCTTCTTTTAATGTCCTAGGATGCATCCCATCAGGTCCTTAGAGGAGCTTTACTAAATTGATTCCTGGAATGAGCAGGTTGTCTCATGAGGACAGGTTGGATAGGCTGGGTTTGTTTCCACGGGAGTTTACAAGGGTGAAGGATGACTTGACTGACGTTGAGGATCCTGAATGGTTCTGACAAAGTGAACATGGAAAGGATGTTTCCTTTTGTCCGTGAGTTCAGAACCAAAGGATACTGCTTTAAAATTAGCAGTCACTGTTTTATGACGGAGAATTTTGGAAGAATTTTTTTTCCTGAGAATTATGAACTCTCTGCCTTAGAAAGCAGTTGAAGCAAGGGTCCCTGATTATTTTTAGAGCAGAGATAGATCATCCCTTCCTAAGGTGGATCATCACTTCTTAAGAAGGGCGTACATGGGAATGTGGAATTCAGAACACAAACAGATCAGTCATGATCTTGTGGAATGATAGAGCAGTCTTAAGGGGCCAAATGGTCTATTCTCCCCCTGTTTTGCATCTTTATGAACTTATCAAAAAGAATGTAATGAAAGAATTGGCGTTTTATTGGCATAAATAGATCCCAGGGCAACTTGATACTTTTCCATTTCCCCTTTCCATGTGGGCAGTTGTCCTCATTGAGGCGTGACTGATTTACAATGTGCGCTCCATCTCACCAAACACGGTTATAAGGAAAATAGTATTTGATATGTTTGGGTAATCAAATTGGAAGAATGGTTATGTTACCACATTTTTAAAAAACTTTGACTAGTTTTATTTCAAAGTTTCAAATAAGTTTCTAGCTTTTGTGTAATTATATCATCTAGGATTATGCAGCAGCACACGAAGACTTTCAGTTATCCTTGGAAATGAAGAAATATCAACCAATAGCAATGCTGTACAAAGGTTTAACCTTCTATCACAGAGGTATGCTGAAGGTGAGTGTATTGTGTAAAGAATAAGGATATCGAACCAAATCCATCAGCTTCAGATTATTTGAGAAAACCAGAATTACGTATGATGCTAAGATATTCATTTATAATTATACCCTTTAGATAACTGACAAATCATTTAAATTATTTGGTAGCAATATTTCCACAACTTGTGAGCTGGGTGGATTTATCTCTGGTGAACGGAATTGACCTACTGAGATGCAAGAGTTATAAACTTCCATCTATAAAAGGTGTTGTCTGTTTTTCCAGAGTATCAACTCCTGGATCAATTTGTTGTCTTTCATTGCTTTTTTTTTTCCCTCAAGCTGGTTTAAGTCTCATCTCCCTTGAAGGATTTTGAAGGAACTTGTATATCTAAGTAATGTGACCATATCTGGAAGTTATAGCTATATACTTTTATCTTCTAAAGCCATTATCCCAGTCAAATATATGTTTACTGATGTTGCAGAAATGTCATTTTATGTATTTTTGATTCAATACTTCCACAGATTCTATAAAGATCGCTAGAAAAATTACCAGAAGAATTATAAATAAATAGCCCTTGAATATTGAAATGTTGGTACCTGGGGATGCAAAGTTCCTTGTTTAGTCCATAGCTCACAGGTCTTTTCTCAGAAAGATTGCTTGTAGGTAAACTTAAGATGGAGGCTCAGTACCTGGTGCAGCATATTTTGTTTTATTGACCCTTTCTGGTTTAATTAGCATTAACTCCTTTCTTTCCGAGAATTCAATCAGACCACTGCAGTCCATCTGAGGGCCACATTTAAGGCAATTCTTAGAGCATTTCTACAGTAGCCTCCTTCAGCTCCATGCAATCCCTGTGATTGAGATGGGGAGTTCACAGTTAGGATTGGCATTTTACTAATCTATGCTACAGTGTATTGAGGCTCAGTATTTTGGGCCACAATGTTGTCTTTGGTATATTAAAATATATCCTGTTCTTGCAGTGAATAGTGTTAATTACTTGTGGTTTGTGATGAGCTATTCAGTTAATGATCTAAATAATGATTTAGAGAAGAATTCTGCTGCAAACTAGGCAATTTGTATTTGTTTCATGTGATTAGGTAGTAAACTAAATCTTGTTTTTGTCCTTTGCTCTTGTAGGAGGCAATTGATACATTTAAAGATGCCATTAAACTCAAAACAGATTTTACAGATGCTTATAGAAGTCTAGGCCAAGCATACAGGTTGGTTTAGTTTTAATTTTGGTGGGAAGGGAAGTAATAAATTGATTTTAATTTAGTTTTTAGTTGATTTTTATTCACTAAATTGGAACAAAAATGAAGGTACAGACCAGCAATAGTAGACTTCTGTAATTTGACCTTCTACTTGGATTGTTAGACTAGCTTACTCCTCCACTGACTCTTCCATGATATCTATTTATTTTTATTAATCCTTTATAAACAAAACCAAGAGTTCTAGTACAGAAAATCACTTTAGCTGGAGCAGGCCCTTCAGCGTTTTTGAGAATTTTTCAAGCATGTTGTTGTGCAGCATGGTGGCTCATTGGTTAGCACTGCTGCCTGTCAGCACCAGGGACCTGGGTTTGATTCCAGCCTTGGGTGACTGTCTGTGTGGAGTTTGCACATTCTCCCCGTGTCTGCGTGGGTTTCCTCCGGGTGCTCCGGTTTCCTCCCACAGTCCAAAGATGTGCAGGGTGGGTGGATTAGCTATGCTAAATTGCCCATAGTGCCCAGGGGTGTTTAGGTTAGGTGGGTTAGACATAGGAAATGTAGGGGAATGGGTCTGAGTGGGATGCTCTTCAGAGGGGCTGTGTGGACTTGTTGGGCCGACTGGCCTGTTTCCACACTGTAGGGATTCTAAAGTCTAACGTCTTCAACAATTCTCTTAAAAAATGAGTCTGCATCAATCAGCCTATTTACTCATCTCTGCCCAGTTAGTGTATTATTTCATATGTTCAAGCGGTGGCTTTTACTGTCAAAGGTGGGCATTTATTGCCCTTCCTTAACAGCCCTCTTACAAGCGGTGATGAGACTTTTTGACAATGGAGTAATTTGGTAGCCCATTTAGACGGCAGTTACAAATCAACCACATGGCTGTGTGTCAGAAGTCAAGTTGGCTAGATTGGGTAAGGACAGCAGATTTCACTCCCAAGAGACGCTAGTTAGTGAAGTAGCTGGATGCTGTGACAATCTGGTCATCACATGGACACCACTTTCTTCTGGATTGATTTTCATTCATTAACTGAATTGTCTGCTGAGATTTGAACACGTGTCACAGGATCATTAATCTGGCCCTCTGGATTGTACTGCAGCAACATAACCACTGTTCCCATGTCTTGTAGCTTTTGACTCTCTGCTCCACAGGGAACATTTCTAGCTGTACCTGCAGCTGCCTTACCAAACTGAAATATTTCAGCCTTCACATTATTATTTTAGTGATATACATAAAAACAACTGGTCCAAGCAAATATTCAAAGTGAACATCTAAATTCCAAACATGACATCCTTCACATTCATTTTTTGGTTACAGTGTTTCAGATTTTAATGCTTTTCTTTCAAGCATGTCTGGCCTAGATTATGGAATACTTTTGTGTTCTGGATGAAAGAACACTTCATTCAATTTTAACTAAATTGGTAATTAGTAAAGTTTGTAGTTTTCTCGTGGACTGCTTGCATTATTTTCTGCTCCCTTTGTAAGTGGTGAACAAGAAATGTATCCACTTGTATGGAATGTTTGGGTACAAGCTGAGACCACAGTTCAACTTGAGCATATAGCTGCTTTGTTCGTTCAACTATTTTCTCAGTGTTCCCCTGGCAGATTGGACTTGAAAGTTTGTTCTGCAATCTTGGGAGAGACTGATGAATGTGGAATTAGCATATACCATTAAAACTGAAGGAAGATAAGTAAACGGCTTATAAATCGATTGATATTGAACATACTAGTGAACTTGACAATTTTCCAAGCCGGGTATGAATGGGACTTTTTTTTTTAGCCCAAGTACACTCTGAAGGATTATTAGAATGTCATGATGTGGTATATATGCAATCCACAGAGTGGCACAGGCATGATAAATTAAGAGTTATATTACTGGCTCCTTGTTGCTTGCTAGCCAGCAGCCTGTGCTTATATCTAATAGTTGATTTACTACTAAGAGTTCAGAATGAATTTGAGAAGGGATCATTTTAAAATTCAGTACCAGTTGGAATTCAACAGAAGCCAGCATGAAGGTGGTAAACTTCACCTCTCTGCGTTAATCAGATAACATGATACCTGATTTGATTGATTTATTGTCACGTGTACCAAAGTACAGTGAAAAGCTTTGTTTACGAGAAGTACAGGTAGATCATAGTGAGCAAGGATGCACAGATCAAAAAGACTTAGATAGAGGCATACAGGTTACATTGCACAGGATGTGTTCTAGGCGAGATCAACATTAGCAAGATCCGCGTTACTTGAGGCTAGAGAGTCTATTCATCAGCCTAATAATGGCCGGGAAGAAGCTGTTACTGAACTTGTTTATGTGTGATTTCAGACTTCTGTATCTTTTGCCTGACAGAAGAGGTTGTAGGAAATCATTACTGGGGTACGATGGGTCTTTGATGTTGGCATCAACATCTGTGGCAGCCAGCTGTGTAAACCTTCAGTGTTTTGTTTTTCTCCAAACTAGGGGCTAATTTGTGTTAATAAAGGCTGCTTAATATATCTGAATAACAATCATAATTCCCATTATTTATTTATTCATGATGGGCAACTTTACTTGTGTTACTTGTGGAGAAAAATTGGCATATGAGGCTGATGCTTTCTATTGTGAAACTGCATTTTCCTTTAGAGAGTTGGGTGACTTTGAAGCAGCTATGGAAAGTTTCCAAAAGGCCTTAATATTGAATCAGAACCACATTCAATCCCTTCAACTGAGAGGAATGATGCTTTATCATCACGGCAGTCTCCAGGATGCCTTGAAAGACTTTAAGGTATGATACATTTACAGATATTTTTCAAGTGATATTAAAAGATTTTTTCAGATTCATTTCTCCTCTCACTCAGTCATAGAATCCACACAGTGCAGAAAAAGTCCAATCAGCCCACTGAGTCCACACTGATCCTCAGAACAGCATCCCACCCAACCCACATCCCATTCCTGTACCGTGGCTAACTCCCCTAACCTGCACATCCCTGGACACTAAGAGGCAATTTTTAACATGGCCAACCCACTGAATCTGCACATCTTTCTGACTGTGGGAGGAAACCAGAGCACATGGAGAAGACCCACAAGGGGAGAACATACAAACTACACACACACACACACACACACACACACACACACACACACACTTGCCCAAGAATCTGGGTCCCTGGTGCCATGAGCCGGCAGTGCTAACCTCCCAACAATTTTGACGTTTACTCTGGGTTGTAGAAATCAGAAGGTATTTGACTCTCTCTCTGATCTGTGTCAATGCTGCTGCTAATATTTATGAACTGACCAGAATTCTCTGATTGAGAGATAGCAAGAACTGCAGATGCTGGAGTCAGAGACAACACAGTGTGGAGCTGGAGGAGCACAGCAGGCCGGGCAGCATCAGAGGAGCAGGAAAGTTGATGTTTCAGGTCGGGACCCTTCTTCAGAAACTGGGAGGGGGAAGGAGGCTGAAAAATAGAGGGAGGAGGGGTGGGGCTGGGACCGGGGAATGTAGGTGGGATGGTGATAGGTGAGTACAGGTAGGGAGTGGTGGGAATTGGTTAGAGAGGTGGGAGGGAAGAGTCCATCTCAGAATTCTCCGATTTGTTTGTTTTTCTTTTCCTTTCCTTCATATGAGTGGGAGCTTACATTGGCATTTGACAACAGAGCAGTCAAAACCACAACTGCCTTGTAAACAAAAAAAAATTACTTTCTATATGCTGGCATGTATCTAATTTTTTTTTCTAATCCACAATGAAGAGCCAGCTAGTCCAAACAAGCCTAAGATTGAGTGCTAGCATAAACTTCAACATATTTTATCATACTTAAGAGAACTGCTGTAGCCATTTGACCAAAATGCTTTTTCTGAATGACATTGATATGAAAAATGTGATGTTGTAGTTGGCATCTGGTTTTCTTTACTATGTCCAATGTGACAGCAAAATATGGGAGCATTGAAATTAGCAGAAAGAGAAGAAATTATGCTTCCTTGTTACATATCTCTCATCTTGGGACTCAGATAATGCCAGCACAGAATTGACTGCTTTTTTGGGTGTGTGGTGTTTTTTTCGACCAGTCTATTTTTGGGAATCAAAGTATTTCATTTTATTTCAGTGGTCTGTGCCAGTAGGGAATTCTGTTGCCTTGGTCCATGATATTTATTGTGGATTGATTTAAACAAAAGTCTTTTAATGAGACTTAAAGCGTGATACTTTGAGAGTTTGGATTTCTTGATGCATATTAAATATGCTTAAATATCCATGTCTTTGAATGTTTGTTTTCCAGTTTGTCTGAAATTGCGACTGACATTGCATTAATCCGGGCATTAAACACATGTTATAACTATAACTATACTATTCACTAGTCCAGCTAGTGGAGTTGTCGATGCAAATCCCATGACAAACCACTGAAAATAGCTTGACCGCTGGATTGTTGGTGTGAAGCTTAGCAGTGCGCCCTGCTGCTTCCAGTGTTGCAGTCTCAACTCCGTTAATTGTTGTATCAGTTTTTGTGTTCCTCAACTACCATCTCGGTAAGATGCTCCAAAACCATGCTTCTTCAAATCTGGAGCCTCTCATTCCACTGCAGGTATTTCATGTGTCTAATCCAGCTGCTTACTCTGCATATTTCAGCTTCCTTCAAATCTCTTGAACCATGAATGCTGTTTCATCCTCTCTGACTGCAACACCATATCCGGTTTAAGTTTGAAGCGCGGGAGAAGTGTCTTCTTTTCTCAGAATTGCTGTTTATATTGAATGTTTGTGAAGGTCTATCTACTGTTCTTCCAAGCACTCCTAATCATCTTCATAATCAATATTGTTTGTTGATTTCATACCACTCCAACACCTGATGATTGTAATATGTTGTGCTCTAAAGTGGCTGCACAAGTGCCAGACAGATCTTGCATCAAGAAAGGCCCTAATAATGTCTTCATAACATTGAATAGCATTACTATTTCTGAATCGCCTGCTTTCAGCATGATGGGGGCTACCAATGACTAGAAACGGAATCAGAGCAGCCATATAATTATTCTAGCTGTAAAAACACATCGGATGATGGGAATTCTGAGCAAATAACTAGGCTCTTGACTCCCTAAAGTCTGTCCATCATCTACAAGGCATGCGTGTGATGGAATGCTATCCCATTGCCTGGGTGAGTGCATCTCCAACAACAGCCAAAAGAAAAAGTTTGACACCATCCAGGGCAAAGCAGTCTGTTTGATGGCATCGCATCCATAATCTTAACATTTTTTACTCCTAATACACAGTACAAGATGCAATTTGGCAACTCACCAAGGGTCCTATGATAATACTGCCTACATTCACGACCTTTATTACCAGGATGAACGAGGGCAGCAGATACATGTGAACACCCCCACAGCAAGTTTCCCGTCTTTGTCATTCCTTTATACTCCCCAAGTCAAAATTATAAAATTCCCTTCCTAGCAATACCAGGGTACACCTGCACCACTTAAGCCACAGCAATTCAAGAATGTGGCGCAGCACCAAGTTCTCAGGCAATTGGGGATGCACACATGCATACATACCCTACACAAAGCTAGTTCCATCATCTGCTAATCCACATAATCCTGCTCGCTTCTCCAGATTTTCTCTCTTCAGTTTGTTGATTTCTGTTGTTAAGATCCTAATTTATCTTCAGGTATTTTATCTATTTGTACTATTTTAAATTGATTTAGTTCACTGTTAGCTATTGTTATGGACCAGACCAAATGCCCTCAAAATATGTTAAGAAGATAGTCTAGACTTCAACTTTTCTTTATTTTAAACATAAATGTAAGGTGTGGCCTTCCAGATGTAATTTGATCAGTTGAACTACTCAACTCTAATGTAAAAATAAAGTTAAAATACAGACAAAATAAAAATAAAATAAAGGAATTGGCTTAATTATGACTCGACTGTAACTATCAAAATGCTTAACAAAATAATAAATTACTCATTTAACTGTTCCAATATAGTAACGTCCCATAAACACACCCTTCGCAAAGACAAATTCAGTAAAATAGATTGTTTCATTTGTAATTCTAGCAGCAGAAAGAGAGCCCCAGCTTTTAGCTGTAACAGAAAGAGGAACAAGAGATTCCACATCCAGCTTCAAGTCCGGGGCGGCACGGTGGCTCGGTGGTTAGCACAGCGCCAGGGTCCTGGGTTCAATTCCTCCCTCAGGCAACTGTCTGTGTGGAGTTTGCACATTCTCCCTGTGTCTGCGTGGGTTTCCTCTGGGTGCTCTGGTTTCCTCCCACAGTCCAAAGATGTGCAGGCTAGGTGGATTGGCCATGCTAAATTGCCCGTAGTGTTCAGAGATGTGTAGATTAGGTGGGCTACAGGGGGATGGGTCTAGGTGGGATGCTCTGTGGGTCAGTGTGGACTCGTTGGGCCGAAGGGCCTGTTTTCACACTGTAGGGATTCTGTGATTCTATGATCTATGATCCCAACTACTGCTGCTGAAGGCTAAAACTAAAAAAAAAAATTCCTGGTTCTATGGAAGCTTGACCTCACCCATTCAGACTGCTTTTATTGTTCCAACAGTTTTTTAAAAAAAAAGCCAAGACCTTGGCCTGCTGTGTTCATCCAGCCCTGCACCTTGTTACCTCAGAAGCTGTTTACTTTATTGGCTTTTAACAGACTCCTCAGCACCTCTGTCTCTATCTTTCTTCATTAGACAAAAACCAGGACAAAATGCACCTCTTAAAGCCATAGAAACAATTCATGCCTACCTCTTGTCTTCTGCATATTACAGCATATTGTCTATAAATAGTCCTCCCTCTTTCAAGTGCTTTCTTGTGCTTGTAAGAATTTTGTTTTCTAAAGTAGTTAATTTTTTCTTTCTTACAGTTCAACCTTCTGCATCCATTGACCTTTTCAACTATACTTTTTTTGCTTCTTTTCTGATGTATATTGGAACTCGATCAGCCTGCATGTTTAGGTGCCCACTCATTGGTTTGGACTAATTGCAGCACAACCTTAGTCTTTGTAGTCTTCTAGAAGCCACCTTATGTTAACTGAAAAGCTACGTTATGGGGATGAATGTTAGTTCATGCCTTGAATTTGCCATGTTTTCCAAACTTATTAGTAACAGACTTTGGTTTTAATGTCGCCTTTGCATATTTACCAACTTTTCAACATTCTCAATGCTGCTACTGGCCATTATTTGGGTAAGTATGGTGAAGGAGCTAGGGATCAGTTTAACATTGTTTAAGTATCAATTTCTATAAATACTACCACATAATTTATGAAGTTTGAGAAATTAACTCAGTAAATGTGCTTGGTTCCTTTTTCAAAAAAAAACGTAGGGGTGCCTGCAGTTGGAACCATACAATGAGGTTTGCCAGTACATGAGAGGCCTGGGCCACGTTGCTATGGGCCAGTTTTATGAAGGAATTAAAGCTCAGACTAAAGTGATGTTAAATGACCCACTTCCAGGTCAGAAAGCGAGTCCGGAGTTTCTCAAAGTGAAATACCTCAGAGGTGAGTTGTGCTCTATTATGCTTTAAGTCTAGTTTTTCTGATGATATATACCTTTTTAAAAAGTACTTGTGGATATTTTGAATGTATTTCTCCCACCATATTGGGAATACTGAACAGATCTTTCATTCTGTCATCTTACTGTGTTAATCTAAGCAAATCATTTGAAATACAGCTTAACTACCAGATCCATTGTATTCATTGAATATTATTATTGTACTACTTCATTATAATATTTTCTTGTTACGATGTTCTTATGAAATCTGTTATAATTTAAACCACTGAAGTTATGTATGCTTTAAAGAAAAGCACCACTTCAATTCTTAAATAGGTCTGTAATGTTTTATAAACTTTGCTTTTACATTTGCCTGAAAGCCTCCATGTGGATGAAAGAAATAGAGAGTCGGGTATTGAAAAAGGGCACTTGTTGCAGGTGACTGGTTGATAATGCAACTGAGAACCAGGTTACATATTGATACTTCAAGGAAAAAATGAGGAAGGAAGTAAGAGTGGCAGCAGGAAAATGAGAAGGAGCTGATATTGATTTCAGGCAAGGTAATGGTGTAGTGGTCATGTTACTGGACTAATAATCTAGAACTCTAGGCTAGTGTTCGAGGTATAGGAGTTGGAATTCCACCATGGAAGATAGTGAAATGTGAATAAAAGTCTGGAATTAAAGCTAGCTTAATGGTGACTGTCTAACTGCTTGACAGCTGTACAAATCCATCAGATTCACTAATGTCCGTTTGGAGAAGGAAATCTGTCATATTTGGAGTCTGAACAACATATGATCCTAATGTGGTTGACTTCTAACTGTACAAGGAGAGATCGGCAATAAGTGCTTGCCTTGCCAGTGACAGCCACGACCCATGAGCAAACTTTATATATAAAAAAATCCAGAAGTCGTCTTTAGGCAATTGAAGAGTAAAAGATTTTAAGAGGAGGGGTGCAGCTGATTAGGGATCAAAAGATCAATCTACAAATGGATGAGGGCAAGATGAGTACTTTATCAAGGCAGAAGATACTGCCAAAGTCATAGTAAAGGAGGAGATAGTTTGTGGGCTAAACATTGGTCGAGTCAGTATTTGAAAGGAAGGCAGGATACAAAGTTGATAAGTAATTGTACCTTGATCATATACATCTGAGGATACAGAGGGAAGTGAGGATGGAAATTAAGAAGGCAGTATCTGTATTATTCTGATCCTTCTTGAAAACAGCAATGGAACTGAGGGCTGGGAGATTAGCCAACGGCTACACCTTCATTGAGAAAATGGTGAAAGGAGAAACCCAGCAACTATAGACCAGTCAGATTAACCTCAATGGTAACAAAACTTGAAAATGATAACAAAATGCACAATTCCTTGTGGATCAACTATGGATTAACGAAGGAAAAACAACACAAATTTGCAAAGACAAACCAGTTGAGTTTAACTAACTTGGTTTTTGATGAGATAATAGGGTTAATGTATATATGAACTTCATGAAGACATTTGTTGAAGTGCCATGTATCAGACTTGCTAGAAAGCTAAAGTCCATGAAAAAGAAGGGCATATTGGAACATGGGAATGAAGCTGAAGGGGAAGGGCAGATGGAGAAAGTGCATAAACGATGTACGAGATCTTGGGCTTCGTAAATTGAAGCAGAGTATGAAAGCAGGTACA
>NC_063340.1:81598610-81608635 GCF_021869965.1 Rhincodon typus
CAGGAAAGCTGACGTTTCAGGTCTAGACCCTTCTTCAGAAATGAAATGAAATGAATCATTTCTGAAGAAGGGTCTAGACCTGAAACGTCAGCTTTCCTGCTCCTCTGATGCTGCTTGGCCTGCTGTGTTCATCCAGCTCTACTCTTTGTTATCTCAGATTCTCCAGCATCTGCAGTTCCTCCTATCTCTGAAACAGTATGACCCTTGAAGCCCACTGTATTCAGTGACATTTGTTTATTTTTCTTGTTTGTGGGTTTTTTAAGTTATGTGAGCCTGAAGGTTTGGAAATGGCTGTTAATGTTCTCTGGGTGGGGCAAGTCCTAAATCTGAATGTCAAGATCAATGAGTACCAGCAACCACAACTGTGCCCCTGTGAACAGGGGCATTGATTTAAAAGTTGTCAAGTGTATGCACTTGTATGACCCACGAAAGTACAAATCCCTGGATGATTGGTATTAATCAGCTTGCACCATTTGAGAGAGTAGTTTTGCTGCTACGATATTCCATCACAATATTGCAAATTTGGGGATGAGAGAGAATTAATGTTAATGAGGCAGTGGTAGAGAACATTTAAGTGTACCACTTGTACACCGTCTAAACACTGTGAGCAGACCTTCTAGCACTCTCAGCTTAATTTTGCATAAAGTGATTTCCTGATATATGGGAATCTCCCGGTTCTCTTAACATGAGGATGTGAGGTAATTGTCTGTTTGTTGATTTCATAAACTTTAGTTGACGTTTTCAATCACTTGTGTTCTGCTAAACCCAATCCTATCAACAGTAAATAATTATATCCTCTCTTCCTCAGGGGTCAAATAATTAACATGCGGTACTTGGCATATTTCGACAAAATACTGAACTTCATAAAAGACAGAATTCTTGTTTATCATGGGTAATTCACGTTTTTTAATCTTGCTGGACATTGCAAGTTAACCTTTCATGCTGTTATTCTATAATCAAAGGAACAACTTTAACATCCACAGTTCAAAAATACTGAGTGCTTGAAGAGATCTGCAACTACCGTGGATGCTTTTATTCACAATACAATATATTTAATGGTGGTTCTGTTGAATGCTTTGGTTTATTTTGACCAGTTTTGTAAGTATTGGAGGGGTTAGGGAGGCAATTTCAGATGTTATAATCCCTGTGAATAGTGATAACTAGGTAACTAATACAATAAACGACAGAAAAGATATACCCCACTCTCCAAACTGGTAACAAAATTGAACATTTCATGTCCAAGTTGTATTTCACTGCTTTTATTCTGCAGCTTTGCATTTTTTACAGGAATCAGAACAACATCACTCCCAGCTTCCCAAGAGTTCACTTCTTCCCAATTTGCCAAGTTCTAGTGTCAAATGACTACCAGAAGGCACTTCTGAGAAGAGGAGCAGTCCCAAACTGAATAGTAGCAGTAAGGTCTGCTCTGGTGGTTCTTTCTCCTCAAGCCCCTCTTCCCCCACCCTCCCAAACCATGCCAGGGTATATCTTCCTGATTCCTTGGATTGCCACGGGATGCATTTCTTTGACCAGAGACCATCTCGTCTCCTGAATTTCTGCTTGGTGATTCAGAGAGAATCATACTGCTGACCATACAGTGGCAGCCTTTGAGTTTCTTTCTTCTCCTTTATTTTCTTTTTTGGCCAAAAACTTGAAGATTGAAATTCCATCCACAGTTAGTCCAGTTGGGTTTACGTTATTTACAGATGTGAATATTTTGTATTTTTCTCTCTTGTCCTCCCTGAATCTGTGGTAACAAGGCACCTAGGCTTGATGTCAGGCAGATCTTGAAGTGGATTGCATGACCCTATTCATTACTTTTTTCTACTTGGAATTAGACAGACAATCTCATTGCACTATCATCTCAAAAAAAACTTCCAATCATAACACATGTTTCCTGTAAGCTGGAGGCATGACAGTAATAGGAAGCAAGGGAAGAAGTTTTTATTCTGAATGTTTGCCCAAATGATATGGGGCAGGTTAGATGAACCAGATAGTCTTTTCCTGTTCTGCAATTTTATATTTCTTGTAGTTTTTCAATTGTGTATGAAAAGGAGTAAGAGAAATAAGGTAAATTTGACTTCATTTACAATTAAGAGACCTTTCTAAACATGAAAGTAACTTTTCCCTCCTCTCCTCTAGTACTAATAATCCCAAAGGCCTTTCTGAAGTGAGAGATGCCCTGGAGAAAGTGAAAAAAATCGAGGACCTCCTTCCAATTATGAAAGTAAATTCACCATAGAAACTCTCCTCACATTTTTAAAGAATATTTTTATTATTATTTCAGAGCTGGTATCTTTAGTTATTGATGTTAAGATTGCATTTTCACTTCTGTTGTCTGGGTTTGAATGAACCTTTGTAGGCAAGATGAGTGATGTTACATGTTGTTGACCCTAGTTTAATTCAGGTCCCATGAACTGGATTTTAAAACTTGCGCTTTTAGATACGGTAGGACCTAAGAGTCTGCTGTTGGGATAAGGGAGCTGGATTTCCAAATAGTCGTAGTACAGAATCTGAGTATTGTTTTTTTTAAAAAAAAAGACACATTTTATCTTGTGCTGCAGGACATTTGCAAAAATACCAGTGTACAACATTTTCAATTCACTTGCCAACCAATCAGCACTGTCTTCTGATACAGGATAAAATATTGTTCCCACTTTAACTTGGTTTTTCTTGTGAATGTCTTGATGAATGCAAGGTGAAAAAACTTCCACAAACTGTTCTTTTTTATCTAATACTCTAACTAAATTTGGTAGTGTAAATGCTGGTGTTCTAAAATCTGAAAGAGACAACACCAGTATAAATTCAACTCTTAATTCATAGCACAGAGACCTGCCTGAATTGGCACAGATTTTATGAACTTTTTTTCTGACTTTGCTAATTTTTTCAAGAAAACCCCACAAAATTGGTAATTTGGGGACAGAGTTGGACCAAACAAGGCTGAAGAGAACAAATTACATTTTTAATTTGTATCAGTTGACTGTCTCGGGAAATTCTTAAAGAATTGTCTTTCCAGTAATCTCAAATTGTGAGGAGATGGAACTTTATTGTTTGCTTAAAATTTTGCTAAGCTATGTTGTAGAATATGGACATAGCCAGTGTTTTGATATACCATTGCGTGTTCTTTAAATCTTTAATGTGGCAAGATGGTTTGATCAACTGATAACACTTGTATGAACATATTGCAGCAATGTGACATTCGTATAGTTCAGTACCATGCTAGACAATGGAATTTATTAAATGAGACACTGGTAGATTTCTGCTTATGGTAACCAATTCTAGTGAAATTAATGTTCTTTGAGAAAGTAGATGTGTATTCGAAAGGGGACATAGTTTTAGAAATAAGAGTCGATCGTTTCAGACTGAGCTGAGAAATTTCTTAGAATCATGAATCTTTGGAATTATCTGCCCCAGATGGTTGTGGTTGTTTCATCATTGAGTATTTTTGAACTCAATGTCAATACGTTTTTGGTCCCATGGGATATGGGGAGCAGATGAGAAAGTGACGTTGAGGTAAACATCGGCTATGATGATAGTGAATGGTGGAAAAGGTTTGAGGGGCCATTAGTTCTTAATTCTTCTGACCGTTAAGTTTATTGGGGAGGAGGGAAGGAATTCCTTGGAGGATACAGATTTTTAAAATTTTGGCAATTTGTTAAGATAGCCATGGGTAATTTTTGTTATTTTCTTTGTTTGGAAGCAGTTCAACAGCAAAACCCGGGATGGGTTCACAGTAAACACAAAGGTGCCCAGTTTAAAACATCAAGGAAAAGAATATGATGGATTTACCATCACCATAACAGGTGACAGGTAGGTTGACCACTATACAGTTGAATAAATAATTAAGGTTTGACTTTGATTCAACTTGCAGTTATTATTGAATAGGGATGGCCTGTCCATAAAGACATAAGGCAAGGAAATAAAGGTATCGAAAGGACAGTGAGACATTAAGATGGAAGAGTTCATGTATCAGAGGAATGGCCTTTGATGGAATCAATGGTATTTCTTCATCTCTAAATTATGTCTTAATGATATTTCTGAAGAGTGAGCTATTGAGACCTGGGTTAAATAAATGCAGTTGGATTGTTGGAAAAAATGGCCCTTGTTTTTTGTTCTGTCAGTAACATGTTTTTAGTCTTAACACAGTTCTTCATGTGCAATACTGCCCAAAATTCAGGACAGATTGGCATGATTGCTCGTAATATAAGGATGAGAATAGCTGGCATAGGGAATGTAGGTGTCAGTCTGGTGAAGAGGTGTATACATTTTTTGAGATTAGGATGGAGGTGTGTTGTTGTAGAATATAGTTTGACATCATGATACTGATGATAATCTTGAGTGCTATGATGAAAGATAAATAATTTATATCTATTAATATTTTTAGAATTTGGATTTCAAAATAGATTTGGTTTATTGCCACTTACCTATGTACAATGAAAAGTTTTGTGTGCAATACAGGCAGATCGTGTCACAAAGATCATAGGGTGATTGAACTGAGACATGGGTATTAGTATTTCTGTGAAGGGATTTCTTATAAAAGGAAACAAAGTCAGAGTGTCGTTCTGGAACAGTGACTAAATACAGCATTTTGTCAGAAATCGAGTGACTACAGAAACCTATGACGTCAATGGAAAGATGTTTATGCTATTGGGTTTGTGACGGGAAGTGTAAACATTTAAGCTTGGTTTTCAGTTCAGAAGAATCTAGGATTGAGCAAGTTGTGTAATTCAGTTCAGAAGACACCGGGGTTGGATTTAAAAGCAAGTTTCGTTTGTCTCCTAGGGGAAGTTTGGGGAATAAGTCACCTTGGAAGGATTTAATTTGTGACATTCCAAATCGAGGTGGTTTGCTTGAAATCTGGATGTTACTATAAATGAGAAAATGTCAACTTTCAGAATTGTGAAAATGTTCATATTGGCAGACTTGGAAAGGACTCATCAAAATTAATGTCTAGTGTCTGTAGCAAAGAAAAAGTAAGGGGTCTTTGGAGTAGGAACCCTAAAGAGTTGAGATACGGGTCCAACTTGTGTGGATTTAAGTGTCTGTCATGAACAGTGTCAAGGAAATAAGTTAAAATTTTGTTTCGCTGTGTGATTTAAGATCATTCTATCTGTATTCTATGTTTACTTTTTTTTTTTGTTTAATAAATTTCTGTTCTGTAGTTACAGAAAATTTGCAGTCTTGTGTGAAAATGTTTCCGTGACTAATCACCATGTTAACTAACTAACTAAAAAACCTGCTAAGCCAAATTTCATTCTTGGATCTGACTTGCTCAGTAGTACCATCAGCTGGGATCATAATAGTGCAAAAAACAATGTGTCCCCTTGCTATCCTTTGAGCTTCAATTTTTTTTCCTAATTGACTTATTCCTTGGGGAAGGAGAAAAATATTGAAATAAGAGTGTGCGTGCTTCTTTGCATTATGTTGTACTGTTGAGATATTGCTTGCAGAAAAAAGGGGGAGAAAAAGCACTTTATGAAAATATTTTTGTCATGATATTCTATGAGATTGTGATTAAGAAGCAAGATGCATACTTTCCCATCAATGTTGTCTATGTCATTTATTTTATGACCAGAGTTGGCAACATGCTGTTTTCTGTGGAAACCCAAACAACAGAGGAACGGACTCGGCAATATCATGATGAAATAGAAGCACTATACAAAGACCTGAGCAGTAAAGGGAAGGCATTGATACTTTCCACTGAGCTTGGGGTAAGAACAAACAATGTTGTTTGTCTTGATATCAGAATTTCTGGAGGCATGACATGTAATCTGAAGATTTTGAGAATATTTCTGATCAATAGTGCATTGGGGGTGATGTTTACTCTCTCAACAATAGGACATAAGTTCCCACTGTCTTAATTGTTCGTTTGTATATGATAACACATCTCAAATTGCAGTCCCTCAAAATAACCATCTTGAAAAGGTTAACATTTTGAATAGGATAATTAAACTACCCATCGTATGTAGTCAGCGGCAAGGTTTTATTCATCAGACATATGGTACCAAAGAAACCGAACACCATCCTAAATAATCACTAAGCCACTTAGATATGTAGAGTTCCTACTTGCCCAATTACATATGGCTGCAGACCATTTTCTGGACTATGTGGGCATGGATGTTAGCGCTAGAAGTTACTAGGTTTCCAGCTACACCTTGTAGCAATGCCAAAGTTGAACTAACCAATACCAGCTAAATTAATTTCAGATAGCTTTGCACAGTCAGAAGCTGAATCCATTCTATGTGTAGGCTTGCAGAG
Organism: Rhincodon typus; assembly: GCF_021869965.1. Lineage (NCBI taxonomy): Eukaryota > Metazoa > Chordata > Chondrichthyes > Orectolobiformes > Rhincodontidae > Rhincodon > Rhincodon typus. The sequence goes on from NC_063340.1 coordinate 81,604,869, forward strand.
TTGTCTATTGTTGAGTATGAGGAATCCCCTTCTCTCATAAGTCCATCGCTTCAGGTCTTATGATTTTTCTTTAAAAGAATGAGTTTAATTTGAAACGTTACTGGTCTGGTAACAAATGTGAAATATGTGTTAAAGAGGACTTGACACCAAATACATATAAATCTAATTGTATGTCTACAGCAACAACAATTAAATCTTACTGAATGTTCACCTTTTTCATTGATTTTCTATTTGCAGTTTTCTTTACTTTCTAACAGTGACACTATTCAGTTTTATTTGAGGTTTACCTCTGGGTCATTTTTAAAAATTCATTCATGGGATGTGTGTGTCACCGGCTGAACCAGCATTTAGAATGGTGGTGAGCTGCCTTTTAAACTGCTGCAGTTCGTATGTTGTAAGTAGACCCACAATACCTTCAGGGAGGAAGTTTCAGGATTTTGCCCAGCAATACTGAAGGAACAGTGATATATTTCCAAATCAGGATCGTGAATGACTTGGAGGGGAACTTGCAAGTGATGATGTTCCCAGGTATCTGCTGCCCTCTTCCTTCTAGGTGGGAATATTCATGGGTTTGGAAGGTGCTGCCTTAGGGGGTCTGTGGTGCACCTTGTTATAGGCACACATTACTACTACTGAGCATTGGTGGCAGAAGGAGTGGATGCTTGTGGATGTGGTGCCATTCAAGCAGGCTGCTTTGACCTGGATGGTGTCGAGCTTCTCAAGTGTTATTAAAGCTGCACTCAACCAGGCATATATGGAGTATTGCATCCCACTGCTGACTTGCGCCTTGTAGATGGTGGACAGGTTTTGGGGAGTCATTAGGTGACACGCTGTAGGCTTCCTAGCCCCTGATCTGCTCTTGTAGCCACTATTTATATGGTTAGTCCAGGGTTCAGTTTCTGGTCAATGGTTACCACCAGGATGTTGATAGTGGGAGATTCAGTGATGGTAATGCCATTGAATGTGCTGTTATTGGAGATGGTCATTTTCTGGGATTGGCATGGTGTAAATGGTACTTGCCACTCACTAGCCCAAGCTAGTTGTTTTCGGTGCCTAGGTTGATACCAGTGAATTGTCTGGCTTCATTCCTTTTTTTGAGACCTTCTAACAATTGTTACAGCTGAGTGGCCACTTCGGAGGGCACTTAAGAGTCAACCACGTTGCTGTTAGTCTGGAGTCATTTAAAGGCCAGACCAGGTAACGGTGGTGTTTTCCTTCCCAGTGAACATTAATGAACCAGATGGGTTCTTCCAAAAATCTTAATTCCAGAATTTTATCAGATTGAAATTCCATCATCTTCCCTGGTGACATTTGAACCTGGTCCCCAAAACATAGTCACATAGCATGGAAACAGATCCTTCGGTCCAACTAGTCCATGTGGAACATAATGCTAAATTAAACTGGTCCCACCTGCCTGATCCAGACCCATATCCCTCCAGACCTTTCCTATTCATAGATTATTAGTCCACCGATCATACAGCTTTGCTATCACCTCGCATTTTTTTGAATAAAAGTATTTAAAATGGGAATATTACTTTTAAATCATGCAACTTTAGTAGTGTAGGCCATTGGAAAACATTATCTTGTAATAAACCAATAGACCAGACTCCTACGTACCCTAAACAAGCGAAAGCAAGTGCTCGAGAAACTCGGCAGGTCTGGCAATATTTGTGAAGAGAAAACAAAGTTAACATTGAGTCCAGTGAACCTTCTTCAGAAATCTATGGACCTTAGAGTGGTGGGTGTGCTGAATAGAGGTGAAGGAAGGAGAGTTTAAATCACTTCAAAATTACTCTCAAGTATGTCTGAACAGCTTATTTAATATATTAAAAATGTGTTTACATTGTGTGGGCAACACTGATTTGTCCAGCATTTATTGCCCATTGCTGATTGCCCTTGAGAAGGTGTGGTGAGCCACCTTCTTGAACTGCTGCAGTCTATGGGGGATAGAAATGCCTACAGCACTGTTTTTAAAAAAAAAAAGAGACCTAGAATCGAGTTGTTCACCCTCTGTGCCGATTAAAAGTGTTCTGTGTCTTCTCTGTCTTTAATCGGTTAAGAACTGTCTCTTCAGAAATAAATGTTTGTTTTATTTTCTCTTTTGAACCAGGAAACAGATGCTGTGTGCAACCTTATCCTTTCTTTGGTGTATTACTTTTACAATCTAATGCCTCTGTCAAGAGGATCCAGGTTAGTAGAGTATAATATTTTTCTTTTAAATGCGCTAAAGGAGAAAGTAACTCCATAAGTACGTACCTTGAAGTGTAGGCATAGGTCAACTTTGATCTCTCATCCCTGCACCACAATGTGACCAGTTCAGATTTTGCACCAATGACCTGAGCTCAGAAGTTTAGTCTGATACTACCAGTGCAGTCTTGAAGGAGTGCTGCACTGCTTGAAGTACCATCTTTTGAATGTGATGTTAAATTGAAGCCCCATCTGCCTCTTGTGATTGAAAGATTTGATGAAGTAAAGCAGAAATTATTCTGGCCAATGTTTATCTCTCAATTAATAACAAAGCAGCACCTTTCAAATTCCCAATCCTTCTAAGGATAAGGGCAGCAGATAGATGGGAGTACCATGACCTGCATGTTCACTATCCTGACTTTATAACTACATTGTCATTGCTGATCAAAAGCCTGGAATTTCTGCCTAAAAGTAACATGGGTGTACCTACACCACATGGACTGCAGCAGTTCAAGAAGCCAGATTCTCAAGGGCAATTGGGGATGGACATTAAATGCTAGCCTAGTTTGTGAGGCCCAATTCCTATGGAATAAAAAGGAAATATCTGGCCATGTCACATTTCTGTTTCTGGAACATATTGGTGTGTAAATTGGCTGCCCACATTTTTTACAAAATAATTCAAAATGACTCCTTTAGAAATACTGAATTTTCGGTAAATGCTTTGAGACATCCCGTATAATTAGTAAATTTTGAGGGAACAGACTTGCATTTACAAAGTGGTTTGTTTGTCAGATATAGTAGGAACTGCAGATGCTGGAAAATCTGAGATAACAAGGTGTAGCGCTGGGTGAACACAGCAGGCCAAGCAGCATCATAGGAGCAGGAAGGCTGACGTTTCGCGTCTAGACCCTTAATCAGAAATGGGGGAGGGGAAGGGGGTTCTGAAATAAATAAGGAGAGAGGGGGAGGCGGATAGAAGATGGATAGAGGAGAAGATAGGTGGAGAGGAAACAGACAGGTCAAAGAGGCGGGGATGGAGCCAGTAAAGGTGAGTGTAGGTAGGGAGGAGATAGGTCAGTCCAGGGAGGACGGACAGGTCAAAGGGGCGGGATGAGGTTAGTAGGTAGGAAATGGGGGTGGGGCTTGAGTTGGGAGGAGGGGATAGGTGGGAGGAAGGACAGGTTAGGGAGGCGGGGACAAGCTGGGCTGGTTTTGGGATGCGGTAGGGGGAGGGGAGATTTTGAAGCTTGTGAAGTCCACATTGATACCATTGGGCTGCAGGGTTCCCAAGCAGAATATGAGTTGCTGTTCCTGTAACCTTCGGGTGGCATCGTTGTGGCACTGCAGGAGGCCCAGGATGGACATGTCGTCTGAGGAATGGGAGGGGGAGTTGAAATGGTTCGCAACTGGGAGGTGCAGTTGTTTATTGCGAACCGAGCTTAGGTGTTCTGCAAAGCGGTCCCCAAGCCTCCGCTTGGTTTCCCCGATGTAGAGGAGGCCACAACGGGTACAGCGGATGCAGTATACCACATTAGCAGATGTGCAGGTGAACATCTGCTTGATGTGGAAAGTCTTCTTGG
>NC_063340.1:81608735-81615269 GCF_021869965.1 Rhincodon typus
CGGGGACAGCGGATGCAGTATACCACATTAGCAGATGTGCAGGTGAACATCTGCTTGATGTGGAAAGTCTTCTTGGGGCCTGGGATGGGGGTGAGGGGGGAGGTGTAGGGGTAGATGTAGCACTTCCTGCGGTTGCAGGGAAAAGTGCCGGGTGTGGTGGAGCTGGAGGGGAGTGTGGAGCGGACAAGGGAGTCACGGAGAGAGTTGTCCCTCCGGAAAGCAGATAAGGGTGGCGAGGGAAAAATGTCTTTGGTGGTGGGGTCACATTGCAGATGGTGGAAGTGTCGGAGGATGATGCGTTGGATCCGGAGGTTGGTGGGGTGGTACGTGAGGATGAGGGGGTTTCTTTTTGGTTGTTATTGCGGGGAGGGGGTGTGAGGGATGAGTTGCGGGAAATGCAGGAGACATGGTTGAGGGCGTTGTCGACCACTGAGCGGGGGGAAGTTGCGGTCCTTGAAAAACGAGGACATCTGAGATGTACAGGAGTGGAATGCCTCATCCTGGGAGCAGATGCGGCGGAGGCGAAGGAATTGGGAATAGGGGATGGCATTTTTGCAGGAAGGTGGGTGGGAGGAGGTGTATTCTAGGAGTCGGTGGGCTTGAAATGGATATCGGTTTCGAGGTGATTTCAAAATCTCTCCTTCCCCTACCGCATCCCAAAACCAGCCCAGCTCGTCCCCGCCTCCCTAACCTGTTCTTCCTCCCACCTATCCCCTCCTCCCACCTCAAGCCCCACCCCTATCTCCTACCTACTAACCTCATCCCGCCCCCTTGACCTGTCCGTCCTCCCTGGACTGACCTATCTCCTCCCTACCTCCCCACCTACACTCACCTTTACTGGCTCCATCCCCGCCTCTTTGACCTGTCTGTTTCCTCTCCACCTATCTTCTCCTCTATCCATCTTCTATCCGCCTCCCCCTCTCTCCCTATTTATTTCAGAACCCCCTTCCCTACCCCCATTTCTGATGAAGGGTCTAGGCCCGAAACGTCAGCCTTCCTGCTCCTATGATGCTGCTTGGCCTGCTGTGTTCATCCAGCTCTACACCTTATTTGTCAGATGTTATCTCTTCGACTCTTCTTCACGGAGCATTTGAGGTGGCTGTTTGTTTAATTCCTGAACAGTTTGAACATTCATTCTGTGGTGTTTTGTGTCTGCCGACCCTGCCTTAACAGAAATACTGCTGGCTTTTTCATTACTATGAAGATTAGAAACTTGCTTCTCTTTGGAAAAATGAGTGTCCCACTGATTTCCTGTTGAGCTGTGTTTATTGGAAAGACAGGGAGGTAGGCTGGAGAGGGAAGAATGTTTTCTTAGAAGGTCTCTTCCAATTGATCTGTACCAGTTATACTGCAATGTTGCTGGGTATGATATGCACCAAGCCCCTTGATTTTTTTTTTTGGAGAATGGCTACTTTTCATAGGCTGGATGAGACATCACCCGTAATGTTTGGAGCTGCCTTTCAAGGACTCATTATTGCAGGTTTGTGAAATAGCTATCTGAGATCAGTTGTCATGAGAATAGAAATGCTTTTGTGTTCTAATGCTGATGTGCTCTTTCTTCTAGTGTAGTGGCATATTCAGTGATCATGGGAGCATTAATGGCTAGTGGGAAAGAGATCACAGGGAGAATCCCCAAAGGAAAGGTAAGTTTTGAGAACATTGTGATAAGGCAAAGTATGGGTCTCTACTCAACATTATCTTTTTCAGCTGTGAGGATAGAAGGGGTATGGATGAATCATAAATTTCTTTCAAAGTGTGAATAATGTATATTATCATAGGGATGTTATTAAAAATACACCTGTCAGTAAGAAAGATCTTCAATTCAGGAAATGCTCCATCTAATGTCCCAGTCTGAAATTTGATTGTGGCTGAAGTGGTAATGTCCATCTTGTGGCCACTTTTATTCTTATCAGTTTTCATCATTAATGCAATGGTCATCAATGATCTGACAAGGCAATTTTCAGTGAACAGTCAGCAAGTGAATTTGTGTTTTTTTTTCATACTTATTTCTTCTTTTATATCTCTCTCTTCCTCCATCAAAAAATGCTCCGATACAATGAGAACACTCATTCCTGACCGAGCAAATGATCAATATGACTTGCAGTTGAATGTCAGCTTGTTTGGTTGTTAAATGGGGTTTAATGAACGGGTTTTAAGGTGGTTGGGAAACTTGGTTAAACATTGGATGGGATAATTTGGGTAGAGGAGAGGAAAAGTCAGGACGAATTGATCTAAATCCTAGAAAATGAAAAAGGATATAAATCGTGGTAGTAATACAGCCTTGGCAACATCATTGGGCAGCAAATCTTTAACAAAAACTTTTAGCTAGGAGATCTGAAAATTATCCCAACCATCATTGATGCAGTAAAGACAGTCTGAGAGATAATTTATTATAGAAAGGAGGAGAAAACTGGTTCTACTCCAAGGAATTGGATTTCTCAATCTATCTTTGAATGGAGAAAGTGGAACTGAAAAAGAAGCGCATATTCGGAGGAGTCAGAGTAAGGAGTTTCAGTCCACATGTCAAATATACAGAATGTGTAATCTGGCCTGACTCTCCTCACCTCAGTGCTACATTCCTGAATTTTAAAATGGACTATTGCACTCTTCAGGACTTTTTGGAGTTGTAAGAATTTAGCCAATGTATTCTGTCATGTGCTAAGTATATTTTTGTTTAAGGTATTTGACTTGTGACACAAAGGGAGAAAACACAGAATGGATGCATGCTGAAACAGTACTCCTTTAAGCTTGTCTTTAGACAGTTGAAAATCATAAGATGTAGGAACGGAAGCAGAGCATTCAGCCTATTGTGTCTGCTTTGCCATTCACTGAGATCACAACTGATCTAATAATCCTCAACTACATCTTCCTGCCTTTTCCCAATAATTCTTGATTCCCTTAGTGATTAAGTATTTGTCTATTTTGACCTTAAATATATTTAATGACCCAGCCTCAACAGCTGTCTGTGGTAAAGAATTGTACAGATTCACTACCCTCAGATAGGAAACTCCTCTTCCATTTCTGTCTTAAATGTGCACCTCCTGAATCTGAAATTATGCCCTCTGGTCCTACACCATAATACATTAAACTGTTTAGGATCACATGAATAGTACAAAAATTTTAAAAATGCATGTTTCTTTAAAATGTTCATGGCAGTAGATACTAAGTAAATTATATACAATGTTGGTGGTTGTCTCTTTGATTTTTCTTAGGCCATCTGTTCTTCACTGCAAGTTTTCAGGTTGATTATTATACCTTCCATCTGGTTAACTGAAAAGCTTCATTGGGCTTTGAACAAATAGAAAAATTGCTTGCATATTGCTCAGACATTTACCATTGAATGCTCGGTTGTATTCAATTAGAGCCCCAGCTGAAATTAGTTCGTTGAACACAGACTGAAGATTGAATTTGGGATATTCTCATATTCCACGATAAAACACAAGGCTCTGCAGATTATCTACTTACTTACTGGGAGAGCTTCACTTCACTTTTTATATATCTCTGTTATGATGTCATGAAGAGCCTTGGGAGGTTTTTCTTCATTCAAGGTGCTCTATGCTGTACATTGTTGTTAGTTCATTGCTGGGGAGTTGTGGGTATTTCTTATGGCCTGATGACACAGGTTTTCTTCTGATTTGTATTCTGTCTATTTGAAATGCTTATTTTGTTGTATATTAGGCAGTTGGAAGGATATGCTGAACAAATATAATTCATTTTTCCAGTGAATGAGTACTCACTGGAATCAACTCTTTCAGAAAAGTCAAACCACTGAAAATGACTGAGTGATAATTCAGTGTTAAGTGAACCATGTAAAACACCATGACATTATGAATTGTATTTACAAAACTATTAATTCAGATCCCTGCTGTCTCAGTTGAATAACTTGTGGTTAGTTTTACCTCCGTGTGGTCAGTGTTCTGTTCTCAATAACTTTCCTTAAAAAAAATCAATTAAAGACACAAGTTTTAAAGTGGGTTCATGCAATATTTTGACATCATGGATTGCTTAGGTGGATAACATGGAACTTTGTGTACCAACTTACATTCCTTGTCATTTGTACATTTATTTCCAACTGCCAGTGTGAATAAATTTAAGCATTCAGTTGGAGAACTTGTCCTCCAGTTGAGGCACTTGTGCTAAATAGCTCTTTCCTAAGCTTCACAAAACTCAGATAGTGAGAAATACAGAAGTACATCAATACTTGAACTTCATGATTGCATTGCTCAGCTTCAAGGATTGAAAATAGCCCTTAGCCTCTGTTTGGACACCTGTGTATTAATCTGATCCTTGGTGTAATATATTTTGTTTGATAACTTTTTGGACAAGTATTTTGATTATGTTTCATCATTTTCAGTTAGTAGATTTTGAAGCTATGACAACACCAAGTCCAGAGGCTTTCAGTAAAATAGGAAAAAACTGGATGAATTTGAAAAGGTAAGACATTTAGGAACAAGCTGGCAACGCTTTGTGTCTTGACTTTTAATTGCAATAGATTTCAGTGAAAATTCATTTGGTCTTGGTACCTTATAAGTCAGCTGCACTGAGTACGAAGCTAGAAATCACATGAGTGAAGTGATTTGAAGGGTTAATCTTTCTGTAAAGTCTACTTTTTGTTTTCATTTAGCAACAAACTAAAACTATTTTAAAAAGAAGTAAGTTAACTTTCTTCCAGACTTCAATAGGGACATACAAGCCCTCTAACAGCAGCTGTAGTGAATCTGGTTTCTCTGCTTCAGCACAGCTGACTCATTGATTTGCAAGCAGTATACATATAAAGGTTTAGGGTTCTTGTGGTAAAGTGATAGTGGCCAACCTCTGAGCCAGGAGGCCTATTTCAGAGGTGTACCATAATATCTCTGAACAGGTTGATTAAAAATATCTCCATATAAAGGATTTATAGTGCTGCTTGGATGCACAGGTTGTGAAACCAGGAGCTAGGTGAGGAGGGGAACTATAAACTAATTGAAAAACATTAATTCACTTACCTAGCACAATAACGAAGGCAGGGTAGCTGATGTGGTGCATCTGCAGCATGTGGGAGTTTTTGGATGTAATAACAATTCATAGCAATCACGTGCTAAGTGTCTGCAGCTTGAGGAGCTTTAGCTCGGTTTTCGAACTGGAGGTGAAGCTACAAGCAATGTGATGTATCGGGCAGGTAGAAGTTTATCTCATCTCTTTGTTCTAGAAGTCAGTCACACCCCTTAAATTATCATTATCTGATTCAGTCAGTGGTCAGTTACAGGAGAGTTCGATGATGAGTCAGGCAGGTAAGAGAATTGAGAAAATGAGTGGAAGAGCCTTTGACCCCTTGCAATAGGCTTAAAGTCCTTGCAGCTCGTCTGGAGGAGAGCGAGGGCTGCAGTGTGGACGATCAGACTGACCGTGATATCTTGTTACAGTAAGCTATTCAATTGGGGGGAGTCAAAGGAAATGTAGTGGTGCCAGGTGTCAATATTAGCAAGAGTGATAGAGATCATTCTCTGCAGCCAAGACTGGATCAAGCAGGCTGTTTTGCCTGCTGCCCAATGCCAGAGATCAGGATAACTGCTCAAGGCTGGAGAGGAACTTACAGTGGGAGGAAAAGGATTCAGTTGTCATTGTCCATATAGGTACCAACAACATAGATAAGATTAGCAAATGTCTTGTGAATAGCCAGTCTGGAGCTTTGCAGTAAATTAAAAAGCAGAGCTTTAAAGGTAATAATCTGTGGAATATATTTTCAGCCATGTGTAAATTGGCATAGACTAAAGAAGATTAGAGAATACATGGCTCAAAGATTAGTATGGAAGAATTTCTAGGGCATTGACACCAGTAGTGGGGAAAGTAGGGGCTGTACTGCTGGGATAGATTTCACTCGAACTGATCTGGGATTGGTGTTCTAGTGAGTTATATAATTATGTAAATAGAGAGAGCTTTAAGCTAAATAGAGGATGGAAGGTATATTGCAGGGCATGATTGAAAAGATGAAAGGGAAATAGCAAGGCTGTAAATCAACATAGCAGTAAGAGTATGGCATAGTTTTACAAAGGATAGTGATTAAACAAAGACTGAATCTGAATGTCCACAGCATGTGCAATAAATCAGATGAATTTCCACCTCGACTAGAAGTTTATATGTCTGACATGGCAGCCATTGTAAAGGTGTGACTACAAGAAAACCAAAACTGGGAGGTATGAGTACTTTACTGAGAGGTGGCCTTAGTTCTAAAATTGTAGAATCAGTTTGGACCTAAGAAACAGAAAGAGGCAGGCTCTTTGGGAGTTCTTTATAGGTCACCAAACAATAGTGATAATAGAAAGCAGAGTATAAGTCAGGAAAACTAATATTGAAAAGGGGCCTTTACGAAAGAATTACCACAAAATTATAGCATTTTACACTAATTTTGAAAGTGATGTAGTTCAATCAGAAACTAGACTCCAATTTAAACAAAAGAAATTATGCTATGAGAGTAAAGTGATGAGGGTAGATTGGGAAACTGTGCTAAAAGGTATGATAAAGGCAAAAGAGATAACACTGTGTGGAGCTGGAGGA
>NC_063340.1:81615669-81706980 GCF_021869965.1 Rhincodon typus
TTCTTTAAATGGTGTGTTTCCTACTCTTTACATGTACTCTTCCATATACAATGTTCCCAGTAACACCTGTAATTTCAGAAGCTGCTGCATTTCAGTTGGAGCATTTTCTGGCTTGGTTTGCTGTGTTTTTTTGGTTTTCTGCAGCAGGCCATCATGAATTGTAGGAGCATTGTACAGTTGTTAGATGTGTGACTTGGATTATTTAAAATTTATCCACTCCATTAATTCTCAAATATAAGCAGTTTGACAAAGAGGGACACAACAGCTATCGATGAAACATTCTCAAACATCAAAAGTATTACTGCTTTGGAGCATTCTAATCTGAAAAAGATTCAGTCATCTCCTTTAATCTCAAAATAAATCATGTTGGGTCACAAAAATTGAATCCCTTGTCTGGTTGTGAGACATACAGGAAGTGACAGAAGGTAATCTGTGTCACACATCCACCCAGCTATGGTGCTATAATTTCTTTTGCCTCTTCTCGACTTTGATATTTCAGAAGTTACACAGACCAGTGGGTTTTAACACATTCCACTTGGAGGTAAAGCCTTTGTTATTTTGCATTCACAGGAACTGGAAACATATGTTCACTTTGGTAAGTGCAATATCATCAGTCACATGGCAAGTTTACAGCTAAATAACCAATATGAATTTGTTAAACTAAAAGGTTGACTCTCCAGTTTTCCCCCCCACAAAATTATTTGTTTAAAGGAAAACTGTACATTACCCCTCAAAATAAAGTGAACCTGTTTAATGTGGGCTACCCGTCTTTTAGAAATCTAACCTTGCATTGGTTCTTTTCATAGTGCCACTGAGATGGTTTTAAATTTGCACTATATTTTCTTAAAATGTTTTGCAGAAATTCCTAATTACAAATGTTTTTCTTCACATTATGGTAGAACTTTCAGTGGCATTTTGTTTACTTAAAATTTATGTTTGATAAATGAATTCAATTTTGTCTAATTAAAGATGCTGATAAATCTTGAGTCACCTATTATGTATTCTCAAACAAAGCTAGGATAGTGGTAGCTGGTTGCACATTTGTGAAATACAATTAACTACTGCTTGCACCAAGAGGGAAGGAAAAAAAAGACTTGCTAAGATATAACGTTCATTGCAACTGGTCTGTCAACACCTTGCAAAAGAATGTTTGTTTATAAGTTATCTTGTATTGAAGGGACTCTTGTGATCTGCTTGTACTGAACACAAAAACAAAACTTTTCACTGTACCCTGAATAATAAATCAAATCAATGACTGACACTCAATATGCAGTATAAATTTTCCCCCAACATGGGCTAGTTCTTATTAACACTGGCCAGTTTTGCTTGTACAGCAGACTGAAATTTGGGCTTTACAACCTATCCAGTGGAACTTGATTTTTTTTTCCCTCCCTCTTTCTCTATCCAGAAAGAGTTATCACACACCACTAAGTGACCTTCCCACCACCACAAATCACTGACTTTTTATTTAAAAAAAAAAAACCAACAATAAAAGCACCTGTCTGGCCAATGGAGTACTTAAGGAAAGCCTGTAATTGGACAATTGCATTTCATTGTATTTGAAACAAAGGCCTGGAAATTCTCAGCCAGCAGCACATAGATCGGACTAAAAATGCTCCCACCTGATGATAGTCTAATCTGATACACATTTTGATTCAGAGCTGCTACATTGTTTATCCTTTCTGTTCATGGACCATGTGTAAAAATTTACAACAGTTTGACATTTGTAACAAAAACGAGTAAAGTACACTAGTACAAAATGGAAGAGAAAAAAAATTGTCACTGGTGGAATGATGCTGTTCCATAACAGTGGATACTGTTTTGGGAAGAGAAGGACTATCATCAAATTTGGGTGGGAACAGCTTGAAGCTGCAAAGCATGATACGCTGGGCACATCATCCACATGTCTGACCCCCAGCTAGACAGATGAAGCACTTCAGGGGTGCCCTCTGGGAATCACTGGCCTGAGACCAAAAGTGGAGGAGCAGCATATAGGAAAGCATCCAATACTTTGAGACTTGCTGTTGGGGGGAAAATAATGCAGAAGCCACGCAAAAACAGTGTAAGGAGCCTGCTGCCATACCAATGCTTCACCTACCCCAAATGTAACAGCCTGCAAAAGTCACACCCTGACTATGGGAGAGTTATCCTCATCTGGGAGGGACAACCAGTGATGATGACACACATAGCAGTGCACCACAGGATCATATTGACAGTGAATAACGTGCTGAATTGAATCAGTACAGTTCATTTATATAAACCACAAGATAACTGGGAATTTATTTCAAAATTTATCTGCAACATACATTTTGTTGAAATGCATCATGTAAAGACAGCTGACAATTACAATTAACAAACTGGCACAACTGTTTGGACAGGCACTCCAAAAAGGTGTAGCAACTAACATGACATACATCTAGTCTACAGCTCATCTAAAAAGAGGTAAGCTCTACTTCTGTATGGCTATTGTGCAACTTTAAACCAATGTTATTTTAAATTCTTTAATTACTGTTACAATTTTGAATACTTGTGTATGATAACAAATTTAAGTAAATGGCTGGCTGTTTCCACTATATAAATTTGCTGTGCTGAACAGCATTGTATAATTCTAGCAGATAAATGCAGAAAACGAGCAACATGTTCTGAAGGATTTTACTTTAGTGTGGATATAAATGCATTCGGCATACTTATTCATGTACCCATTTCAGAGGTTAAAAAACACATTAAATTTGTTAGATGGATCCATTGCTTAAATGACCATATTGATCACCGTAATGTTCAAATTTGTATGAATTATTTACATTGGATTAGAGAACAGCCAACTTATGGCACTGAGCCAGAAAATAGTTTTTACTGGTCGAAAAACAGGTGAGTAATGTAAGTTAAGCTCCGCCACTTTCTTTCTATAGCAAATTTCACAAATGTAGTTATCACCCACCTTGGGTACAATCATTTCTTGTTCAGGAATCTTGCCACTAATTCACTAAGCACCATGGATACATTAATATACATACTTTGGAATCATTTAAGTAGTTTTATTTGGATTTTTTCTTCCCCATTTACAAGGTATACGTGCACACTTAACAGCTGAAGTATAAAAACTTATCTTGAACAACCTGGGATTCAACTTGGAAGAAAAAACTTGACTGCTACATAATTGCTTTAGCTTCTGGGCTTGCATATTTAATAGTGGACAATCATATGCTTAATTTCTTTCCATTGATTAAGCTTGTTGTTCTTCAAATGTTGATTGGAACAACCAATCCTCTCCAGGTGTTCTTGTAATATAGTTTCCAGAAGGGTACCGTGAAAGTGGTTTGTAGTAGGAATCCTGGCTCGAATGTACATTTGAATTTCATGGAGCATTTTAAAAGATGAATAACATTTGGCTTCCATTTAATAACAACTTTTTCAGGGATTATTTTCCATATACATAAAGCACATGCACATTTCATACATACTCCTACGTGCAACAATATACAAATCTGTGATGTCATCTTGAACGGTTGACTGCTGAGGGCTTGGAACAGTATTTTCATCCACCTCAACTCCCAAACTTAAAATGGAAGTATCACTTTTGCAATCGTAAGCCAAAATGATAGGTTTTTTGGATTAAGAATTGTGAAGCGGAAGCAATTACCAATTATCCAGGAAATCAAATCCAGTCTTTAGAATAGAACTACTTGTATTAATCTGTAGTGAGGAGAGAAAAGATGAGTTCAAGTTACAATTGTGACTTTACTCAGGTTATCACTTCTCCACTTGTACAGGCAGAGCACTCAAACATTTTCAACAACTAAATTAACTTCTAACCTTCTGACTTTTAATAAAAATCTCTGGATAGGTATCTTAAAATAAATGATTAAAAGATAGTTTAAGTAGCATTTATCAGACTTTGTTCTTTACCATGGCCTCATCTATTTATTCTACACAGTCTGTCACTGAAGTGTTCTCATTTCCAAAGTCTGGAGAAAACACAAGTCCTGCAAAAAGATCACCTCCAGGTTTATTGGAATGATTTTAAAACCATAACTGATAAAATTCAGTATCTAATAGAAACATTTCTAACAAAATGCCAGGTTACAAGTCAATAAGAACAGAAATTTATAAAGTATTACTCAAGCTTTAGAGAATGGAGTGTGTGTTCTTTTTAGGAATTGGACACTAATATGTCTTTACTTGCAAGTTAGTAAATCTGCAGTAGAAGAGTTCCACAAAAGCAATAATCAGGTATTTCTTTGCTTTTTACATCTGCCTAATAAAAGTTTATTAAAAAAAATCACCCCAATAATTAGTAAGTACAAGGTACAGCCACTAATCCATAATTCCTTGAACTATAACTAGTTTTAATTAGAGTTTACAGTTTGGAAACAGACTATTAAACTCATGGTCCATGCTTCAAATGAAGCTGTTCCCATCCTTCTAAATTCCATCAACATAGCTTACAGCTTGTGCCGCAGCAAACACAAAAAGCTTGTGTATATAACAAAAAAGTTCAAATAAATAAAAGCTATAAACTGTGTGTGCCTCAACAAGCACTTCCATGTCACTTAAGTCTATTCAGTTAGTCCCTTAATTATGTTTTATAACCAGCATTGAAGAGGATAATTAGCTGACAATTACAATTGAACAGTTGAGAACTTTTAATAATCTCTCAAGATGCTTCGCTGTGGAAATAAAGAATTGACAGTCAGCCAGTTAATGTTGAAAAGGATTACCAATGGGTTTTCCAAAGGTTTAGAGGGATATGAGCCAAAATGCAAGAAAATGGGACTAGTTGAGTTGGGAAACCTGGTTGGCATAGATGAGTTGAGCCAAAGGGTCTCTTTCTGTGCTTTATGATTCTATGACTATGAGGAACATAACCTGTAAACAGGAACTGGTCAGTTGTATAAAAAAAGGTTAGAGGATTTAAAGTTTGGGATCCACCATGCTGTGCCATGAACCGGAGATCAAGTCAAAGGATTTTTAATTCATGAATTGTTTAAAGAAAAAAAGAAGTATTGCTGAAAGACAATTTGTTGAAACCTTTTATCTTGCATTCTACTTTGGTATTTCCTTTTGAAATCAAAGAAAACAATTCCACAGTATGAGAGGAGTGCTCATGGGTTGTAAATTGTACTCTTATGGGTTGAGGTCAATTGCCATGGAGATTACGCCAGTCATTGACAGCTGTCAGTTAATGGCCCAGTTTTAAGTTTTAAACATGGCAAGTTGACTCAAAGGACAAGGTATTGTGAACACATTCTGTGTTGGCAAAGAACAGGGTCCTATGCGTCAACATATATGCCCCACAAGCCCTACTGATAATCCTAAAAAGTGTTGTCAACTGACTTATTAATAGGTATGCTCCAGTCAACCTATTCAGACAGGTGATATATCTGGTATAAGTATAAATGATTCCAGGTGTCCCAGGTAGGGACACAACCAATGTGCCACAACAGGCTTAAGCATAGTTCTTTATAGATATCAACCTGTTCGGCAATATTAGTACACACCTCTGGAGTTGTTGGGACTTGAACCCAGATCTCCTAACTCAGGCAAGGACACGAGCCCTGCATAGTTCTGTTACTTGTGATGGTCAGTCATTAACTGGGGCATTCACCATAGCAGTGAATCTACTGGAGTCCTCTTTCCAATCAGTATTCGAGTATAGGTGATGTTTTGCCTTGATTTTAGTCATTCATGAAGTGCCCTGCTGCGTGCAATACCAAAAGCTGGACCAAAGTGTCCTTTAAGGAATTAAAGTTCTTCACTACCAAAACACCTATGAAGAATTTTCCTGACTACATATAGAAGCGTTGGTGTTATTTTTAACCTATTTTGCCACATTTTTAAAAAAATTATCATTCACACCCCTATACAAGGAATAAAAAAAAGTGACTCAAAGCAGAATTCCCTCCCCTCTACATTTCTATGATCAATTATTATTTATCAGCTATATTGCAATAGTACATCAGTTTCAGTCACTTAATGTCACCAGTGTTTGATACTGTCACCAGAGGAACACAGAAGCAAGAGGCTGTTCAGTCCCTTAAGCCTACTCCTCCAATCTAGATCATGGCTGATCTACCTCATGCCATATTCCTATCTTCCTTGATGTCATCAGGAACCAGAAACTTTATCTTGATTCCTCAAATGATTGATCTTACATAGCCCTTGGGTAAAGAATTACAAAGATTTACCACCCTCAGTTAAGAAAATCCACCTCATGGCTTGCCTTTTATTCAGAGTCTGCACTCAGATAATGTTACTGTTATGCCCAACAACAACCTGGTAACCACGTCATTGACATTAAACCTTACCTGCGAAAATAATGGTGCATCAGATGCACAAGAGTCATCTCGCTCTTCATCTACAGATTCCTTTGAAACAGTCTTTTTATCTGGAGATTTCTCAGTATGGCCATGAGTGGAAACACCATCACATACACTGACTGAAGGTTGGCTTGTCCTTGGTCTGTCCAAGTCAATAAAAACTGATGAGACGTTTGTGTTGATTATTCGTTCCTGCTTCTTCACCCGAGGTTTCTCGGATTTATTTTCATCTTTATCCTTAGGTAATGATTCTTGTCTTAAGTAGGAAGGAAGTGGCTTTTCCCCTTTCTCCATTGACTTAATCTGACTTGGGGTTACATACTGGTAATCAGATTGTTCGCCCTCCAGCCTGGATCTTTCATTACTCAGTTTCCAAAAGGAGGATGACTCTTCTTTTCTGACTTGTGTAAGACCATCTATGCTTGGTGTTTTTCCATTTTGCAGTGGTTTGGTTGGCAGCCCTCCTTGGGATGTTTTAAGTTGATGGTTTCCTTGGGATGTCTTGACAGGCTGCCGTTGTTCACTTTGTACAGAAACTCCTTGTTCAGAAGCAGCAATAGAGGCAAAATTGAATTCCATCTGACTCTGCAATTGATAAAATTATTTGCACTTACAAAAGAGAAACATGAAGGCAAAATATTTTCAGTTCAAAGTCAATACGGAAATTTAAATTTGACAATTTTTTTGGCAACATTTTTCTGGAGAGGTTGCGTAGAAGAGTTTGTGACCAATGATGGACTGTGAAACAATTCTGGAGCCACATTACACAGGAAACATGCTCTTGCTCGGCATTGAGCTTTTTGTGAGATCTCAGGTTTTGTCTTTGTTGTCACATTAATTCAGTGACTTACCTCCTGGTTTCCTATACAGTCAATCTGCAAAGTAATGGTTGTCCAAAAAACAACTTTCTGGGAAATATCAATGTTCTTTCCCATGGAGAAGTACTTTCAAATAACATTCTTCCCACAAATACCTTCCTATAAAAATTTTTCCAATTAAAAAGCAGCATATAAGCATATCCTTTCATTAAAAAATGGAATGTATTGGCAGCTGAAATAAAATCTAACTGCAACAATTTTGAACTCAATCTCAAAAACAACTAAATGTAGGAAGAGGTACAGAGCAGATTGTCCTTTACCTGACAGGTTTTTGAAGCAACAGTAACATTCCACAACTGCATCTATCTAGAAGGATGAGGGCAGCAGGTACATGGGAACTCTGCCACCTCCAAGTTCCTCTCCAAGCCACAATCAATCCTGACTTTGAAATATATTGCTGTTCCTTCACTGTCGCTGGGTCAAAATCCTGGAATTCCCTCCCCAGTGGCATTGTGATCAATCCACAGCAGGTGGACTTGTGGTTCAAAGCAGCAGCTCACTACCCTCTTCTCAAAAGGTAACTAGGGATGGGCAATAAATGTTGGCCAGTCAGCGACATCCACATCCCATAAAATAAATAAGAAATTCCTCTACATCAGTAGTGTGTAATTTAGAGGTTCACGCAGCCAGAGGGGTTCCTGCATGCCTAATACCCTTGCCTTTCTAGGTGGTAGAGGTCACGGGTTGCAACAGTGTTATTGAAAGAAGCTCTAAGTTCTCCAGTGCATGTTGCAGATGGTACAAATATGCAACAATGGAGAAAGTAGTGAATAGTTAAGGTGGTGGATGAGGTAATCAAGCAGGATGCTTTGTCCTGGATAATGCAGAACATGTGTCGTTAGCACTACATTCATCAAGGAAAGTGGACAATATTCCCCCCTTTGCTTTTGCCAAGGCAGGCACTTGAGTTAAGTAGCAAGTGGCTCCCCTCAGAATTCCTCGTCTTTGATCCACTCCTGTGGCCACAGTAAGTCACTGGTTTAATTCAGTCAATTTTCCACAATCTCCGGTAAATGCAAGAGCAGGACATTCAACCCCTCATGCTGGCTGTGCCATTCAATAGGATCATTGCTCACCCAGCACTCTTTGTATCCACTTTTCTGCCCTTTTCCCCATAACTCTTGGGTTCCCTACTGGTCAAGGGTCTCACTGCCCCCATGGCTCTGTGCTGTGGAGTTACAAAGACGCTCAACCCTCAGAAGAAATTCCTCCTCAGCTCAGTTTTAAATTGGCTCCCCTGAATTGAGACTATGCCGTCTGGTCCTCGACTCTGCCAGGAGGAAAAACATCCTCTCAGCATTTATCCTGTCAAGTTCCTTAAGAATCTAAATTCCAATGAGTAGAGTCTTAAACTGTTTAGCCTTTACTAAAAGATAATCCCCATGTACTGAGGATCATCCAAGCAAAACTTCTCTGAACTGCCTCCAATGAAATGATATCTTTCCTTAAATGAGGGAATCAAAACTACTCAGTACTTCAGATATGGTCTAATCAGCATCTTGTACAGTTCCAGGACTCCCTTACTCTTACTCCCTCTAATCAGTAATGCAACCCCTACCCAACCTTTTACATCTCTATCACACCTGAAACATCTAAAATCATGGAATGTTAGGCTGCCAGTCTTGTCCCTCTCTCCACCAGCTACTGATGTTGTAATGGCTACAACATCGTAGTTTATGTATTAATCCAGGCTCTAAGTTCATCTGCCATACTCCTCACATTAAAAACAAGTACGCTTCAACCAACAGTCCTGTTGTCTTCAGTCACCTCTCCTGTCCGTTCTTCCTCTTAGTCTTAGTCTTACAGGCCTTAGTCTCTGACTCCTCCTTGGTCATTTTGCTGGTCATTTCAGCCTGCCACTCACTAATTACACACTTTTAAATCTGTTTTCAGGTGTTCTTGACCACAGGTTTACTTTTTTTTTTGCTTTTTTTAATGATTTTAAGAACCTGAACGTGTCTCAGAATTGATCAGTTCAGGGGAAAAAATACTCAATCCAGGCACCAAGCTGAACAAGCACCCATATTTTATCCGGCAATTGTTTATAGTTTTTAATTTTCTCAAGTCTTGTATATATTTGACTCACCACTGCCATTTCAAAGTCAATTAAGGACGGGAAGAATTGCTGGCTTAACCAGCAACATTCACATGCCAAGAAAATAAGTTATAGTTATTTTAAATCAACCTGCTCAGATTATGACATACCTCTGACAGTTTGGGTTTGGTACCTGGACCTTCTGGCAGAGGTAGGGACACTACCACTATACCACATGATTTTTAAATCAATTGTTTTTAAACATTGCCAAATTGAATACCTTCACCTTTGGTTTGAGTCTTTTTCTTTCACTACTAAGTAATTAACACTAGTAACTTTCACTCAGTTGTACTGGAATTCAGGTGTAACCATTGAACACAGTTAAGTACACTTAAAACATGTACTGGGGTGAAAGAAGACTGGATCAAACTGCTCGTACAAACAACATCCTATGTGGTACCAGCAGTCCTAGAGTGCTGATAAAATCAGAATAAATGCCATCTAGACCTGTCGTACACCTCCACTGAATCACTGAAAAATACAAATCTAATCCACTATTAACACAGGAATGCCTTGGTTAGTTTCCTGGTTTGCACTCAGTTGGCCATCTTATGATTAATGACAATAGGAATACCTCCAATATCTGCTGTAAGGAAAAATTAAACTCAGCTAGGATTCCCCGTCCTGAATGTCATCCAGTCACCCCTGTTCAAATAACACATGAAGCACAATTACACTAGCCCAGGTGCAACTGAACATGGCATCAAAAAGTGATGGCCTCATCTTGCACAACCAACTTAACTAACATTTTTGCAATTAAAAACAAACATTCTATCTATTTAGCATCTTTCATGATCACCAGATATCCCAAAGTGCTTTACATCCAAAAAAATATTTTTCAAAATGTAGTCACTTTTGTAATTTACAAAATGCAGCAGCCAAGTTGTGCATAGTAAACACCTCCAAACAGCAATTCAAATCAGATGATCCAGTTGTGTGCTGTTGATTGTGGTATAAATATTGGCCAAGAAAGCAGAAATAGCTTCAGAGGATCTTTTACACCCAACTGAGTGAGCCTCTCAGTTTTTAGTCGCACCTGAAAGATGGCATTTCCAACACTCTGGCACTCCCTTGGTACTATACTGGAGTGTCAGCCTTGATTTTGATGTCTACAGTCTGGAATAGGACTTAAATCCTACAATCACATGACTTAAGAGTTCCAACTGAATGCTAGCAGCTGAGCCATGGCTGATACAATGCAAAGAAAACAAAAGGACAGAGCCACTAAGACATATATGTGCACTTGCCAAAACGCTTCCAATTCATGACAGGATTGTTGATCAGCACCAGAAACTGATTTCACATTAACAAATCAATACCAATCTTTAATTGTATAAAAAAACTTGTTACTCCATTTTTTTTTGGGAAACACAATATGAAGGGGACCTCAAGAGAAAATGCTGGAGAACCCCAATCTGCGTCATAGCTAAATAAGCATGCCAGTGACTTGTTGTCACTGCATCACTTTTGTCTGTAACAAGGCACAAAAGATAAGTAGTTTGCCACAATATCAATTACAGCTGTGCCCTCAGGAAAAGAAACATTGATATTAAATGTTATTAGGTGGATTAATTCATTTTTCAAATATCCTCATTTAGAAACTTCAATGATGTGTTTTGCTGTTATGGTTTGAGTACATTTCAGTTGCATTTAGTTTACTTTTTGATAAGCAGCAGTTGTATACCAAACGAACGCATAAGTAAAAACTCAGATTGTTTTTGAGCACAAAATAAATGCATGTATACTTAACACAGGATTTAATTTTTTGTACATTTTATGCACAAAAACAAATGACCAATCTTTACTATGATAAAGGAAGAATAGAGATGGTTTACCTTCGTTTCCCAAGAGAACGGTGCAGAGTGCTCATCTTGCCATGTAATATCCTAAAATGGTAAAAAAAAAGTTTCAAAATGTGTTTGTTACAAGATACATAGAGGAACACAATAAAATGTTACGTGTATAGTATCTTTCATGGCCTCAGCTGTCAGCATGCTTTACAGTCCATTAAGTACTTTTAAAGCTTGATCACTGTTGTAATGTAGCAAGTAATTTCCATGTAGTGAAGTCCCACAAACAGCAATGGATAGTGACCAGATAATCAGTAATAAGTCTTTAAGACTACCTGAGGACACATCAATTTAACCAATCATAAACCTTAAAGTGCAGCAAACCCTTGCTGCTGCATTGAACTCAGTCTGGATTTTGTGCTTGGGTTTCTGAATTTAACTTAAGCCCCACAACCGGATTCAGGTGACTCTTATTCGTTGAACCACACCTAACACCATAAAGGTCTGAAGTAAGCACAAGAAGCTTTTGCTGCTCATTCAATTCTTTCAGTCTCCACTTTCTTTTCCTTGACTTTTTGTAACTGTTTATTTTATTATACTGAACAGACCCCAACTATTGTATTATATTTTGTTTCAAAATAAAGTTGAAGTGTTTCCTTGAAACATTGTAATAGCTGACCAGTTCAAAGTCCTACTAGTATTTGATCTCACATACGGTCTCTGAAGGACAAAGGATACAGCCTGCACACAAAATTCATCTCAATTCAAGTAGAGTTCTGTTTCCAGTTATTGTTAGATCTCAAGAAAAGACACTATTGGCCTTAGTTACCTTAACACCTTCATGCTAAAAATGGTTAACAAAGAAAAAATATTCATAACATGGTGATTGGAATGAAGTCAGCCAGGTGGATCTCAGAATATGAGTTTCTTGATTGGGACTGTTAACCTGGTCCAATTGGGGAACTCTGGCTGACATAAACGTGACAGGGGTTCTGCTCACTCTAGGAGCCGGCTCTGTGCTGGCTGGGTTGGTGTCATGTACTATGCACGTGAGAATAAAGGGCAACTTGGTGACAGGATACCAGCCTTTCGTAGAGTTATTTCAAATAGGAAGAAATGTAGACCATTCGGCCCCTTGAATATGTTCCATCATTCAGTGAGATCATGGCTGAATCTGGCCATACTGCAGCAAGTAACTCACCTGACTCCAGAAAGCCTGTCCATCTACAAAGGCAGAAGTCAGGATTATGATGGAATATTCCCCACTTGTATCGGTGGGTGCAGCTCCAATACACAAGGAGCTTGACAACAAGGATAAAGCAGCCCGCTTGATTGGCACCACATCTAGAAGCATCCATTCCCTCCACCGCCAACGTTCTGTAGTACATAGTGCTACTGTCTGCAAGTTGCATTGTTGAAATTCAAAGCACCATGCAAACTCATGATCACTTCCAGCCAGAAGGACATTGGCAACAGATACATATGTATAGCACCACCTGCAAGTTGCCCTCTAAGCCACTTATCATCCTGATTTAGAAATATCACCATTCCTTCACTGTCACTAGGTCAAAATCCTGGACTTCCCTCAGAGGGCATTGAGGAGAAACCTACAGCACATGGACTGTAGTGGTTCAAGGCAGCTATTTTTGCTAATTGCCCGATAAAGATCAGTGCTTCGAAAGATATTAGAAACCATTACTAAGAGTGTGGTGAAAAACTGTCAAGTTTTTTTGTACTTTGATTATTTCATATTTAGTGCAAGTGGTGTATTTTTATTTCCATCATACTAAATAAATTTGGCCAATGTGCAGTCTCACAAAACATTCAAACTACACACAGACTGCTCAATAAACATTCATCATATCCCATCAGGGAAATAGCTTTGCACCTCAAGGACATGTTATGCCACATGACTGTTTATTTGTTCAGTATCAGAGCAGAAATTAGTGAAAAACTCAGATCCAGAACAGGTTATACAAGCCATAAAGCAAAAATTAACAAAAAAAAAACAAAAAATCTCCAATTTCATGTCAAAGAACAGGTCAGGTAGCAGTCATATAGTAATTTATTACATCAACTGGATTCATTGATATTATTTTCAAATGATTATTATGAACACCACACCCAAAGAGTTCTTATGGTGTAGTGCCAATTTCCATATCGCTGAGCCAGGAGATTTGTGTTCACATCCCATCTGCTCAGGACTAATAATATCTTTGAACAAGTTGACTAGAAAATATCTAAAAACCACACCCATAATCAACTGCAAACCTACAATGTACACAAAACAATTAGGCTAACTTAATTGCTGATAAAAGTATTAGTCTCCAATACAAAAATATTCATGCTTAAAATTTGTCAAGAGAAGACTGCAAAAATTCTATCATTTTAAATAGTCATTGTCCAGAACATCCAAAGCGTAAATTTTGCTTACCACTTATGGTGTAATAGAGTTTTATAGCACGAAAACAAACCCTTTGGTCCAACTCTTCTGCGCCAACCAGATATCCTAAACTGATGTAGTCCCATTTGCCAGCATTTGGCCCATATTCCTATTCATGTACCCATCCAGATGCCTTTTAAGTGTTGTAACTTTACCAGCCTCCACCACTTCCTCTGGCTCATTCTAAATATCCACCACCCTTTGCTTGAAAAAGGTTGCTCCTTCGGTCCCTTTTAAATCTTTACCCTCTCACCTTAATCCTATACTCAAGTTTTGGGCTCCCCTACCCTGAGAAAAACCTTGACTATTCACCCTATCCATGCCCCTCATGATTTTATAAACCTCTGCAAGTTTACCCCTCTGACAGTCCAGGGAAAAAGCCCCAGCCTATTCAGACTCTCCCTTTAGCTCAAATCCTTCAATCCTGGCAACATCCTGATGAATCTTTTCTGAACCCTTTCAAGTTTCACAACTTATTTCCCAAAGCAGGAGACCAGAACTAAATGCAGTATTCTAAAAGCGGCCTCACTAATACCTTGTACAGTCACAACATGACATCCCAAATCCTATACTCAATGAACTGAACAATGAAGGCAAACTTGCCAAAAGCATTCTTCACCACCCTGTCTACTTGTGACTCCGCTTTCAACAAACTCACCTGCACCCCTGGGTCTCTTTGTCCAGCAACACTCCCCATGGTCCACCATTGACTATACAAGTCCTGCCCTGTTTTATGACCAGAAGTCTGAACATTGTCCATGTTCTAGTGCATACAGATACACACTTGGACTGCTTGGAGCAGTGAATATTGTGCAATAATCTGCAAACATCTCTACTTCCATCATTAGGTCAGAAGCAAAGTCATTGATGAAACAACTGAAGATGGTCGGGCCTGGACACTAGCATCTGATCCAGTAACTATGGCACTGTTCAGTTTCTGGTCAATAGTAACTCCCAGAATGGTGACAGTGTCAGATACAATGACAATTGTATCAAGGGGAGATAGTTAGATTCTCTCTTGTTGGAGAAATTTATTGATGTTCAGCATCACTACATTTGTTCAGATACCAACCAGTCCATGTCCAAATGCAGCAAGATCCAGACAATATCCTGGCTTGTGATGACAACTGGCAAGTAACATTCATGCCACACAAGAGTCACAGTTGGAATAGTTGGGGCATAATTCCAATAAGCCTAATTACTTTATGCACGTCATCATTAACTTTTACTGATCTGGATACATGATTATCCACGTTCTCCTCCACAGTTTAGACTTTCACCATTAAGAAATTGTTGTCTTTCCAAAGTAAATTGACTTCAAATTTCTTGTACTGACCTCCATTTGCCATAGTTTTGTCCACTCAATTAGTCCTATGTTCATGTGTAACTTTCTACTTACAACAACATAACGTACTTCCTAATTTAGTGTTATTTGCTTACCTGGATGTGCACTAATAAGTTAACAGACATGTGAAAAGCTCAGTGTCCACTACAGATTCCTATGGAACACCACATGTACATTTGCATAAGTTGTTTCTTTTAGCCTGAAATTTTCTCTTAACTAATTTCTTGACCATTACTGCTTACACAAAGATTTTAAGGATTTTGCAGCAAGCATTTATAGAGTTCTTTAAATTTGTAAACCTACAAACAGCAGAAAGTATTCACAGTTCAGTTAGCTGGGGTTACATCATTTTTCATCTATTCAAAGTTTGCCTCCCTAAATTGAAGATCTTGGTTTATGACATGTACATCTTCAGCTGAAACTTAGTGTCAAATTTAGTTATGTTACAAAAACATTTTGCAATATGTTCCTTCATAGTAAGATTGTTAAGTTTTTTTTGTCATTCTTAATTAAATGCAGAATAGCCTGTTCCCTTATTGATTTTAAAATACATCTAGAAAACTACCCTAACTACATTCTAGGAGTACAATCAATCACTTTACGACTTCGGCTGTGTAAACATAAAAACTTCCCATATAACTACATTATTTTGGCTTTTGCCTCCCTGATCTCAATATTTACACCACCTCACCTCTATTATCACAAGTTGGTATCCAATTTACATCAGAATATTGCATCTTTTGCATATTTTGGTCTCTGCCAGCAACATTTCCAGTTCTGAGGAAGGGTCAATCAACCCGAAACATTAACTCTGATTTTTTTTCTTCAGAGATGCAGCCAGACCTGCTGAGCTTTTCCAGCAACTTCTGTTTTTGTTTCCACCACCAGATCACCCTTAGTGAAATTCATTTTTCCTCAATTCTATTTGTAATCAACATTAAATTACTGAAAAGGTTATAAGTGATAGGAGGCCATTCAGTCCAACTTCTCTGTGCCTGTTCTCTACAAGAGCAAACTTTCCCCCTGTTCGTATGCAGACCTTTTTCTACACCTACCCTGTCCTTTTCAAATCCTTTGTAGAAATTCAAATGCCTGGAATACTTGCATCATTACATTTCATCCAGTCAAGTTACAATATGCTCTTCAAGTTGAGTTTGTGGTTTGAACTCTTGCTTTCTTTCATGCTTCGTGCATTTGTGCACAGAAGTCTTATTTGGATCTCTCTCCCCACCAAACCCACATGTCCTACTGATCTATTTATACTAGTTTCTTTTGACAGAGTGGATTTTCCCTTTCACCTAACTAACTAGTTTAAATTATTATAATCACACTATTTACCCCTTCCACAAGCAATGGCACTTTTGCAGTTCAGGTGAAGCTTTTTGTATGTACAGCTATCACTGGCACAAAAAAGTGGTCCCATTGTGCAAGAAATTTGATTCTCTTTCTTCTACTTATGCTTCCAGCCACATGCTGACAACTTCTCTCTACCTCTGGCCCAGTGTGTATGACTGACAGTGCCAACTGGGGAAGCCTAATCCTTAACCTATAATTTAGCACCTTTTGTCATGAATCGAACCTAGTCCTATCTACCTCACTGTGGTTCACATAGGAACCTCTGGTTGCTTGTTATCCTATTCCAGAATTATTTGTATTAGTTATGACATCTTAAATCTAGCATCTGGGAAGTAACATATGATCTAGTTTTGTGGATGGTATCCACAAAATAAACTATTTACTCCCAAGTACCTTACAGAACAACACACACCTATTCTCGCTGCTTACCCAGGAGGTAATGTGTTCCCTATTTTATTTAACATTTTCCACCATCCTCTGCATTCAGTCTACTTAAGTGCTGAAAGTTTCTTTTTGTGAAGTATGAACATACAACCTTCTGAACCAACAAATGCAAACTGCTGGCACTTGAAAGATAGACAAGTCAAGATACTTTATTGCATTCGGACATGCTGGAAATGTGAAATCCAATTGAACCAGGAGCCAGACATTTAGTCCATTGAGCCTGTTTCTCCCAGAAGGTTAAGTGTCTCTGGAATTTTCTTCCTCAGAGCACTGAAGGCAGGGTCACTGAATACATTTTAAGGAGAAGAACATACGTTTTTGACTAACAAGTTGGTCAAAGGGGATTGATGGTAGGCAGGAACACGGCATTGAGAACACAATTGAAGTCAGCCGTAATGTTCTCCGAAAGCAAAGTAGGGCCTCCTCACTTGTAATTCATATGTTCAGCTATCCCTTCACGAGATCATGCTAATCTACAACATAACCCCATATCCCTTCATCTCTTGAAATAAGAAAAAAAAAAAAAATGACAATCTCACACTTAACATTTACATCCAACATCAATTGCATCTGCAAAGAGAGCTCCAAACTTTCACCAGGCTTGGTGTAAATGCTTTTCCGAATTTCATTCCAAATCCTGGCCTCCCATATCTTCTGCCTAAAACGTTAATTTTTTTTTTGGCTCTCCATAAACGTTGCTAGACAATACAAAGCTTTCCGAGCATTTCGTATTTTTTTCTTAAATTCCGCAGTTAATTGAAGTTTGCCAAACATGTAATTTTAAAATGTCAATAAATTTCGAGAATGACTAAATATTAGTAATTTCTTACACATCGCGCCTCCCTGTACAAGGGCCGCCTTATAAGAAACACTTGAGGCAGGCAAGACTTGGAGAGAAAAAAGCCACAGAGCTTCAATTGCAACAGATCCAGGATACATTCCTCACATACTGCGGATGAGTAAAGAATTAACCCTCAAGTAGACAAGGATTTTCTTACACTTATAAATTTTAAAATTGAGGCGCTTTTGTAGTTCACCGTTTTAAAGGGCTTGGTCAGCCTCACGCCTGTTCCCGTTTCCTTTGCAAGTAAAAACGATGTAATTTTTAATCGTGGCGAAAATAGCAGCGCCCAACCCACCCCAAGCTAAGAGACTCCAAGAAGCATCCGCCCCTCACCTCCTCTCCGAAATGTACAACCTTCTGGCCGGTTTGGAGCTGCAGTCTGGGATAGCAGACCGTCTCCTCTCTCTGGCTGCGATGCAAGTTGTACCGGCTGCGGATCTGGGGATCCACCATCCAGTTGTCGATTATCTCCTCCTGCTCTCTGGGCTCCAGCGTGTCCCAGCGCGGCCCGTACTTCTCGCGGATTTTCTGCCTCTCCAGCATGATCCTTCGGGCCATAGGACTGATAGAAGAGAAGTATTCGAACTTCTTCTGCTCCAGACCAGGGGTAGCGGTGGCGGCGACATTAACAGCGCCACCGGCGACGATCGCCTCACCTACCTCGCAGCTCGTTACCACCACCGCCGATGCCATGAATGCGAATGGAAGCAACGGGATAAGCTCCTGATAGCGCAGGCCACCCGCAGCCAGTACAACCAGCCGTCAGTGACCAGTCCACCGTCACTCATCTATCACAGCCCAAGCTCCCCCCTCCACGTCGTCCCGCAATTATCTAGGATTGTCCCGCCCCCTACTCGCAATCTATTGGCCATTTCGACAACATCTTCTTCGGGGCGGTCCAACCATGGCCAGTCCTCATGGGATAGTGTTTATCCCGCGCGTTGAACCGCCACTCTATTGGCCACTTCAACCGTCATTCATTCCCGTCGCTGCCACGCTCTCGATCGTCACCCAACAATCCAGCTCGAGCCCCACCCTTCTCAGCTGTGTGTGTGTGTGTGTGTGTGTGTGTGTGTGTGTGTCGACACGCATTGGTCAGACGAACCGCACGCAGAAGAGACGGCATCGACCGTTGGCCAAAGTAATTTCCCGCCCTCTCGACCGTCGTTCAATTGGGCGGCTGTGTCTGAGTGAACTGTCAGTCATTCATCCCCTCCCAATTAGCCTTTCAGTCCTCCCCCGCCACATAGAGAGCCGTTAGTCAGCGCGAGGCCCCAACTGTCAGCGTCAGGAGCGTGAGCGCTGTCAGGGAAACACAAAGAGATTCCCGACCAACAGAACAAGCCTCTAGGCGACGCCCTGCTGATGGCGCGGACAGTTCGGGGTATCGAGCCGCCGAAATAGAGTGGCTATTTCTGCCCTTTCCTATCGATACAGAAGTTTTACCCCTCATCTTTCTTCACACTGGCATAGTAAACACAGAATAGAACAAACAACTGCGGATGCGGATCAGAAACGCAAACATAAATTGCCGGCGAAACTCAGCAAGTCTGGCAGCAACTGTGGGAAGATAACAGTTAACGTATCGAGTTCTCATCAGCATTGCTGCTAGCTGCTGTAACAAAAAAAGTGGTATTTGCGCTAAAGACGAAGTTGGTGGGAGAGGGTGAGTCGATAGGTGGAGAGAGAAAGATGAAAGGGGTAGGTAAATACGGAGATGAAGAGACTGGCTGAGCTGCAGTGAATGTAACCCTTGTAAATATGATACTAGGTATAGGAGTAGGTGAGAATGCTAAAAGCAACCCATTGTTGTATGGCGTACTGACCTCCACATTGCATAGGCTTGAGTGTCAGCTTTTGGACACCTCCTCCTACTCTCCCTGGACCATTGTGTCCATGACCGTCACCAACCTCATCTCATCTGGGGATCTACCCCCAACAGCCTCCTAGCTCACAGTCTCCAATTCCATACAGCCCGTTTCTACCCTTTTCCACCAAAATCCACAAATGGCACTGCCCGGGAAGACCCATTGTTTCTACCTGTTCCTGCCCCACAGATCTTATTTCTTCCTACCTTGACTTTTGGAGTACTGTGTAGAGTTCCGGTCCCTGCCATTGAGGGATATTTTTAGATTGGGGAAGGTGCGGAAAAGATTTACAGCGATGTTACTGGGGCTGGGCGTGGGGGGTGGTTTGAGTTACAAGGAAAAGCTGGGACTTTTTTCACTGGAGGTGAACCTTTTTATAAACCTTATAGAGGTTGATAAAATCATGAGGGGCATAGGTAAGGTGAATAGCCAAGGTCTTTTACCCAGGATTGGGGCGTTCAATACGAGGGGGCATAATTTTAAGGTGAGAGGACATAGATTTAAAAGGCACCCAAGGGGCAACTTTTTCACGCAGAGGGTGGTTCCCACGTGGAATGAACTGTCAGAGGATGTGGTAGATGCAAATACAGAATCCCTACAGTGTGGAAACAGGCCCTTCGGCCCAACAAGTCCACACCAACCCTTGGAGCATCCCAACCAGACCCATCCCGCTGTAACCCACATACCCCTGAACACTATGGGCAATTTAGCATGGTCAATCCACCTAGCCTGCACATCTTTGGACTGTGGAAGAAAACCGGAGCACCTGGAGGAAACCCACGCAGACACGGTTACAACAGTTACAACATTTAAGAGACATTTCGATAGGTACATGAATAGGAAAGATTTAGAGTGATAAGTGCAGGCACATGTGACAATTTAGTTTGGGTCAGCGTGGATAACTGTTTTCGTGCTGTATGACTATTTATTTCTCCCCTTGTCCAGTCCCTCCCTGCCTACATTCGCAATTCTTCTGACGCTTTATGTCGGTTTCAAAATTTCCAGTTCTTGGGAAGGAGCTCCATTCTCCTCACCATGGCACGCAATTCTTTTACACATCCATCCCCCATCAGGTTAGTCTCAGATTTTTTCAATAATTCGTGGAAAAAAGGCCTGAACCGTCCCCATCCACCATCACCACCCTCCTCGCTGAGTTCGTCCTCACTTTCAACAACTTCTCCTTTAATTCCTCATCTTTTTGAGGTCAACGCTGTGGCCATGGGTACCTGCATTGGCCACAGTCATGGCTGTCTCTTTGTGGGGTACATGGAACATTTCTTGTTCTAATCCTACTTGGGTCGTTCCCCACAACTTTTCTTCAGTGGGCGGCGGCTCAAGGCATCTGCATTGGCCACTTGGCTTCGTGAACAGTGTTCTAACTTCTGCTTGTACGGACTGAGAATAAGGGCCCAATGCTGAGGTTCTGCTTCCTTCTGTCATTTTGAACTGCAAAAATTTTAAAACATTATTAATTTCACTTCCAATTTCCATCCTGCCCTCACCTTTAGCTGGTCCGTTTCTGAATCTTCCCTTTCTCAACATCTCTGTTTCCATTTCTGGAGATAAGCTGGCTACTGATATCCATTACAAATCTATGAACTCTCACAGTTACCTGGACTATACATCAGACCCTGCTCCCTGTAAGCACTCTAACCCGTTCTTCCAATTTCTCCTTCCCTGTCACATTTGGAAATCATGAGGGTAAGAAAGCTAGCATAAAGGCACTTTACCTGAATGCTCGTAGCATTCATAACAAGGTTGATGTGTTAACGGCACAAATCATTGCGAATGAATATGATTTGGTAGCCATTACGGAGACATGGTTACAGGATGGTCACGACTGGGAGTTAAATATCCAAGTGTACCAGACTATTCGGAAGGACAGACAGGAAGGTAAGGGAGGTGGTGTAGCCCTGATATTCAAGGATGCCATCAGGGCGGTGCTGAGAGATGATATAGGTTCTATGGAGAATGAGGTTGAATCCATTTGGGTGGAAATTAGAAATTCTAAGAGGAAAAAGTCACTGATAGGCGTAGTCTATAGGCCACCAAATAATAACATCACATTGGGGCGGGCAATAAACAAAGAAATAACTAATGCCTGTAAAAATGGTACGGCAATTATCATGGGGGATTTTAACCTACATGTAGATTGGTCGAACCAGCTCGGTCAGGGTAGCCTTGAGGAGGAGTTCATTGAGTGTATCCGTGATAATTTTCTTGAACAGTATGTAATGGAACCAACGCGGGAGCAAGCTATCCTAGACCGGGTCCTGTGTAATGAGACAGGAATAATTAATGACCTCATAGTTAGGGATCCTCTTGGAAGGAGTGATCACAGTATGGTTGAATTTAGAATACAGATGGAGAGTGTGAAGATAAAATCCAATACAACGGTCCTGTGCTTGCACAAGGGGAACTACAATAGAATGAGGGAGGACTTGGCTAAAGTAAACTGGATACAAAGATTTTATGGTGGGACAGTTGACGAGCAGTGGAGGACTTTCAAAGCAATCTTTCAAAGTGCTCAGCAAAAGTATATTCCAATGAAAAGGAAGGACTGTAAGAAAAGGGGTAATCTGCCATGGGTGTCTAAAGAAATAAGGGAGGCTATCAAATTGAAAGAGGAGGCATACAAAGTGGCCAAAAAGAGCATGAAACTAGAAGATTGGGAAAACTTTAAAGGTCAACAGAAAGCCACAAAAAGAGCTATAAGGAAAAGTAAGATAGAACATGAGAAAAAACTAGCACAGAATATAAAGACAGATAGGAAAAGTTTGTATAAATATATAAAACGAAAAAGAGTGGCTAAAGTAAACGTTGGCCCTTTAGAGCATGAGAAGGGGAATTTAGTTATGGGATATGATGAAATGGCCGAGGCACTGAACAGGTATTTTGTATTGGTCTTCACAGTGGAGGACACTAATAACACGCCAGTAATAGACAAAGAGACGAAGGTAGGTGAGGACCTGGAAACAATCATAATTATGGAAGAGGTAGTGTTGGGCAAGCTAATGGAGCTAAGGATTGATAAGTCTCCTGACCTTGATGGAATGCATCCCAGGGTCCTAAAAGAGATGGCAGGAGAAATAGCAGGTGCACTGGCGGTAATTTTCCAAAATTCGCTGGACTCCGGGGCAGTCCCAGCAGATTGGAAAACAGCAAATGTGACGCCACTGTTTAAAAAGGGAAGTAGACAAAAGATGGGGAATTATAGACCAGTTAGCTTAACCTCTGTAGTGGGGAAGATGCTTGAGTCTATTATCAAGGAAGAAATAGCAAGGCATCTTGATAGAAATTGTCCCGTTGGGCAGACGCAGCATGGGTTCATGAAGGGCAGGTCATGCTTGACAAATCTTTTGGAATTCTATGAAGACATTACGAGCGAGGTGGACAATGGGGACCCAGTGGATGTGGTGTACCTAGACTTCTAAAAGGCCTTTGACAGGGTGCCGCACAAGAGGCTACTGCATAAGATAAGGATGCATGGCATTAAGGGTAAAGTATTAGCATGGATAGAGGATTGGTTGACTAACAGGAAGCAAAGAGTGGGGATAAATGAGTGCTATTCTAGCTGGCAGTCAGTGACTAGTGGTGTGCCTCAGGGATCGGTGTTGGGACCGCAATTATTTACAATTTATATAGATGACTTGGAGCTGGGGACCACGTGTAGGGTGTCAAAGTTTGCAGATGACACTAAGATGAGTGGCAAAGCAAAGTGTGCAGAGGACTGTGAAACTTTGCAGAGGAACATAGATACATTGAGTGAGTGGGCAAAGGTCTGGCAGATGGAATACAATGTAAATAAATGTGAAGTCATACATTTTGGTAGGAGTAATAGTAAAAAGGATCATTACTTGAATAGTAAAAAGTTGCAGCATGCTGCTATGCAGACGGACCTGGGTGTCCTTGTGCATGAATCACAGAAGGTAGGTCTGCAGGTACAACAAGTAATTAGGAAGGCAAATGGAATTTTGTCCTTCATTGCTAAAGGGATTGAAATAAAAAGCAGAGAGGTTATGTTGCAGCTGTACAAGGTGCTGGTGAGGCCACACCTAGAGTACTGTGTGCAGTTTTGGTCTCCTTACTTGAGAAAGGATGTACTGGCACTGGACGGGGTGCAAAGGAGGTTCACTAGGTTGATTCCGGAGTTGAGGGGGTTGGCTTATGAGGAGAGACTGAGTAGATTGGGATTATATTCATTGGAATTCAGAAGATTGAGGGGGGATCTTATAGAAACATATAAAATTATGAAGGGAATAGATAAGATAGAAGTAGAGAGGATGTTTCCACTGACAGGTGAAGCTTGGACAAGAGGGCATAGCCTCAAGATTAGAGGGAGCAGATTTAGGACTGAACTGAGAAGGAATTTCTTCACCCAGAGGGTTGTTAATCTATGGAATTCCTTGCCCAGTGAAGTAGTTGACGTTACTTCAGTAAACGCTTTTTAAAAAAAAGGTAGATTTTTTTTGAACAATAAAGGAATTAAGGGATACGGTGAGAATGCGGGTAAGTGGATCTGAGTCCACGAAAGGATCAGCCATGATCTTATTGAATGGCGGAGCAGGCTCGAAGGGCCAGACGGCCTAGTCCTGCTTCTAGTTCTTGTGTTCTTGTGTTCTGACGATGTCAACTTCAGCAGGGGTACTTCATAAATGCCCACCTTTTTCCTCTGCATAAAAATGTTGCCCCTTAGGTCCCTTTTATATCATTCCCCTTTCACCTTAAAGCAATGCCCACTAGTTTTGGAGTCCCATACACTTGGGATAAGACCTTGACTATTTACCCTCTCATGATTTTATAAGCTTCAATAAGGTCACCTGTCAGCGTCCGATGCTCCAGGGAAAATAGCCCCAACCTACTCAGCCTCTCCCCATAGCTCAAACCCTCCAAACCTGGCAACATAATTGTAAGTCTTTTCTGAACCCTTTCAAGTTACACAATATCCTTCCTATCACAGGGAGATCAGAACTGAACACAATATTCCAAAAGTGGCCTAACCAATGTCCTGTACAGCCATAATTTGACCTCTCCACTCCTATACTCCACTTCTGTGGCACAAATGTTTCTTAATACTTGTCAGCACAAACCTGGATGTTGTCTAGGTCTTGCTGCATTTGAATAATTTCCAACTCTCTCTCTAATGACTGTCACGTGCTTCTTTATATTATGGATGGAGTCAAATAATCTATACATAAAATCAAGTTTACTACCCAGAGTTTTCCTATTCTGGGTGGTTTTTTTTCAAAGCCCTTCTAGTCAGGCAATTTATTCTCCAGACTACTGACTCTGTTAAGAAATACATATTCTTACTTTCAAACAAAACTAAAAAATAAAGTGGACAGGGCACAATACGAAATTGAGACTGGCATTATTCATACACTACAGTTACTTACTCTATATTGAAGATGTAACTACGACAGAAATGGAAGAGGTTTAAAATTTAGTCTGCTGGAAGTTGAGCAGTTAATTAAGAAACTTAAGTATAAATTGCAAGTTTACTTCTACTATTAACTTCTTTACTTCTACTAATAACAGAGAGTTCTAATTTACAGCCTTCTATTTCACTCAATACCTTTCATGTATGTGCATTGTCATGATCTATGATTCCAGCTGTTCATTTCACTTTACATTGGAACAATTCATGCATGAACTATTAATTGCATAACTATTTCAGCACCTTTGTTAATATTAGGAGACATAACTCTAAAGAGGCCTGTAAATCACTAGTTTGAACTTACTGATCTGTGGACCAAGATGGTTTGAAATTTTAGTGGCCTATGAGGTAGTATGGTCTAGGAAAAACCCAACATATTATGAAAATTAGAGATAACACAGTGTGGAGCTGGAGGAACATAGCAGGCCAGGCAGCATCAGAGGAGCCGGAAAGTTGACATTTCAGGTCGGGACCCGTCAGAAAAATTCAGAAGGGTCATGACCCGAATTATCAACTTTCCAGCTCCTCTGATGCTGCCTGGCCTGCTGTGTTTCTCCAGCTCCACACTGTGTTATCTCTGACTCCAGCATCTGCAGTTCTTGCTATCTCACATTATGAAAACTAACTGGTGTTCAAATGCAGTTGAAAGTATCAGTAAAGATGCTATAATTTACTTTAGTTTTTTTTAAGAAAGGTGTAAATAGGATGATTATAAATTATAAACTTCAAAATTGAAGTTTAATAATGAATGGTTATTATTATACCACAGTATTCAAGGCCTTCTATGCGGTGACATAATATGTGGAAATCTGAACTGACCATGATTTGGTTTCAGTTACTCTGCACAATTGCACTGTCATTTAAAATGAAATGGACTACTGAAAGGTATTAGTTTGGGAAGCAGCCACGTGGACTGTGGAATCCTGATCCTGTTTCTATGATCACACATGTAAAGTTAAAACTTTTATGGCAATTCATTATATTCATGACAGGTTTGGCGGTCATCTTTGGTGTGAGGAAGTTCCACCAGTACCTTTATGGATGGGAATTTGTCACAGTAACAGATCACAAACCCCTGCTAGGGCTACTGAAGGAAGACAAGGCGATGCTGCCCATAGCTTCCAGTAGAATTCGGCATTGGGCCCTTATTCTCAGTCTGTACAAGCAGAAGTTAGAACATTGTTCAGGAAGCCAAGTGGCCAATGCAGATGCCTTGAGCCGCCTCCCACTGGCAGATATTCCATCGGTGGTGCCTCCCTTGGAAGAGTCTGTTTTGGTTTTAAACTTCCTGGACACACTTCTGGTCACTGCTGACAATATCCGACTATGAACACAAAAAGATCCTGTCCTAGCAAAACTAAAACAGCTGGTGGTAATGGGGGAAACAGAAGGGCCTTGGCAACCAGAATTGAAATTTTTCTGGACCTGTCAAGACCAGAACACCGTAGAGCACGGCATATTACTCTGACCAGCAAGGGTGATTATTCCAAGTCAAGGTCTCCGCCAGATACTGGCTGAACTCCACCAAGATCATCCAAGGGTTTCCAAGATGAAGATGATAGCAATGATCTATGTCTACTTGCCAGGGTTGGATGCCGACATAGTTACATTGGTGGGGCAGTGCCCAGAGTGCAAACAGGGACTAAAATTGCCACTGGCATTGCCCCCACATTCATGGAAATAGCTAGCCAAACGGTGGACTTGGTGGCATGTCAACTATGCTGGTCCTTTGATGGGCTTAATGTTCTTGGTCATTATGGACACCTGTTCAAAGTGGTTGGACATGCATAAGTTTATTTGACAAACTCAGTGTTGACGATTGAGAAGCTAAGAGCATTGTTCACGATACACAGTCTCCTGGAAGTATTGGTCACGGACAATGGGACGTCATTTATCAACAGGGAATTCAAATATTTCCTAAAATCAAATGCAATTTGGCACATAAGGACAGCTCCATACCATCCATCATCCAATGGTCAACTGGAAAATGTGATCCAAATGTTGAAGGCAGGCTTAAAGAAGCAGCCTACAGTGTCACTGGATACCAAACTGTCCCAATTCCTGTTTGATTATAGGACCACCCCGCATGCAACAACAGGGATAGCTCCAGCAAAGTCACTGATGGAGAGAAGACTCCGCACCAGGTTAAACAGGGCTGGAGCAATGCATACCTGGCCCCTCAGAACAGACAAATGGCCTGTCAGAAACCATCGTTTCTCTCCCTCTGTCTAGTGTCGAGGAAATCTCAGAGTCCAAGATGGATGCAGCCTCAATACCTTTACTGCCAGAAGAACGGGAGGAAACTCTTCCAAGATGCTCTGTACGCAAGAGATGGGCTGTGGTCTGGTACAAGCTACCCGTGTCCGAGTCAGAGGAACCAGACCTGGGGCAAAAATGTTGCAAGCAAGGCTACAAGAGAAAGTCAGGCCTACATCTCCAGACTTGAGGAGGAGGGATGCAGTAATTGGAACTAGCTGGATCTTGTTGATCATGAGATCCTTGGTTGGCGTTGTTAACCTCGGCCAATCAGGAAAACCCTGGCTAACCAATATAAACAGGAGATTAGAATCTCTTCAGTTCAGGAGACTGACTCTGAGCTGGCTGGCCATATTTGGAGTACTGTGCACAAGCAAATGAAGGTGATTTGGTGATGGGCTACTGGCCTCTGTGCAGTTATTTCAGGAGCAAAAGCTGGAGGTTAGCATAAGATAATGGTGTTCATTCTAAGAGCTAGTGCAAGCACAATGGGCTGAATAGTCTCCAGATATATCATAACAATTCGTGATGACTGCCAGCAAGTCAACATTCAGTATGCTGTAGCAAAGTCATTCTGTTGATGGTGAATTTGTTTTGTAAGATTATACTACTTACCACAGGCCCCTGATGATATTGTCATGGTTTAAAAGAAAATCAAAATATACATCAGTAAAATTATAAACTAACTTTATCTGGAAAAATAATTTTGAAATGTGGCAGAATTATTGATTCACTTTTGGCATTGGAACAAACGTGCATTGTAAATGGGTTTGTTTCAATTAAAATATTGCAGTATAAGATTTTTTGCATTAAAGGATGTCATTCCCAATTCCAGCCAACAAAAATCAAGGTTACAGTCCTCTTGAAATCAGTCATTCATTGAAATACAGTACAATCATTCACCAACAAAGGCAATACCAAATTACTGCAGGCTTTTACTTTGTGTCCTGAAACCAAGCAAGTTATGCTGGAAACTTGTTTCATGCATTAGCACTAGAAAATTAGCTGGTCAACAGCTCTATCAGGAAGAAATAAAATCCTAAAAATAATAATGCTCAAGGTTTGTTCATCTTACTTCTGAGAATGGCTGCTTATCCTGTTAAGTCTGCCAATCTCACCTCATTTCTGTACAACCACTTCCTGGATTTCATCATGTTCCTTGATGATTTAGCCAAGTAATTTTCACAAATACTCTTTAAATTGTTGTAAGATCAAATTGTCCAATTCAATGTTATAAACTTACTGTAAAGAAGGAATTACGACTCCTATTCTGGAGTCTTGCTTACTGATATTGTCATCAAGGACTCCAGAATATGTGTTGTAATTACTTCTTTTCTAGTTTAAATCCAGTAACAGACTACTTAAGGTGTGTCATACGAAAAAGATCCTAAACAATCCAAAAATTCCACAGATTTACTATGCTTGGTTAAAGAATAAAATATGTTCCACATTTAAAGTGCACAGGCTGAATTGTGGGAGAAAAGGTGCATTTTTCTTTTTAAACTACTACATGGGGTAGTATTTTGGAACCAATTGAGCGAATAGTTAATTACTATAATTTAGATCCAAGAAAGCAGTGGCTGTAAGACATTTCATTTGAAAACTTCTTGACATGAATGGCAATTTGGATATGATCCAATCTCAATTATATGGTTGTGGCTGGCTACATTGTTCTTTCCCTGTATCACATTGTTGGACTAAAAAGATGTGTTGCAGGTTAAAGCTGCTGAAATGTTGGATTATTCTGAAAAGATAATAGAACAAAAGAATAAATCATTACTTTCCCCACATTAAAATATAGCATAGAAATAGGTGGATTTCTTTTGGAATGGCAGTTTACAAACATCACGGCACGGTGGTTAGCACTGTTGTTTCACAGCGCCAGGGACCTGGATTTGAGTCCAGCCTTGGGCGACTACCTGTGTGAAGTTTGCATTTTCTCCCTATGTCTGCATGGGTTTCCACTGGGTGCCCTGGTTTCCTCCCACAGTCCAAACATAGAGGTTTGTAAAATTGTGAGGGGCATAGATGTGGTGAATAACAAAGGTCTTTTCCCTAAGGTTGGGGAGTTCAAAACTAGAGGGCATAATTTTAAGGTGAAAGGAGAAAGATTTAAAAGGGATCTGAGGGGCAGTGTTTTCACACATAAGGTCATTTGTATGTGGAATGAACTGCCAGAGGAAGCGGTAGATACAGGTACAGTTACAACATTTAAAAGACATGTTTCCATGCTGTATGACTCTCTGTGCAGGTTGGTTGGATTGGCCATGCTAAATTGTCCTTTAGTACCCAGGGATGTGCAGGCTAGGTGGATTAGCCATGGTAGATACAAGGTCATAAGGATAGTTTGGAGGGAATGCTCTTCGGAGGGGTGGTGCAAACTCGATGGTCCGAATGCCCGCGATCTGTACTAGAGATTCTCTGAGTCTATGAAGTCAGAAGTCACACGACACTAGGGTATAGTCCAACAGGTTTATTTGAAATCATACACGTTTTCAGAGCACAGCCCCTTCGTCAAGCGCAGTGAGAGAGCAGAGCACACAGACCCAGAGTTTATATGGTGAGGAGGTGTTGGTGTTCAAATGGGGTGGTCAAAGTCAAAAATCACATGACAGCAGGTTATAGTCCAACAGGTTTATTTGAAATCACAAGCTTTCAGAGCATAGCCCCTTTGTCAGGCTTAGAGAGAGGAAAGCACACAGCCACAGAGTTTTAGGCAGAGAAATGAAGGGCAGAGAGATCAAAGGATCATTCTAGAAATTGCAGAAGCAGGATATGGAGAACTCTGTTAGAAAGGAGACACAAGTTTTGATTGATTCAGATGCAAATTCCAGAATCTGTTTCAAGTCACTGCCTTGAGATAATTAAAGGTTTCATCAGTATCTGCCTAACTTTCCTAACTTCAAACAGGCAGAGCGATAAGCATATACAAAAGGTGACATCTCAAGTCAGACACTGAATTGTAGGTGTGAGGCCTTGTCCAAAATTTGGCTCAGAGTTTTAACCTGGAATCAGGCTGGTTTTATTCCGCAAGCAGGAATTTATAAAATGCCACACTGACTGACTGTGACTACAAATTGTGTGTTTCTTGAACAAAATAGAATGTATCTGCAAATCAACAAACATCTTGGATGAAATGATTCTGGACAAGGTTTCACACCTACAATTCAGTGTCTGACCTGAGATGTCACCTTTTGTATATTCCTATCCCTCTGTCTGTTTGAAGTTTGGAAAGTTAGGCAGACACTGCCCTTGATCTATCTGCCTACAAACTCTGGGTCTGTGTGCTGTGCTCTCTCAGTGCACCTGAAGAAGGGGCTGCACTCTGAAAGCATGTGTGATTTCAAATAAACCTGTTGGTGTCATGTGACTTCTGACTTTGTCCATCCCAGTCCAACACCAGCACCTCCACAACATGATTCTATGAATATATGTTTTGGCTTATCTGACAAGCAAAACAGGTGAAATTTAGCGTGATAGTGTCAGCCATGATAGTGGTAGCACTCACCTGTGAATCAGAAGGTTATATGTTCAGGTATCCCTAGAGATATGAACACAATTACTTCAGTGCAATAATGAGGGGAGTGTTGCACTGTAGGAGGTATCATCCCTTATGTGAAACATTAAATGGAAGCCTCATCTATCCTCTCAGTTAGACATAAATGATACAATGGAACACTTGAAAGTAGATCAGGGAGGTCTAATCTAACAATAAACCAAAGAACTTTGGATGCTGGAAATCAGAAACAAAGTCAGAAAATGCTGGAAAAACAGCAGGTCTGGCAGCATCTGTGGAGGGAAAGCAGAGTTAATGTTTCAGGTCCAGTGACTCTTGTTCAGAAGGGTCTGAGTTCTGAAGAAACATCTGAGTTTTGAAGGTTCACCTTGGCAGTGTTCTTTCAGCTACTACTTGATATCATGTGGAATGAATTGAGTTGGCTGACATTTGGAATCCGTGATGCTGGAAAGAGCACAAGGACATAAGAAATAGGAGCAAAGTAGGCCATCTGGCCCCTCAAGCCTGCTTCACCATTCAATAAGATCATGGCTTATGTTTTTGTGGACACAGCTCCATTTAACCACCCACTCACCATAACCCTCAATTCCTTTGCTGTTCAAAAATCTGTCTATCTTTGCCTTAAAAATATACAATGAGGCAGCCTTAACTGCTTCACTGGGCAGGGAATTCCACAGATTCACAACTCTTTGGTGAAGAGGCTCCGCCTCAATTCAGTCCTAAATCTGCTCCCCCTAATTTTGTGGCAATGCCCTCCTGTTCTAGTTTCTACCCACCAGTAGAAACAACCTCCCAGCTTCTACCTTATCTATTCCCTTCATAATTTTATATGTTTCAATAAGATTCACCCCTTATTTTTCTACATTCCAATGAGTATAGTCCCAGTTTACTCAATCTGTCCTCCTAATCCAAAACTCTCAATTCCAGAATCAACCTAGTGAACCTCCTGCATCTCCTCCTGTGCTGGTACATCTTTCTCAACTAAGGAGACCAAAACTGTATACAGTACTGCAGGTGTGGCCTCACCAGGACTTTATAAAGCTGCAGTAGAATTTCCCTATTTTTAAACTCCATCCCTCTAGCAATGAGGACAATATTCCATTTGCCTTCTTAATTACCTGCTGCATTTGCAAACCAACATTTTGAGATTCATGCACAAGGACATCCAGGTCCCTCTGCACAGCAGCATGCTGCAATTTTTCATCATTTAAGTAATAGTCCATTTTACTGTTATCCATACCAAAATGGATGACCTCACATTTACCAACATTGATTCCATCTGCCAGACCCTTGCCCACTCACTTAATCTATCTATATCCCTCTGTAGACTTTCAGTGTCTTCTGCACACTTTGCTCTACCACTCATCTTAGTGTCATCTGTGAACTTTAACACACTACACTTGGTCCCCAAATAAATCTCAGTTGGCTGCCAAATGTATCATCTGCACAGCACTTCTGCTTTCAAATTGGAACAAATGTTTCAGTCTTGTCTTTGACTAGGCTTCCAACAAGCATGGGTATATTAATGGAGATTCTTTCTGCTATTACTTATTTAATTGATCACTACTGTTCATGACTAAATGCTGTAGAACCTCGATCTGTTTCATTGCTCACGGGATTACTTAGCTCTGTCTATTGCATGCTGTTTCTGCTGGTTAGTACACAAATAGTCCTGTGTTGTAGTTTCTCCAGGGTGACCACTCATATTTAGGTATGCTTAGTGTTACTGCTGGCATGGCCTCCTGCATTCTTCATTGAAACATGGTTGATCCCCAGGTCTGATAGCAATGG
Organism: Rhincodon typus; assembly: GCF_021869965.1. Lineage (NCBI taxonomy): Eukaryota > Metazoa > Chordata > Chondrichthyes > Orectolobiformes > Rhincodontidae > Rhincodon > Rhincodon typus. The sequence continues at coordinate 81,648,051 of NC_063340.1, forward strand.
TGGGGTGGGAGATATAACAGGTTATGAGGTTAAAGATTGTGGCTAAGTACAATTCTGCTGCTGCCGATGGCCCCACCTGTGTTTCATGAATGCCTAATTTTGAGTTGCTGAATCTAATCGATATCTTTCCCATTTAGCACACTGGTAATGCCATGCAACTCAATGAAGGGTATGTGAAGACAGATATAGTCTCTAAAGAAATTAGTGGTGGTCTGTCCTACCAATAAACCGTCTTCTAAAGCATTAACTTGCCAGTTGTATAAAGTATCATAGTTAAAATCATCCTTCAGTGCACATTTTTCACAATCAAGTTTTTTTTATCATTGGTGTTTCTTTGGTTTTAAACCTGAAATAAACAATACATTATACTAACTGATCAGAATGTAAGTTTCAAGTCTTCTTTGCTAGACAGAACAGTTTTCCTGATAGTCTGTACAGGTTTCAGGGTCACTTAGCTCAGTTGGCTAGAAGCCTGACAGCATGGGTTCAATTCCCAAACTGGCTGAGGTTACTATGAAGGACTGTCCTTCTCGACCTTGCATGACGTATGGTGACCCTCAGGTTGAACCACTACCAGTGATTTCTCTCTCATGAGAGAGTAGTCCTATGGCCTGGCAGGACTATGGAAACTTTACTTTTTCCAGACAAGCGACCTCACAAAATAGAAGTGACCATTCGATCTCTTGAGCCTATCCCCTACTCAAAAAGACATTGGCTCATCTGTTAGTGTTTCAAATTCCACATTTTCATATAACCTTTGATTCTCTTGCCCAACAAGATTCTATCCCCTTCCACCTTTAAAATACTAATTGACTCACCTCCACTGCCTTCTGAGGCAGAGTTCCAAAGTTACACAACCCTTGGAGATAACAATCCCCTCTGAACAACCCCTAACACTTTTACATCCTTCCTTAAATAAGATCAGAACTACACACAATTTTTGAGATATGATTATCACCAATGCCCTGTCAAGCCTAAAGTATAACATCTTTACTTTAATATTCAATTCCTTTTGTAATAAAAGACATCATTCCATTCACTTTAATTACGTTCTGTAATTCTATATAAACTTTGTGTGACTCATGTACAAGAACACATAGATCCCTCGATACCTGGGAACTCTGCAGTCACTCCCCTTTAAATAATACCCTGAATTTTTATTCTTCCTGCCAAAGTGAACACTTCACACTTCTCCACATTATACTCCATCTGCCAGACTTTTACCTGTTCACTCAGTATACCTATAGGAATCTGTAACATATTTATGTCCCTTTATGACATTCTTACTATCTTTCTGTCAATCGCAAATTTACCATGGCTTAGCTCCCCTCATCTGTCATAATATTCATTATAAAACCTTGAGGCCCTAGCACAATCACCTGCAACATGCCACTTGTCACATTCTGTCAATCAGAAAAAGAACCATTTATGTATACTCTATTTTCTGTCAGCCAGCCAATCTTCTATATATACTAATCTGTAAATCTCTATACCATGAACTGATGCTCATGAATAATCTTTCATTGTCAAATGCTTCCTAGAAATTCAAATACCGTAATTAATGGACTTCCCTTCATCCATAGTGCATGTTACTTCACCTTCAAAGATTTTCCAATAAATTAGGTCAACATGGTTTTCTTTTACAAAACCATGTGGACTTTTCCTGATTACTTCACTTATTTCCAAGTATTCAGTTATAATATTCGTAATGATTGATTCTTACACCTTCCCCATGACAGCGAGGAAGATAAATAGCCTATAGTTTCTAGCTCTCTGCTTCTGATCCTTCCTGAAGAGAGGGGTTATATTTGCTACTTGCCAATCTGATAGAACCTTTTCAGAACCTAGCGAAATTTGGAAAATTAATATCAAAATATTTATGAGCTTAGAAATGCAGATCCCATTGAGGGGCAAACATAAACCTATTTTTTCTGGTCAACCTGTTCAGAAATGATATTATACACATCTGAAACAGGTGGGCCTGGAACATGGGCCTTCCAGTCCAGGGGCAGAAACATGATCACTGCACCACAAGAGGGCCTTTAAGTGTCAAGCATTATAACTCCAAAGTTGATTTAGAGTTGGTGATGCTCATTGGACTACGTTATTCCCTATGAAGGGTGAGTGCTCTTCTGGTGCAGTGGAAGTGTCCTTATGTCTCAACTATGTACTCTCGCGTTCAAATTACACCTGCCCTAGTGGTGTGTAATAACATTTCTCAACAGGTCGATTGGAGGTGGGGGGGGGGGTTGGTGGGGAATATCCATAGTGCTCCCCAGTGGTGAGTTGGCTTCCAGATAGGACAAAATTGAAACTGATGCTTGTATTAAGCCATAGATTTATAATAATACTGTTGCCAATCTCTTAAAGTATTTTACTATTTAAATCAACAAATGGATATTGGTCTGTTCAACATCAGTCACCTCTTTAAGACCCTGAAAGTATTTTACAAGGTACCTCTTAAAAGTTCAATGTAGGAGCTCATGGTATATTGGAAATAAATGGGTACGGATAGAATATTGGATAAATGGCAGGCTACCGAGGCTTATCTTATGAAGAAAGCTTTAGTAGTTTTAATAATCCATTGTGAATTTAGAAAAATTACAGGCAATGTTATTGAAATATACATGATTGAAATATATATGGTTGAAAGGATGGGTGAATACCAGGAGGTTGCCTCCTCTTGTGCAGGAAGCAAGAACTAGTGGACACAGTTTAAGGAATTAGTTCTCCCTTTGAAGATGGAGGTGACGGGAACTTAATCGTTTCCCCACAGAACAATGGAGTCAGATAATTAAATGTATTCCAGGCTGAGTAAGATAGATTTTGAATTTGAAAATGAATCAAGGGCTAGGGGATAAAAATAGAAAGTGCTGATGAAACTCAGCAGGTCTGGCTGCGTCAGAGGAGACCGGAACAAAGTTAACATATTGAGTCCAGCATGACTTCTTTGGAACTGTCCAAAGAACACAGTCCTGAAGAGACATCCAGACTCGAAAGGTGTAGAGCTGGATGAACACAGCAGGCCAAGCAGCATCATAGGAGCATTCCATTGACGCGAGCAGACTTGCTGAGTTTCTCCAGCATTTTCTATTTTAATTTCAGATTTCCAGCATTCGTAGCATTTCAATTTTATCCAAGGATGGTAGGTGGAGGGCAGGAAAACAACAATCAAATCAACCACAATCTTATCAAATAGCGGTACAAACTCACAGGGGTGAATGCCCTACTCCTGCACTCATTTCTTACATTCTAGTAACAGAATCGGTGTGTGTATGTATAGGATTTTATGAATCACAATATTAAAATGGAGGAAAACTACTTCAATCTTAACTGCACTAATTCTTTTTCCTCACAGAGACACTTCCAATTCTTCGGGAGCAGTGCTGAGACGGAAGTGTTTTCGGCCGGAACGAAAACAGAAGTTGCTGGAAAACAGAGTGTGGAGCTTTCTGAAGAAGGGTCCCGACCCGAAACGTCAGCTTTCCAGCTCCTCTGATGCTGCCTGGCCTGCTGTGTTCATCCAGCTCTACACCTTGTTATCTCTGACTCCAGCATCTGCAGTTCTTCCCATCTCCGAGTTGCTGGAAAAGCTCAGCAGTTCTGAGGAAGGGTCATTGGACCTGAAACGTTAACTCTGATTTTTTTCTCTTCACAGATGCTGCCAGACCTGCTGAGCTTTTGCAGCAACTTCTGTTTTTGTTCCGGATGTTACAGCATCCGCAGTCCTTTCGGTTTTTGTTTTCCGCCGGACATTTGAGAGAGAGGGGAACGCTCCCTTGTACCGGAAGTGGTCCGTCCAGCAATTAGCACCGGGGTGTTGGCAGCGAGCATGGAGTCGTTACTGATGGTGGTGGACTTGCTGCAGCGACTGGATGGTGTGTTGCAGTCCGGTTTTTCATCCACTGTACAGGAGTTGTGCCGCTGGTGCCGGCACGGAGGAGAGCAAGGGGCGCTCGATGCCGGTCGGGTGGAGGTATTTGGGCTCTTGGTGGAAAAGCTGGCGCCGGGTGCCGAGGACCGCGATGTCTCCAGCTCCTTGCGGGACCTGGCCGTTGGCTGGTGCCTGCCGCTTTTGCGGCATTTGCAGCTGGAGGAGCCGAGCTGGAGGCTGGTGTACTCCCTCTGCGGTCTGCTCCACGCCTGCTGCCGGCAGGCCCCGCCGACCCTGCTTCGGGACGTGACCACCTCAAGCCTGAGTGATCTCCGGAGCTACACCGAGGAACGGGGCAGGGCCGGTTTGGTTGAGGGGAAGGGAGCTCGGAGCGGCGAGTCCCAGGTCCCCGAGTACTCGGACATTCGAGTCGCCGTCGAGGTGCTGGTGAGGACGGCGCCGCTGCTGCTTCTGGAGCCAGGAGCCGGGGCACAGGAGCTGCTACCGCTTGCCCTGACCGCCGTCAGAGTGGGGGAGGACAGCGTGGCATCCAGGATGGTCACCGGTCTGATCCCGGCTCTTCTTTGGCACCCCGGCAGCTCGGTGTCAAAGTGCCCGTCTGCTCAGGAGATCTGGGATCGCGTGAAACACTGGGGAAAGACCGGCTCCGTCTTCAGATCCCTGCTGTTGCTGAGCTCGCTTCCTCCCCATCTGCTGTTTGGCACCGGAGACCGGCCATCCCCCGACACCTTCGACCTCCGAATTTGCCTGGAGTTTTGGGAATTGGTGCAAACGGGTCTGGTGCAGCCGGATAACACTTCGCGCAAGAGAGCCATGTACCTGTTGAAGAGAGCTGTGGAAGTTTCGAATACATTGAGGAGTGAAATCCGCTCAGAGTCCCAGGCTGAATCCAGTACGTTGACAACTACTTAATTTGTAATAATAGTAATATTTACTGATAGAATTTAGTGCTGTTGGAATATAGGAGGAAGCAGCAAGTCCAATTAACTTTTTATCCCCATTTCCCAAATTCTGAAATTCTTTGTGACAGTTGTTATAGTTTGTTCTGCTGTAAATAAGGTTTGAGGATGAGGAAGATATACTACATCTGAAGAGTGGTGCCAAAGCTCAACAGCGTTATACAGAAGCAAAATATGAATGCGGGAAGTCTGAATTAAAAGCAGAAAATGCTGGAAAAATTCTTCATATTTACCATTACACCCTGAGTTGGTGTCTAATCGCCAAAAAACTACTCCCTGCCTGTGCCCCAGATACTATCACATCACATCACTCAGTGCAGAACTTAAAACCTCCGGGACTCTGTGCTTGGAGAATTTCCTCTTCATAGTTTCTTTATGCAGCAGAGACTCTGAAGACCAATTAAACTTAGATCAGATTGAATTCTCAAGAATTCAGACTTCCCGTGCTCTGAAAACCATCAGCACCTAAATGTGCCAGAACTGGCTGGGCAAAATAATGAAAACTTGTCTTGGCTGTAACTCTGAGTTGGGCTTCTCAGATTCCAAATGGGTGTTAGCCCCCTGGTTCTTACATAACAAGATGCCTGTTTTGTATGCACTGCTAGATTTCAGATTAAATATTCCTTTCCAAATGTTTGGGGTCTACATGAGTAACACATCAAGGCACTTCCTAGCCAGCCTTACTCTGAATGTTTCACAACTAGGATTGAAATAGTTCTGTGTACGATGAAGTACAGCAATAAACATAGGAAATAGGCTATTCAACCTATGATCCTGTTCAGCCATTCAGTGAGATCATCGCTACTCTGTGGCCTAACTCCATATATCTGCTTTATGCCAATATCCCTTATATTCTTTGCTTAACAAAAAAATAAATGAAAGGAAATGTAGGCAGTCATGATATTTTGGTTAGTTTTCTCTAATTACCAAATAAACCTCATGATGTGCATAGATTTAGAGTTAATTGACATGGACTATGTTTCACCATGTTTTATAATTATTATCAAAAAATGTGAGTTAGGTAGTATATTAGATGTGATTATTGGAGACATTTGCTGAGTAGGGACTTTAGTTGAGAAAATGAAGGCCTGTGGCTAAAAGGCAAAAGTACAAATAGGATGCTGACAATGAGTGTCTTGGTGTTGGGGCCTAGTTGTGTGCGTGCAGAGTCATGATATAACCTCTACTTAGAATTAAAAAGTTGAATATCAAAGTTTGAAGAATAGCAAGACATAAACTGCCTAGGAGAAAGGGAAATGAGTGTACACTATTTAAATGAGAATACTTCATTTGTGAATAAACATAAAATTTGGTATTACCGTTGCAGTATTACATTTCTCAGTGTATTGGAGACCCGTTTTGAGAAACTTCCTTGCACGTCCGATGTTTGCTTGTCCCAGTCAAACTGATGGTCCTCATTGTCTGTGACACACCAGACATGCAATGGAATTTCTGGAAGGCTGGCTGTCAACACGGGATTCCATTAACAAACACGTGGAAATAGTCCGTGTATACAGACAACTGCTAAAACAACAGAACCGGAAGCGACAAGACCAGAAGATCATATAAATCCGGAGGGAAGCAGAACACCAATGCTTCGATTGGAGATCACACTGACGATGTTGCCTAGAAGGGTAACGAAACGTCTGCACACTACAGAACAACTGGCTTGGCGAGCTAACGAACCACTGCCTCCACAATCCGAGCTACGAATTTGCGGATTTTGATATTTAAAAGGAAATTTTCCTGTTATGATTTTTAATTTAAAACATGTAAATTTCTCAGTCCTGTTTTAATATGAGCCATTTTATTTTAGATACGTGCCTTTTTTGGTGGTCGGGTGAAAAAAGCAAACAGCTTGTCCAGTTATGGGAAAACTATATTTTAATAATGGAAACACTGGAAGAAAATCAAGTGAGTTACTCATGTCAATTACTTTTGTCCTTTTGAAAAGTGGTTCATTGTGAAGTATCAGCCTGAGCTAAATAATGCAGTTGACTATTGTGAAGAAATTTCAGGATTACACGTATGACATGTTGTGGGCTACTCTCATAAATGAAACTTGGCTCTTTACATTGTTGAGAGAACATTCACTATGCCTGATATCTGGCTTCCCACAAAACTGTATGGATCAAGAAGGAACTTGAGGGTCTTTGTGAATAACTTAAAAATACAAAGTAACCTCAGCCCCAGTTTGACAATAACTAAGTTGGTAGATTTTGAGCTTTCATCTATCTTGATAGATGAAAGGACTTGGGCAATTTATGGTGGAAAATTTTGTGAGCATATAATTGATGTTTTAAAAATGGTGAAGAAATTATATATGGGTTTATAAGAGACATTATGAATTTCTACGAATACTGAGTATTCACCCTCTAACTAGATTGGTGAGGCACTTAGTGATCATGGATTTTTTTTGCAGTAATTCGAAAGGAAATTGGATAAATTTCTCATTGAGGACATATGTATCCTTTCGTAGAAAGTAAATTGTGGATTAACTGGAAAGAATATGGATTATTGCCCTCCTGGAGCTCCACTGAATTGTATTAGAGAATTACTGAGTCATGGAGATTTAAAGGCCGAAAGGCCTCTTCCAGTGCAGTAATGTCTATGTTGGTCATCAAGCACCTGGTCTAGTCCTATTTTCCAGCACTTGGTTTGCAGCCTTGTATGCTGTGGCATTTTAAGTGTTCATCTGAATACTGCTTAACTGTTATGCTTTCTGTCTCTAACACCCTCTTAAGTAGTGAGTTCCAGATAGTCACTGCCCTCTGGGTGAAAGAATTCTTTCTTAAATTTAGAGTAAAAGTTTTCCTGTTCTTTACCCCTCCTTTTTTTTTTTTTTTTTTTTTTTGTTAATTTCCTGAGGATTGAGAACAGGTTGTTTGTGTGTGCCACAAGTGTACCTGATAGTCCTAGGTAGGAGTGGTTTGGGCATTATGAACAGATGCTCTCTTTGTGTTTTTGCATGAGTGGAGTCATAGAAAAAGGTCGTTTGGTCCATTTGAGTCTGTACCAGTCAAAAACACCACCTAATTATTCTAATCCCATTGTCCAGCACATGGCCTGTAGCTTTGGCCCCACAAGTATATATATAAATACTTTTAGAATGAAATTTAAACGAGCATCGTGATAGGATTGACAAAGATAATAACAAGCTAATTTTATTTTTTTAAAAAATGATTCACTGTTCAAAATTTTCTTTGGAAAAATTATATTAGTGAGGCGACTGAAAATGTAAATCTTTTGATTTTGTGTTTTAGGTTCATGTCATAAGACCAGTATTACCCCGACTCAAGAGTTTAATGGATGCCACTGTTTCAAATGACAAAGGTGATTAGAACACTTCATTGGGTTTTTTTTCAATCATTGCAATGTTTACTAATATTTTTATATTGCTCACATGTTTTGGTAGGGTGTCTTCTCAGCTTAAATGCTCTTCAGTTATGGAGTTCCATTGAAGGGCATTTCATCGGTGCCTCAAAAGGGCAACTCTGCAATCCATTCATCCTCTTAGACTTTTTCAGTGACATTTTCTCTCTGTTGTTGGGAATGGGCAAGCATTTCTGTGTTGTTACTTCACTAGGTTGTATCTCATTTAACCATATTCCTGATACTGCTCCTGGTATGCCCATCAGCACTCTTCATTAAACTAGATTTGATCTTCTGACATGATCTTCTGGTCAGGGTAGAGTGAGCAATATGCCAAACCATGAGATTACAGATTGTGGTTGAATGTAATTCTGCTGTGCCTTGTGTGTGACCAGTTTTCAGTTGCTCGATTTATTGGAAGTCTGTTCCATTTAGCACAGTGATTTGTAGTAAGGAAGGTATCATCAATGTGAAGAATGGACTTCATCTCCACTCTGGTGGGTCTCTTCGACTGACTGTCAAGGTCAAACACGTGTGCAACAGATGGATTGGTGAGGATGAGGTCAAGTAACTTTTTCCAAACCCATGTTTGACCCAATACCATGAGATTTCACTGGTCTAGAGGATTCCCAGGGCAAATGCTCCCAACTCTGTACCTGCTGTCATAACATCCTTTGGGTTCACAGTTGACCAGAAGCTTAACTGAACTGGCTGTATAAGTAGAGGTCAACATCAGTAAGATAGAGATTGGGAATTCTTTCAGATGTGACACATTTCTTGACTCCAAAAGCCTATTGACCATTAACCTGGCACAAATAAAGTGTTATGGAATACTGTGGCCTGGATACTGCCAATGCACAGTGGCAGCAGTAGATATCAGATACACTGCAGCAACTTACAAAGACTCCAACAAGAGCACTTTCTGAACCCTTGACTTCTCTCAACAAGAAGGACAAAGGGCAGTAGATGCTTGAGAACATCAAACCTGCAAGTTCTTATCCAAGTCACAGCTATCCAAAATTTGAAAAATACTGCCACTGAAGTTCCCTTATTTTAAGTGCTCGGTGTGTCTACACCATATAAACTACAGCTTGAGTGGCAGCTCACTTCCTTCAGCAATTGATAACGGGCAATAAAGGTTGCCCATGCCTGTGCTGCTAATGAATGAGTAAAACAAAAAGTAAAGGAAAGATTCAGCAAGTTCTGTTTTGCATGTTGTACAGCTCCGATGCAGCCCATATCTTCACTCAATGTAGAAATATAGAAAGTAAGAAGTGGAGTAGGCTATTTGGCCCTTCGAGCCTGCTCCACTATTCATTATGATGATGGCTGATCATCCAACTCAGTGTGTTCCTACTTTTTCCTCCCATATCCTTTAATTCCTTTAGCCCCAAGTGTTTTATCCAACTCCTCCTTCAAATCATACCATGTTTTGGTCTTAACTGCTTTCATGTAGCTTGACTAAATCATGCTGATGCATCTCTGCATCCTTCTCTTCACCCTCCCACTTAACATTGTCCTTCTGCAAGTTTGGATACATTGCATTCAGTCGCAATATTCAAATTGCTAATAGATATTGTGACATAATTTGCTTTTGGTCCCTCAGCACCTCAATGTAAAATTCTTAATCTTGAGTTTTTAATCTTGTTGCTCCCCGTATCTCCTCTTCTCCAGCTCCACTTATAACTGCATTTTCTCCTCCACCTCTATACCCTGTTCTGACCCCCTCCTGCCCAAACTCCACACTTCACCCCTGTTCGTTTTATTTTGCTGTTTGTACATTTTACCTTCTGTACCATTGATTCTATCTTGAGCTACGTAGGTTTCATGTTAGTATTTCCTTCTTTAAATCATCTGCATCTCAGCTAACTTCTTTTCAAGGACCTTCTTGATCCAGTTTTGGCTGTGCATTTGATTTGTCTGATTCACACTTCCATAAAGTGCTTTGGGATAGTTTTCTATGTAAGTTTAAATTATTGCTGTTACATTTACAAAAAATTCTGCAGGGTCAGATTGGCTGCTGCAGTTCCTCTTTTATGAAGTTTTCCACTTCAAAACTGCTTAATATGGCTTATACTCACAGGCAATATATTTAAAACCTTTTGTTGACACCTGCTGCCCCAATGTCACTTATTCCTCTATAGAAAATTAACAAGTTGTTCTGCTTGCTGCATTAACTAATCTGCATCAAGTCCTTTACAACCATAACCTCTTTTAAAAAAAAAAAAAACTTTTGCAAGCTACCAAGTCTAATATGAAGAAAATGAGCACTTTTCCCTGTTAAGAGCCATTTCACTTCATTGTATGTGGAGATTTTTTAACTTATCTAATTTGTTTCTCACTTTGCTCTGCTGTTTTGAATCACAGATGGTAGGAGGGGTAGGTATAAATATCAACACAGACTGGTTGAGCTTAGACAAAACAATAAAATAATTCAAGAAAATTTGGGCTTAAATAGTTTCAATTTGTTGGGCTTCCAGTTAATTACAAACTCTCTTGCATAGTTGAATGAATAGTTGAAACTGTCATATGGTTTTGTGAGTTTGTGATTTTTTTTTTCCCAGATAGAACTTCCCGCGGAGGATGGCAACCTGGCAATCAATCATTATTCACTCTCAAAGGGCTTTCCAACATGGAAGTAGTGGAGCTTTAAGCAAGTTCTAACAGCTGTAATAGATCTCCGGCTCTAATAGTTCTCACTGAAGGCTCACTGTAATTTTCAAGTCTTGGAATGAGGTCACGGGGAAAAAGTTTTGGAAATGTTTCCCTAGTTTGTAAAACTAGCTGCCCTTATCTCTGAGTGTCAAGACTGTTTTATCTATTTGGGATGAGAGGGGTATAGAAGGGAAGAAAGTTTGATTAAATATATGGTATTCTAAATTTGGAGGAATTGAGTTACCTGACTTTAGATTCTAAATGTTTAATTGTTTTATTTTGCAGAATAGATGCATGGAAAAAAGCTGATTAACTGGTTGTTTATATACCTAGGTCATTCATTTTTTCACACATCTTGGCTCCTTTGTGCTTATAAACGAATATTTGAAACTGAAAACAAAACTGCAATGAAAGAAAGCCTGTTCCAGTTTCTTGATCTTGGTGTCACAAAATATCCCTTCAGAACTCAAGATCTTTGTGAGGTAAGTTGTAAAATTTGCTGCAATTGATAGGTGACAAATTGTTGGCTACAATCTTCTAGTTTTCCTACAGCAAAAGAAGAAAGGAAGATCAGACCTTTCTTGAAGGTGTGGGTTGGTGTCTTTTTTAATGAAGGTTCTTGACCTGGGTCAGCATCAGGTAATGTTGACATTCTGTTTTGGAATCTATATGTCCTTCTCGATCATTCAATGAACAACATTCAAAGGTGCTGCTGATGTGTTATGTGGCATGGAAAGTATGTCATATGAGTGCCATCATTTGCTTTAAGATTCTTTAAATTCTCTACAGTTCATAATTTTCTAATTATTGAAGGATACTTTCACTTGAATACAGCAAATCATATATTCTGATTAAAGTACTCAACTTAGAGTCATGGAGATGTACAGCATGAAAACAAACCCTTCAGTCTAACTTGTCCATGCTGACCAGATATCCCAAATTAAGCTAGTCCCATTTGCCAGCATTTGGCCCATATCCCTCTAAACCCATCCTATGCATACACTGATCCAGCCTCCTCCACTTCCTTGGCAGCTCATACCATCCACGTACCCACCCTCTGCGTGAAAAAGTTGTCCCTTAGGTCCCTTTTAAATCTTTCCCCTCTTACCTTAAACCTATGCCCTCTAGTTTTGGACTCCCCTACGTTGGGGAAAAGACCTTAGCTACTTCCCCTACCTATGCCCCGCGTGATTTTATGAAGTTTTACAAGGTCATCGTTCAACCTCCGATGCTCCAGGGAAAATAGCCCCAGACTATTCAGCCTTTCCCTATAGCTCAAACCCTCCAACCCTAACAACATCCTTGCAAATCTCTTTTGAACCCTTTCCAGATTAACAACATCTTTCCTATAGAGAGAGACCAGAATTAAATGCAGTATTCCAAAAGTGGCCAAATCAATGTCCTATACAACTGCAACATGACCTCATTGCACTCACCGATTCAAGCATATCAAATGCTGCCTTCGCTACCTGTCTACCTGTGACTCCACTATTAAGAAACTATGAACCTGCTGTCCAAGGTCCCTTTGTTCAGCAACACTCCCGGTCATTACTTCTGTCGAGGAACTGCTCGTCGTATGTGTGAAAATGAAGCACTGCACACAGTATTCAGTCGTTGTTGAACTACATTTATCCTCAACTGCAGATTTTTGTTTTCAATCAGTTACTATATTTAGGTCTAATAGAATGCTGTATTAAAAGTAGAATCTCTGGAATTCTGAATGCAAGCTAATTTGAAGTGAAATTAGAGGTGGTTTTCAGAACTTTCAATGTTTCCTCCTCTGAATAACATGACTGTTAGGTCCATTTTACATGCACCCAGGTCCAAATCCTAGGTGGTCACGATCATGATCATTTCTGAAATGAGAGCAGAATATGCTGGAAGTGCTCAGGTCATATAGTATCTGTGCAGCAAAACCAAGTTAATGTTTCTGATGACCTTTACGCCACCTTTTTTATTAACAACATACCTTTAACATGGATGAATGTTCCAGAGGTGCTACATGGAAGCATTGCCAAAATTGGGTGCTACCATGTTACAGAGGAGGTAGTGCTGGACATCTTAAAACGCATAAAGGTGGATAAATCCCCAGGACCAGATCAGGTGTACTCTACAACTTTGTGGCAAGCTAGGGAAGTGATTGCTGGGCCCCTTGCTGAGATATTTATATCATCGATAGCCATGGGTGAGGTATCAGAAACATGGAGGCTGGCTAATGTGGTGCCATTACTTAGGAAATGCGGAAAGGAAAAGCCAGGGAACTATAAATCGGTGAGACTGACATCAGTGATGGGCAAGTTATTGATGGGGTTTCTGAGAAACAGGATTTACATATATGTGTAAAGGCAAGGACTGATTCAACATGGCTTTGTGTGCAGGAAATCGTGTCTCACTAACTTAAGATTGAGTTTTTTGAAAAAGTGACAAAAGGGATTGTTGAGGGCAGAGCGGTGGACGTTGTCTGTATGGACTTCACTATGGCATTCGACAAGGATCTACATGGTTGACTGGTTATCAAGGTTAGATCACATGGAATACAGGGAGAACTAGCCATTTGGATACAAAATTGGCTGGAAGGTAGGTGACTGAGGATGGTGGTGGAGGGTTGTTTTTCAGACTGGAGGCATGTGACCAGTGGTGTGCTGCAATGATTGGCACCTTTTGTCATTTATATAAATGATTTAGATGTGAACATGGGAGGAATGGTTAGTAAGTTTGCAGATGACACCAAAACTGGTCTGTAGTGGACAGCAAAGAAGGTTATCTCTGAGCACAATAGGACCTCAGGCCAATAGGCTGAGGAGTGGCAGATGGAGTTTTATCTAGATAAATGTGATGTGCATTTTGGTAGGGCAAATTAGAGCAGGACACCTAATAGTAAGGACCTGGGGAGTGAGTTTAATTCTTTTCTACTCTATTAGATAAGATATAGGAACAAAATTAGGCCATTTGGCCCATTGAATTTGTTGCGCCATTTAATCAAGGCATGTTTCTCAACCCAAGAACCTCTCTGTCTCTGCCTTTAAAGACACTCGATGCCACAGCCTGTTGTAGAGGCCAAGTCAATGAGTTCCACAGATTAACCTGATCAAGTATTGGGGAAGCAATAGTTAGAAGTTTTGCTGAAATAACGATGTACCATAAATTTTGGAAAGTGTGCCTGTGTTTGTAACAAGCTGAAGGTTGCAGCTGTTCTTCCCATGGCTGGGGCTGCTGCCTGTATTCAATGGAACATTGTTAACTGCACTGCTTATCTGCTTAAGACACATGTGAACAGTATGGGATGTGATAACATTTAGTCATGTCGGGTAGAGAAATATGTATGTTAATCACACACTAGGTCTATAAACTGTACTGCTTTTATGTTATACACAAGTCCGACGAGAGTCCACCAAATGAGAGCTTGACTGTTACTCTGGTGCTGACTCCGGACCTCTCGCCGGCTAAGTTAAAATAAAGAATTTAATGGAACTCTTGTGGGGTCCGGAAGTTTTTTGAGTCAACAAACAGCCCTCTGGCTGAAGAAATTCTAAAGGGTCAGTTCTAAAGGGTCATCCCTTCACTCTGAGGGTGTGCCCTTAGGTCTGAGTCCCTCCTATCATCTCCACATCCACTGTTACCAGGCCTGTAATTATTCTATAGGTTTCATTGAGATCCCCCTCATCCTTTTAAACGCAGAATGCTTCAACTGTTCCTCCTATGACAAGCCCTTTGTCCCTGTGATTGTTTTTATAAACAACCTCTGGAACCCTCTAATGGCAGCACATCCTGAGATATGGAGCCCAGACTGCTTACAATATTCCAAATTCAGTGTGACCAGAATATTGTACAGCTTTTGTATTATAGTCTGCTCTTCTATTCTAGCCCTCTTGAAATGAATGCTAACATTGCAATTGCCATCCTAAATGTCAACTGAACCTGCATATTAACTGCAAGAGAATCCTGAACTAGGACTCCTAAATCCCTTTGAGCTTCAGATCTCCAAAGACTTTCACCATTTCGTAAATATTCTGGGCCTCTATTCTTCTGGCCAAACTGCAAAATCTCTCACTTTCCCACATTGCATTCCATCTATTGCCTCTTTGCCCCCCTCCTAGCCTGTTCAAATCCTCAATACTACCTGGCTCCACACCTAACTTGTGTCTTTTGCAAACTTAGCAGTAATGTCCTCAGTTACTTTGTCCAGATGGTTAATGTAGAATGTGAACAGTTGTGGTACCAACACTGACCCCGAAGAACTCCACTGGTCATCGGCTGTGATCCTGAAGAAAACCCCTTTATCCTCACTCTCTGCCTTCTGCCAATCAGCCAATCTGCTATTCATGCCAGTACCTTCCCCTAACACCATGGGTTCTTCTCTTATTAGCAGCCTCCTGTGCGGCACCTTGTCAGAGGCTTTCTAGAAATCTTAATTGATCATGTCCACTGGCTGCCCTTTGTTTAACTTGCTCGTTACCTCCTCAAAGAATTCTAACAGATTTGACAGGCATGATCTCCCCTTGTTGAAGTTGTGCTGACTAAGCCACATTTGCCATACACTTCCAAGTATTCTGCAATCTCTTCATTAACAGCGACTGATGTCAGGCTAACTGGCCTATAACTTCCTGACTTCTGCCTCCCTCCCTCCATAAACAGTGTTACCTGAGCCTTTTTCCAGTCTCTCTCTGACTGCAGTGATTCCTGAAAGATCACCAAGAATGCCTCTACAATATCCTCAGTTATCTCCTTCAGAAGTCTGGGGTGTAGTCCATCTGACCCAGGCAACTTATTCACCATCAGACCTTTCAGCTTCCCCAGCACCTTCTCTGTTGAAATTCTGGTATGCTGCTGGAGTCTTTCACTGTGAAAACTGATGCAAAGTATTGATTCAGTTCCTCTGCCATTTCTTTATTCCCCATTACTACTTCTCCATCCTTATTTTCCAGTTTTTCAATGCCCACTTTTACGTGTAATATCTTATAAAAGATTGCAAGAGGTTTTTTTTTTTATTATTACCTAGCTTACCTGCATATTTCATTCCCCCCCCCCCCTTCCCCCCCCCCCCCCCCGCCCAACACCTTGCTTTTTAGCTATCATCTGCTGATTTTTAAAAAAAGTTTCCCAATCCTCTGGCTTCTGTGACGATAATATGGCTTTAGGAGGTTTATTATGTCCTTTTTTTATTTGGAGAGGTTTTGAGCCATAGGTGCTGAGCTGCCTCTTCCAAACCAATAAAGTAAACAACTGAGGCCTTGGGCTTTTATTTTTAAAGTTGGAACAATAGAAGCAGTATGAATGGGTGGAGTCAGGCTCCTAGAAAACCATAATTTTAATTTAGCTTTTAGTAGTTGTTGGGGCTTTGAAGTTAGTTGTAGAAGCTGCCATATCCCTCCCTCTCTCTACCAGAATTTTGTGTTATTTCCTCTTGAGAAACATTGCATGTGAGACAGTGTATTTTACAGACTTTGCCTTTGCCAAGGGTGTGTTTATGGATGTTATGATATTGGAACAGTTGCTGTTTAGTAATTAAATAATCTATTGTTCTGTTAAGTTTCCAATAGAGTTAAAGTGTAAAAATTCTTCTTTCTTTGTTTGAATTTTAACTTTAGGGTAAGAATAAAGTGTGTTTTGCTTAAAGCCGAGTAGTGTAACTAATCGAATTACATCTGGAACACAGTACCTTACACTTACGTAGAAATAAAATAAAAGTCAGGGTCTAGGCTATCTCCTTGAAATATTTGAAGGGGAATTAGTCTGGTCCATAAGTCTCCCACAAATCTTCACCAGACTGTATGCTTTTTCTTTGGCTTTTACGCTGTGTTGACTTCCATTATCAGCCACGGTTGCCTCATCCTCCCTGAGTATGTTTCTTCCTTGGAAGGCAAGGCAGAAATTTATTCTGAATTACCCACAGAAATCCCTGCCATTGCTACTTCACTGTCTTCCTTGCTGGGCTTCCCTTCCAATCAACTCTAGCCAGCTCCTCCCTCATGTCTTCGTAGTCAGTTACTCCGTTGACATTACTCATTTGTCATGCCGTAACATCTGATTCCAGCTTCTTCTCAAGCTGTTATTATGGTCACTGTCCCCTATGGGGGTTCCTTCACCTTAAGATCCCTAATCAAGTCAGTTTTGTTACACATCACCAAATCCAGAATTGCCTGTTCCCTATTGAGCTCTACCACAAGCTGCTAAAAAACACCATCTCAAAGACATTCCACAAATTCCTTTTCCTGATTTTACCAGTTCGCCTGCATATTGAAGTCCCCTGTGATGATGATACCTTTCTTACAAGCCTTTTCTATGTGCTGATTTATTTTTTGTCCCAATCCTGACTACTATTTCGAGTCCTGTACTTTATCAATTCTACCCACATAGTCTACACCTTCCGATCCAATATCACTTCTTGCTATTGATTTTAATTTAATTTCTTACTAAAAAGGCAACCCTGTCCCCTCTGCCAATCTGCTTGTACTTTGGATAGGATATTAATGGAGGAGGTGATGGCCTAGTGGTATTATCGCTGGACTGTTAATCCAGCGACCTAGCTAATGTTCAGAAGACTTGGGTTCTAATCCTGCCATGGTAGATGGTGGAATTTGAATCCAATAAAAATGTGGAATTAAGAGTCTAACGATGGCTGGCCATGAATCCATTGTCGGAAAAACCCACCTGGTTCACTAATGTCCTTTAGGGAAAGAAACCGCAATACTCATCTGGTCTGGCCTACGTGTGACTCCAGACCCACAGCAATGTGGTTGATTGTTAACTGCTGTCTGGGTAGTGAGGAATGGGCAATACTTGCTGGCCTAGCCAGTGATGCCCACATCCCGTGAATGAACAAAAAAAAATTAGTTCTCAGCCCTGATTCCCTTGCAGCCATGTCTCTGTATTGCCCACTACATCATACCTGCCTATTTCAATCTGTGCTACAAACTTAGTTGCCTTGTTTTGTATACTGCGAACTTAAAAGACAACACCCTAGTCCTGTGTAGATTGTTCCCCTTCTCAGCGTTGTTCTCTTATTTGCTGTGCCCGAAGTTAGATTCCTGAACCTTTCCACATTCTCTGTCCTATTACTTATTCTGAAAAGTTGAATAACCTCTGCTGCTTCCGTCCCTCATTTTAAAGTAGACTTCTTATTGCCCTGTCTGTTTATTCCAAATCCAAGAACGCATTTTACAATTTCAAACAATCCTAATTGATTTTTTTCTTTAAATTTAAGTTTGTCTGTGGGCCAGTGATGGATGCTCTTTCAGAAAGTACGTTTTACAGCAGGTGTGTAAGTATTTTAGTTCCTACATTTCCTGTCTTTTTTTTTTGTAGTTGGAAATCACATGACACCAGGTTATATTCCAAATTTTCAGAGCCTCACTCCTCTTTCAGGTGTTAGTGAGAGAGGTCGTTTCAGACACAGAATTTATAAGTAAAAGAAGAAAGGGTCTCGCCACTGATGATGTACTAAACAAACCTAAGATGCTGTTAAATCTTTAATCACTAAGGTTTTGGAGTAGATCTGTGGCTCGGGCTGTGGGTGTTGAAGTTGGTTGGCTCATCGAGCTGGTTTGTTGTTTTGCAGACGTTTCGTTACCGTGCTTGGTAACATCCTTAGTGCAGCCTCCGATGAAGCGTCGGTGTGTTTTCCTGCCTGGTTTTTAAACCCTGGGGTCCGTTGAGATGGATTGCCTGACTTCCGGGTTTCCTTCGTAGTGGAATGTATATGGGGTTGAGTTCAATGTGTTTATTCATAGCATGTTTCGTGGAGTGGCATGCTTCCAGGAATTCTCGTGCTTGTCTCTGCCTAGCCTGTCCCAGGATCTTGGTGTTGTCCCAGTCGAAGTCGTGGTTCTCCTTTGTCCGTGTGGATTGAGATGAGTGAGTATTGGTCATGTCTTTTTGTAGCCAGTTGGTGTTCATGTACTCTTGTTGTTAGTTTCCTTCTTGTTTGTCCGATGTAGTGTTTCTCGCAGTTTCTGCAGGGGATTTTGTAGATGACGTTGGTCCTGTCCGTGGTGGGGAGTGGGTCTTTAGTTCGGGTGAGCAGTTGTCATGGGGTTGACGTGGGCTTGTGTGCCACTCTGATGCCCAGTGGTTGTAGGAGTCTTGTGGTGAGTTCCGACGTGCTCCTGATGTAGGGTAGTGTGATAAGTGTGTCAGGGCGTGTAGAATCTTTCTGATGCTATTCTTGTAGGCATCTTCTGAGCCAGTTCTTTGGATATCCATTGTCCTTGAACACTTGGAAGAGGTATTCTTCTTCCTCTTGGCGTAGTTCCGTGTTGCTGCAGTGTTTGGTTGCCCTTTTAAATAGTGTTCGCATGCAGCTTCGTTTGTGTGTGCTGCAGTGGTTACTATTGAAGTTCAGTACCTGGTCTGCGCGTGTGAGCGAGCGGGAGGGAGCTTCTTTATATTGATAAAATCTTTAGTTCTCTCAGGGCAGTGACTTGAAAGAAATTCAGGGATTTACATGTACATATTAATCAATTAAAACTTTCCAACTGATTAAAGATTTAACAGCATCTTAGGTTTATTTAATACATCCTCATCAGTGGTGTGACCCTTTGATCTTTTACTTATAAATTCTTTGTCTGATTTCACCTCTCACTAACACCTGAAAAAGGAGCGAGGCTCTGAAAGCTTGTGTTTTCAAATAAACCTGTTGGACTCTAACCTGGTGTCGTGTGATTTCTCACTTTGTCCACCCCAGTACAGCACGGCACCTCCACCTCCACATCATGTGTTTTGTCATGTGATCTTTATCTGCTTTGATATGTCATTGCATTTCCACTTTTCAGATCTCCAGAACAGGTCATTGGCAGCCGTCCTATTCTAGCTGAGAAGTTACAGACGTTTTTTGTTAATTTCGTCGAAAATGTGGCTGAAGAATTCCAAGGTAGGTTCTTGTGATTAAGCAACCTGTTTTGCAAAATGTAGTCTTGATTGTGTTGTAGCTGTGTTTTTGACTCAGGATAGCACACAGTGATCTGTTGTGGAAAGTAGTCAAAACGAAGTGGCTGTAGCCACTGATTTTTATGCTGTGGTTCAAACATGGGAGGTTGCTTGAGTGTTACATGGTACCAGGAAATCATTTTTCAGTAATTAATTGTATGAATCCCATAGTTTGAATCATTTAGTTGGTGGCGTGGAGTAACATACCTCTAATCCAGAATGATCCACAGCATTCTGTGACTGAAGGAAACAACTGCACAGATTTTCATCCACCAGACTTTTTTTTTTTTTTTTTTTTAAAATCATGCAGTCTTTACTGTTGCACAGGACCTCCATGACTGTTGTCGTCTGTGACAGCAAATGATATATGGGAGCATCACAGGTGACTACTAGCTTTGCTTGGTATCCATGAACAAGTCTGTGCTCAGTGAGCAGGTGTGGTAGCTCCAACAACACTCACCACTCAAAATGCTTGACACTATACAGGTCAAGGCAACCTGCTTGAATGGCACCGCCTTTGATATTCATGACCTTCAACACAGACATAGTAGCAGTGTGTACAGTTTATATTATGAATTATAACAATCGTCAAGGCTCCTCACGTAACACCTTTCAAACTGGCAACCTCTACCACCAAGAAGGGCAAGAGCAGCAGATGCATAGGAATGCCATCAGCACTGCTAGTTTCCCTTCATGCTACACACCATCCTGACTTAGTACGATACTGTCATTCTTTTGCTTTTGCTGGGTTGAAACCCTGGAACTCCCTTCCTAACTCCGCACTCCCACCCTAATACCCTTCCTACCATGGGTGTACCAATACCACCTGGACTGTAGCAGGTGGCTGAGTGCCACTTTCTTTCGGGAAATTAGGGATGGGCATCAAATGCTGACAAGTTGTGACTTGTAATTTATTTTTAATGCCACTTTATAGTTTTCATTCATGTCCCTCTTTTTAAAAAGAAGTCTTAAGTTTAGTCTGAAACCATACCCCTTTTAAAAGGGGATCATTCTGTGTTCTAACTTGAACAATGCTACAGCCATGGAGAAGAAATTATAGAGTATGTTATACCTTTAAAATATGTTTGCGTTATAATATTCTGATAATTGGATCCTAAGTTAACACCTAGGCTGAAAGCACTTGTGTTGACAATGTATATTGAAATCCTTGGTAAGTTATAAGGCAATCACATTAATATTTAAGATTAAAACAAATAAGCATTGGAAACGCTGAAAATTCTGTGGTTTGTTTGTGGTCTTTTGAACTGCTTTATGTGAAAATTAAAAACAAAATGTTTTGTCTTCTTTGGTTAGGTGACTTTCTCATGAAGTTGATTAAGAGCATGGCTGCTAAACACTGGTGTGCTATCCCCATACTCTTCATCTCTCAAGCTCTCGTACATATTCCATCACGCAAAACTTGGGGAGTAGAAGGACTTCATGCTATTCGGTATGGATGTTCGTGGGCGACTCCCACGAACTTGGAACAATTTAAAAACTCCACATTTTAACAAGGAATAGAGTTAATGGCTGAAACAGAAACATAAGTTGCCATTCATGTTCAGAATGTATGGTTGGATGCATGAAAAAGTGTTGAATGGATGTGGGAACAATGTTTGTAAATGTGATTAGAAGTATTTGCTCGTGTGATGGGAGTATATGTCAATATGGACTGGTTGACAGTTTTCTCAGTCCAATGAGAAACTTCTTGAAATATCCAGTTTGGTAGTAGATATTTTGGAATACACAGGTATTTCAGTGCAAAGAACACCAAATGATGTGAGTTTTCTGATGAGTTATGAAATATGCTTAACTCTTGGAACTGAAATACAGGTACATTATCTCAAAACTGGCAACCTCTGGAGTAAGTACACAGTGGATTTTGGATCTTGCCAGTCTGGAGGAAAACTTTGGAACCTCAATTTAATTAATAGGAAAAACACAATCAAGTGAACATGTTTCTTTAAAGTTTGAAAAATAATGTGTAATTGTGGAAAAATTGTTTTTGGATAGATACTAAATCATATGGCAAGTAAGGCAGTCTTTGAGGCTCAAACAAGCAATGCTGGAGAAACTCTGTGGAGGAAGAAACCGAGTTAATGTTTCGAGTCCAGTATGACATTTTGGAGCTTTCAGACTGTGCTATATTCAATGTACAGTTGTTCTTATGAAACTACCAAAGAACTAAAGGTTGGTTGGGACCGAAAGTTGCCCAGGCCACTCATGCGGAATGTGGGAAAAGACTAGTGTGCAAAGCCGGTAAATAATCCAGTGTTCCATTGCAGCATCTAGCCATATTGTCCCTGTAAATAATTTTACTTATTGGATAGCAATTAAATTGATCCATGACAGCCTATACAAATGAGTGGCTTTTGGACAGCTGGATTTGAGACATCGTACCTATACTATTTTGTTTAATCTACGAAGGATTATATTTAGCTAAAAATCATTACTTGCCCTTTGAAAAATCCACAAAAATTTGCCCTGAATTTTTATATCTGCTACTTCACAGGGAAGTAATGTGCTGCACAATGACCAATCATCAAGTATTATTGCGAGGAGCAGCTCAGTGTTATCTTCTACAGACTGCAATGCACTTGACTAATGTGGTAAGAAAATATTGTTCATGTAACTTACACTTGCAAATAATCTTATTTAGCTGCTCGTGCTGGTGACTGACTAAAATATAAATATAGGATCCTGCAGACATGGTGTACGTTATATAGAATGTAGGTTTTTATTTTATACACTTCTTTCTTCTATCTTTCTCCACTTACACATTGTGAACATATATTGTACATCCCCCAAGAACACAGGATAGTCCAGTCAGCAAGTAGTCACAACAAATGCTGCAAAGTTGTTGAAATGAAATAAATAGGTAAATGCCACTCAGTCCCAGGCAATGAACATCCCCAACAAGTGAGAATCTAACCATCAGCCTCTTTAATATTATGTGGCATTACTATCATTGAATTCTAAAATCTGAAATCAAAAGTCCAATGAAACCATTGACGATTGTAGTGCAAATCATTCTGGTTTATTAATGCCTTTTTTAGGGATGTGACTCCAGGCTCATTTGGTGCTTATCTGTGGCATGAAGTACCCTTGAAAGCCAGTCAGTTCTCCCAAGCTGCTGAAATGTCTGAAGGGAATTGTGTACTGTAAACTGTGTGATTATATATTTCGAATGATTTTTGTCTTAAATTAGGGTTTCCAGTTTTTGTGTTCGTACCTAGATGGATTTTCTTTGTGTGATGTTAATTTCTGTTTGAAGCTTGGGTTTGTGCAATATTCATGGACTTTTTATTTAGATTGTTTTCAGACTGAGGTTTGTAACTTAGTTAGTTCAACAATGTTCTGTCTAAGCTGTGCAGCTGCTTGGAGGTTCTGTGTACACCTATCAGTGTTGTGCAGCATTGACATCTGTTTGCAGAAACCACTGCCACTTGTGGACCCTGGAAGTCTGTGCAACAGCAGAAAAAATTATAGGTATGCAGGTGTTTGATATGGATGTGCACCAAATCATCAGCCATGGCTGGGGTTGGAATGTAGTAATCAGTGGGAGATTTCCATATCCATGATGCCATGAGATTTCATGGGTCTGGAATCGATACTGAAGACTCCTATGGCCACGGTTTCCTAACTGTATATCAAAGTGCTTCCATCTCTGCTGGCTGTGTCTGTCAGTGGAATAGGACATACCCATTGATAATGACAAAAAACTGCAGATGCTGGAATTCAGGTAGACAAACAGAAGGCTGGATGAAGGTCCTGAAGAAGTGTAATACCCGAAACGTTGACTGCTCCCTTCCTCCAGATGCTGCCTAGCTGGCTGTGTTCTTCCAGCCTCCTGCTTATATACCCATTGATAATGTTGTCTAGCACATCTACTGATGGCTTATCTGGGTGCCCTTGTACACCAGTTGCTGAAAGTAAACATGCAGATACAGCTGGTGAAGAAAGAAGCAAATGGTATGTTGGCCTTTGTAGCAACAGTATTTGAGTACAGGAGCATGGAAGTTTTGCTACAGTTGTACGGAGGCCACTCCTGGACAATTGTGTGCAGTTTTGGTCTCCTCATCTGTGGAAAGATATTCTGGCTATGGAAGGTTTACCAGACTGATTCCTGGGTTAGCAAGATTGACACTTGAAGAGAAACTGAATTGGCTGAGGGTCACTGGACTCTTTCAAGAATCACCGATCTCAGCATTAACTGTTTCTCTGTCTAAAGATGCTGCCAGACCTGCTGAGTTTCTCCAGCACTTCTTGTTTGAGGCCAAAACATTGAACGTTTTCAAGAAAGCATTAGATGTAGTTCTTCAGGCTAAAAGGATCAAAGGTTTTGGAGAGCAAATGGGAGCAGGGACTGGGTATTGAGTTGTAGAGATGGCTCAAAGAGCTGAAATAAAGTAGTGTCATTAGCAGTTGCTTGGCAATAACCTGGTCACTGATACCGAGTTAGTGTTCCAGCAGGGCCACTCGACTCTTGACCTCATTACAACCTTGGCTCAGGCATGGACAAAAGAGCTGAATTCCATAGGACAAGCAAGCATTGCCCTTGCCAGATTTGACCGAGTGTAGCATCAAGGAATCCTCGTAAAACTTGGGGTGGCGGGGTGCAGGAAACACTCGGCTCGTTGGAGTTGTACCTTGCAAAAAAGGAAGATGATTGTGATTGTTGGATGTCAGCCATCTCAGCTCCAGGGCCTCCTTTCTGCAGGAATTTCTCACCCAACCATGTTTGGCTGCTTCATCAATTACCCTCCCACCATCATAAGGTCAGAAGTGGAGGTGTTTACTGATGATTGCAAAATGTTCAGTAACATTTGTGACTCCTCTGATTCTGAAGCAGTCCATGTCCAAATGCAGCTAGACCTAGACAACATTCAGGTTTCAAGTGGCAAGAAACATTTCCCGGCACTTGCGTGGCAATAATGAACTTCCCAACAAGTGAGAATCTAACCATCAGCCCCTTGATATTCAATGACATCACTATCATTGAATCCCCCACTATCAAAAACCTGGGGGTTACCATTGACCAGAAAATGAACTGGACTAGCTATATAAATATAGTGGCTACAACAGGTCAGAGGCTAGGAATCTTGCAGCGAATAACTCAACACCTGACTCCTCAATGCCTGTCTGACATCTGCAAAGCACAAGTTATTGCCTGATGAGTGCAGCTCCAGCAACATTGAAGAAGCTTGATACCATCCAGGACAAAGTAGCCTGCTTAATTAGCACCACATCCACAAACGTTCAGTCACTTGACCACCAATACCCCGGTAGCAGCAGTGTGTACCATATAGAAAGCGCATTGCAGAAAATCACCAAGGCTCCTTTAAAAATCATAAGTAACACAAACTTGAAGAGCAAGGTCTGCAGGTACATTGGAATCCCACCACCTGCAAGTTCCCCTCCATCCTTACTTGGAAATATCTCACTGTTCCTTCCGTATTGATATGTCAAAATCTGGAATCCCTCCCTAAACATTGTGTGTACGCCACAAAATTGGAGTGCAGCGTTTCAAGAAGGCAGCTTACACCACTTTCTACAGGGCAACTGGGAATGGGCAATAAAAGCTGGTTGATGCAGCAACACCCTCATCAAGAATGATGGGCATGACTGTACAGTATTTTAGATAATGGGTGAGCTATGCAATCTTTTGATGTATAATTTTAAAAAATACAAGCCTAAAGTTTCAGCAGTAGGCTAAGGTGATTCAAGCCTGTAAGATTTTGAAATGATGGAATTTGAAAGCCTAGAGAATTCTTAAATGGATAACTTGTAAGGACCCTATATTTTCTACAGTGGAGCACAAAGCTCTAGAATGAAATCTCTGCTTACATTTTTCTCTTCATTCTTTCATACAATGTGGCTGTCTCTGACCAGCATTTTTTTGCCCATCTCTCTTTGCTCTTTAACTTCCTTGGCCATTTTGGAGGGTAGTTGAAAGTCAACCACATTCTGTGGACCTGGAGTCACATGTAGGTCATACCAGCTAAGGGCATGAATGGACTAGTTGAGTGTTAACAACAGGTCATGGTCTGTATTCTTGGTACTAGCCTTTAGTTCCAGATCTTAATAATTGAATTCAGATCCCACTAGTTGATTTGAACCTCTCTTCCCAGAGCACTGTTCTATGCCTCTGGATTCCTAGTCCAATGATATTATCACCTCACTATTGTCTTCCCCTAGTCTTGTCAGTATTTTGAAAAGTAATAATCTTAGGAGACAAAGATGTCTCTGTTCTTGTCATCTCTTAAAGTTTTTCCCTTACCTTGTTTCTTTGGATGAAATTCCATCTCCTCTGTTGAACTGTTTTCATTTTCAGGATTCTTCAAATATGTAGTGATTTGACACTCACTCCACATTTAGAGCAGATAAGTGAGATCTGTAATCTGTTTTTTCTGTTTAAAGCAATTATTCTAATTTGTAAGTTGTCACTGTAATGCAGTTAAAATGTACTTTACCTTCTGCCACTGAAGATAAAAAGCGGTGTTTTTTTTTCCCTCTTAGGAAACAGTAACATTGTCTGACATTTCAAACTTCTTGGCATTTATTCGAACTGAAGAGGCTTTATCTCGGGGTACAAAATTGTGGATGGAGGTAGGAGGAGAAAAGTACCTGATGTGGGATTGATCCATTTGTTTTATATATCTGAAGTTTTGGAATTGATTTTGGTGCTTTATATATTTTAATTTTCTTCAAGGAAAGGGGAATTTGTACTTTTTCTGTAGTTTTTAAAATCTTTAATGTGGTATTTATTGTAAAATGCACTGATACTCATCAATATGGTAATTACATGGTGGGAATTGCATACTAATTGGTGTGCAAACTATTTTGATGCCATGTCATGTGGTTTGGCTGGCTGGCTGGGATCCAAGTGTTCCTGCATTAGATTCATATACAACTAGTTTGCTGATTTTCATCTTTCCTAATTTAGTCTTGTTATAATGCAGACCCTTGAGCACGAAGAAGAATTAGAGGTGACCATGCTAATTGTCAGTACATAGATTCTGCCTGTAATGGTTGAGTCTATCGTCAAATTCATCACCATGGATGGCATGGATAGAGAATTGTCTAATGGTTAGGAAACAGTGAATGGGATAGGGGTTTTTTCTTTGGGTGACCTATGACGTTATAAATGGATCAGGACTGGGACCGCAAATGCTGACAACATATGTTAATGATTTGGAGGAAGCAAGCAAATATACTGTTACCAAGATTTTTCAGATGACTCAAAAATGGGATATAAACAGTTTAGAGATATTCATAGGTTAAGTAAATGGGCAAAAAATTGGAGTATGGAGTATAATGTGGGAAAATGTGAAGTTGTTCATTTTGGAAGGGAGAACAAAAAAGAAAATTATCACTTCAATGGAGAAAAACTGCAGAAAACTGCAACATAAAGGAACTTGGGGATACTGTGTATGAAACACAAAGGTGCTATTGGGAGGTTCTATAATACAATCCCAATAAGGTGATCATCCCTTTCTTATTTCTCAGTTCCACCCATGTATTATGCCTTACATATTTTTCTTTTCCCAAAATATGATCCAAAGTGACTAAGTACTTTACTTTTAAGGCAATTTGTTTAGCGAGCTGGTTTTACAAAACACTGGATGTTCCGAATATTTAATGCTGCCCCTGAGATCAAACAGTCAGCTGTTGTATGATACTAGGTGAAATTCATCAGTTTGGCTGTCAAAACTATGGAGATCTTCCTGTCTTACAGCTGCAATAATTAATTATCTGCAAGCTCCCCTTTTTTTTTATCTCTTCTGTCTTTTATCTTGCCTGTCAATGATATCCTGTTTGAATAGCTGGTGTGTCAGATGATAAAAAGGTCAGAATACGAGCAATGCAATCTGCATGTGTGTTCGAATAAAATGCCTTTTTGGAGATAGTAAGGGTTTCTTCCAGATCCTTTTGGTCCATTCTGTGTTTGTATAATACAAGACCATGAAATGTCATTTACTTATTTTACTTATGAATAAAAGGGTTAACTGTTCACAAATATATTGCATCTTCCATGAATTTGAATTTAGTGGAGTCATAGCAAACTATTAATTACAGAGAGTAAAATGAATTTTATAAACCTTCAACATTGTCACTTCTGTTGTCAAGTTGCAAATTCATCCGAATTGATTCAGACATTTGTACTGAATTGTTTGCATCTTTAGTTAATCGAACAGATTTGACAAAACCTTTCATTTTATTTAAAAAAAAAGTTTGGCACAGGGTTTTCTTTTGGAATTTTTTGCAAATAAATATTAAACTAGAGGTAGACTGTGGAATTGAGATTTAATAGTGGAAAAGGGGAGGGCGAGCTGAATTTTAGCTACTTTTACAGATTGTGTGGGTGAGAACGTTAATTTACCACAGGTTCACAGGCCAGTAACTAAATTTGCTTAAATTTAATTCTGTGATTAACAAGGTAGTTAATTTGTTTTTTATTGTTTAGAGTTGTAGGGTTGTACAGCGCAGAAACAGACCCTTTGGTCCAACTTGCCCATGCCGACCAGATATCCTAAACTGATCTAGTCCCATTTGCCAGCATTTGGCCCATATCCCTCTAAACCATTCCTAGTCATATAACCATCCAGACGCCTTTTAAATGTTGTAATTGTACCAGCCTGCACCACTTCCTCTGGCAGCTCATTCCATACACGCACCACCCTCTGTATGAAAAAATTCGCCCTTTAGGTCCCTTCTAAATCTTTCTCTTCGCATCTTAAACCAATGCCCTCTAGTTTTGGACTCCCCCACCCCAGGGAAACAGTCTTGGCTATTCACCCTATCCATGCCTTTTGTGATTTTATAAACTTCTGAGGCCAACCTGCAGCCTCCAGGTAAAATAGCCCTAGCCTATTCAGCCTCTCCCTATAGGTCAAACCCTCCACCCCTGGTAACATCCTTATAAATCTTTCCTGAACCCTTTCAAGTTTCCCAACATCCTTTCTATAGCAGGGAGAGCAGAATTGAAATCAGTATTCCAAAAGTGGCCTAACCAGTGTCCTGTACAGCCACAACATGACCTTCCAACTCCTATATTCAATGCACTGATTATTTGCAAGTTTGTATTTCTATTCTATATGATGTGCTATATATTTGTGTTATACAATGGTGTTGTGGCTCAAGTGGAAATGTTCCTGCCTCTGACCCAGAAGCTCTGGGTTCAATGTCACACAGAATCCCTACAGTGTGGAAACAGGCCCTTTAGCCCAACAAGTCCACACCGACCCTCAGAGCATCCCACCCAGACACATCCCCCTATAACCCACCTAATCTACACATCCCTGAACACTACGGGCAATTTAGCATGGCCAAATCCACCTACGCTGCACATCTTTGGACTGTGGGAGGAAACCGGAGCTCCCGGAGGAAACCCACGCTGACACGGGGAGAACGTGCAAACTCCACACAGACAGTCGCCCGAGTGTGGAATCGAACCCAGGTCCCTGGTGCTGTGAGGTAGCAGTGCTAGCCACTGTGCCACCTGCCACCCCATTCAAGTCCCACTCCAGGACGTCATAACCAAGGAGGATGCATTCACCAAGCAGGTTGAGCATCAATTTGTAAATTCTTCTAGTACAAACCAATGGCAGGCAATAATAGCAAGAGAAATTTTTGGTTAGCCATGTGATAGAAAAGAAATTGGAGCCTCTATTATTATCATCCAAGGTTCCAAGCCTCAGCCAGAATGTAAAAGTGTGTTTCTCACAGAAATTTGTACTCTTTTGAAGAGTGGGTCAGTTTAGTTGGCTGGACAGCTGGTTTGGATCAGATTGGTACCAGCACCAAGTTTGATCCCCATTCCAGCTGGGATGTATTTGAGATCTGCTTCCTTGTACTATTCTTGATAGAGATTGTGGCGCTGTGGATCAGACTGCCTTTGGGCAGAGAACTCGGACGATATGTTTATCTAGAATCACTTATTTGGAAGGACACCACTGATATGAAAAATATGCAAAAACACTAACAAAATTGTTTGTTATTTATGAGGACATTTAGTTTCGGATATATGTTTCTGCATGTTGGAATGTGTAGCAAATGCTGTGTGTCTTTTTAAGGGCATGATTTCAGGTGGTCATCAGTATAAAAGTGCGCTTTTGTTTGGATTTGTAAAGTCCATGGGGATGACTGTATTTCTCATGTTAACTCCAAGTCTGCCGCCGTGCATTGATGAAAAGAAAGAGTTGCATTGGATCATTTACTTGGATCATTTCCCAATCTTGATCAATTGTTGCTCATTCAGGTCAGTAGGCAACAGTTATGTGTGATCTGTGCTAAGTTCTGCAAAGACTCCCTAACCCTGCAAAGTAAAGGTGCTGCTTTCTTCTTGTATTTTATTGAATATAGGGAATTATGTGTGATCTGATTACGAGTACTCCCCGGTGTTTAAAGAATTTGGTTTTGTAGATGCAGATAAAATATTTTCTCCAGATGGTGAATGCAGAACAAGAGATAACCTCAATATTAAGGTCATTGAGGTGTGATGTCAGGAAACACACCTTTATGCAAAGAGTTCCGAACATTTAGAACTTACTCAAAAACCTGCAACCGCTTGATCATTTTGAAGTTTTATAACTGAAATTGGCCGCATTTTGTTAGACAGGGTTACAGAACTAGGGTAGGTATTTCAAGTTGAGATACATGAATGGCGAAACATATTCAAGGGGCTGAATGGCCTACTTTTGTTCCAATATTCTTTTTCAATATTAGTCCATAGCCATGATGACCAGCCTCCAGAGCTGTTGGTTCACATTTGAGTGGAAGCAGGAAAATAATGATGGCCATTGCTATGTTAATTAAGGTAGGAGCTTTGATTAACTTCTGAGTTCTTCTGTGAGGGTAACAGCAGCAAGGTGCTGAAGTCCAAGAAAGTTTGGAACAATATAATTGATGGCATAAGGCACTTTGTCCACTTAGACAGATTGCAGATTCACACACACTCGCTATCACAAGATGAGCCGATGTTTAACAATCCAGTTGTACCATTTTGTTCCTGCTAGTGGAGCTGCTGATCTGCTGAGCATCATTACTCTCAGTGACACCACCAGCCGGAACTGAATGGCAATGCAACTCTGAAATACAATACCTTCAACTCCCTACTTTCCCCCAGTGAAAGAAATTCCATATGTATTGATTGTATTGATACAAAATAGTGTAGTGGACAATGTTTCATACTGGTTTGTAATTCCTATTTTGATGTTAAGTAATTTGAGAATGTGACTAAAGAAGAAACAACTGTACTGGTTATTTGATCACCATAAATTTAGGGCCCAAAAAGACTTATCCTGTGGTTGTGAAATGCATGATGTAAAAATATCACAAAGCATTTTGCAGCTCATAAAGTAATGTTAGAGTGTGTGACAAGGTCAAACAGACAGCAGTGTGGTAATAAAACCACACGATATAGTTGCAGAATTAGGCCATTTGGCCCACTGAGTTTGCTCCACCATTTGATCATGGCCGATATGTTTCTCAACCCCATTCTCCTGCCTTTTCTCCATAACCCTTGAAATCCTCACCAATCAAGAACCTATCTTTCTCTGTCTTAAATACACTCAATGACTTGGCCTCTGTGGGAATGAGTTCCACAGATTAAACACCCTCTGACTAAAGAAATTGCCCCTCATCTCAGTTCAAAAGGGTCGTCCCATCACTCTGAAGCTGTGTCCTCGGGTCCTACTCTGTCCTACTGGTGGAAACATTTTCTTCACGCCCACTCTATCCAGCCTTCTCAGTATTCTGTGAATTTCAATCTGGTCTGCCCTCATCCTTCCAAACTCTTATTGAGTACAGACCCAGAGTCTTCAATCTCTCCTCATATAACAAGCACTTCATCCTGGATCATTGTTGTAAACTTCCTCAGGATCCCCTTCAAGGCCAGCATATCCTACCTAAGATATAGGGCCCACACTGCACACAGTATTCCAAATACAGTCTGACCAGACCCTTGTACTGCTGAGGCTGAACATCTCTGCTTTTGTATTCTAGTCCTCTTGAAATGAATGCTAACATTGCATTTGCCTTGCTCACTGCTGATGAGCTTGCATGTTAACCTTAAGAGAATCCTGAACTAGGACTTCCAAGTCCCTTTGTGCTTCAGATTTCTGAAGCCTTTCTCTGTTTAGAAAATAATTGATTTTTGTGAGGTGCATTGAGTAATAATGCTCCTCTTCAAAAAATGCTGTAGGATATTTTGTGCCTGACTGAGAGGACAACCAGGAATTTGACTTAATGCCTCATCGGAAAGATGTTACCTCTGACATTGCAGTACTTCCTCAGTAGTGCACTGGAGAATCAGCCTGAATGTTTGTGCTCACATCTTGGAGTGGAGCTAAAACTTAGAATCTTCTGACTCAGGTGACAGTGCCAACACCTGAACGCAAATGACATGAAGACAAAAAGGGCAAGCTGTTAGAACATAGAACAGTACAGCACAGTACAGGCCCTCCGGCCCACGATGTTGTGCCGAACTTTTACCTGAAACCTAAGGTCTATCTAACTTCCACCCCTACCTTTATACTATCATCCCTATGCCTATCTAATAGCTGCTTAAATGCCCCTAACGAGGCCGACTCCTCTACCCTCTCCGGCAATGCATTCCACGCCCCAACCACTCTGAGTAAAGAACCTACCTCTGATGTCTGTCCTATATCTACCTCCACTCACTTTAAAACTATGCCCCCTCGTAATAGCTACCTCCACCCTAGGAAAAAGTCTCTGGCTCTCCACACTATTTATACCTCTGATCATTTTGTACACCTCGATCAAGTCATCTCTCATCCTTCGTCGTTCTAAAGAGAAAAGCCCTAGCTCTCACAACCTTTCCTCATAAGATCTTCCCTCCATTCCAGGCAACATCCTGGTAAATCTCCTCTGCACCTTTTCCAACACTTCCACATCTTTCCTGTAATGAGGCGACCAGAACTGGACACAATACTCCAGATGTGGCCGAACCAGGGTTTTGTATAGCTGGAGCATAACTTCACGGCTCTTGAACTCAATCCCTCTATTAATGAAAGCTAACACACCATACGCCTTCTTAATAACTCTATCCACCTGGGTGGCAGCTTTCGGGGAATTGTGGACATGAACCCCAAGATCCCTCTGCTCCTCCACGCTGCCGAGAATCTTTCCGTTAAACCTGTATTCTGCTTTCAAGTTTATCCTTCCAGAATGAATCACCTCTCACTTTTCAGGGTTAAACTCCATCTGCCACTTCTCAGCCCAGCTCTGCATCCGTCAATGTCCCTTTGTGACCTAGAACAGCCCTCCGCACTATCCACAACTTGACCCACCTTCGTATTGTCTGCGAACTTGCTAATCCACCCTTCCACTCCTTCATCCAAATCATTTACAAAAATCTCAAATAGAAGAGGACCCAGAACAAATCCTTGTGCACCATTTTCCGTCCACTACCACCCTTTGTCATCTAAGGGTCAGCCAATTCTGAATCCAATCTGCCACATTTCCCCATATCCCATGCCTCCTTACTTTCTGCATGAGCCTACCATGGGGAACCTTATCAAATGCCTTACTTAAATTCATGTATACCACATCCACTGCTCTACCTTCATCCACGTGTTTGGTCACCTCTTCAAAGAATTCAGTAATGTTGGTGAGGCATGATCCACCCCTCACAAATCCATGCTGATTATCACAAATCAAACTGTGCTTATCCAAGTGATCATAAATCCAATCTCTCCAAGCCCTTTCCAATAATTTGCCCACCACTGAAGTAAGACTAACTGGCCTGTAATTTCCGGGGTTATCCCTGTTCCCTTTTTTGAACAAGGGAGTGACATTTGCCTCTCTCCAATCTTACGGCACTATACCCATGGACATTGAGGACGAAAAGATAATCACCAAAGGCCCTGCGATCTCTTCCCTCGCTTTCCGTAGAATCCTTGGATAAATCCCATCGGGTCCAGGGGACTTATCTATCTTCAAGTTCCTCAGAATTCCTAGTAC
This sequence comes from Rhincodon typus, assembly GCF_021869965.1. Lineage (NCBI taxonomy): Eukaryota > Metazoa > Chordata > Chondrichthyes > Orectolobiformes > Rhincodontidae > Rhincodon > Rhincodon typus. The sequence continues at coordinate 81,681,843 of NC_063340.1, forward strand.
ATCTTCCTAACTAACATCAACCTCCTCTCGCCTACCAGCGTGTTTCACACTGTCCTCCTCTACAACTAGGTCCCCCTCAGTTGTGTACACCGAAGAAAAGTATTCATTAAGGACCTCTCCTATCTCTTTAGGCTCCGTGCACAAGTTCCCTTTACAATCCTTGATCGGCCCTACCCTTTCTCTGGTCATTCTTTTTCCTCACGTACATGTAAAAAGCCTTGGAGTTTTCCTTGATCCTATCTGCCAAGGTTTTCTAATGCCCCCTTATAGCTCTCCTAAGCCCTTTCTTCAGCTCCTTCCTGGCTAACTTGTATCCCAGTAGAGCCTTTTCCGTTCCTTGTTTCTAAACCTTATATAAGCATCCTTCTTCCTCTTACACAGTCATTCGACCTCTCTTGAGAACCAAGGCTCCCTCACTCAACCGCATCTTCCCAGCCTGCTCGGGACAAACATATCAAGCACATGCAGTATGCGTTCCTTGAACAATCTCCACACTTCAATAGTGCTGTTCCCTGACAGCATCTGTTCCCATTTTATATTACCCAGTTCTTGCCTAACAGAATCGTAATTACCCTTCCCCCAATTATAAACCTTACCCTGCTGTATGTACCTATCCTCTTCCATGACTATTGTAAAAGTAACAGAGTTATGATCGCTACCGCCAAAATGCTCTCCTACCAACAGATCTAACACTTGGTCTGGTTCGTTGCCAAGCACCAAATCCAAAGTGTCCTCTCCTCGTGTTGGTCTATCTATATACTGTGTCAGGAATCCTTCCTGAACGCACTGGACAAAATCTGCTCCATCTAAACTACTACAACTAAAATGTTTCCAATCAATATTTGGAAAGTTGAAGTCACCCATGACTACAACCCTGTGACTTCTGCACCTTTCCAGTATCTGCCTCCCAATCTGCTCCTCCACTTCTCTGAAACTATTAGAGGGGTCTGTTTATAAAAAAAAACCCCAACAAAGTGACTGCTCCTTTCTTGTTCCTGACCTCAACCCAAACTGACTCTGTAGACATATCATTCTCGAACTGCCTTTCAGTAGCTGCTATACTCGCCCTGCCTCGCAATGCCACTCCCCCACCTCTCTTTTTCCACCCTCCCTATTTCTTTTAAAGCATCTAAATCCCGGAACTTCCAACAGCCATTCCTGTCCCCGAGTTACCCACGTTTCTGTAATGGCCACAATGTCGTAGTTCCAAGTACTGCCCCATGCTCTAAGTTCATCCGCCTTATTTCTGATACTTCTAGCATTGGAGTATACACACCTCAAACCATCCCTGTGTCCACAATTACGCTCCATTGACTGCATTTCTTTATTAACAACCTGTTGTTAAAGGTATGAAACACCTTTGAGAAACAATAGTGCAAAGTGAATTTTTTTTAAGGAGAGTGGATAAATAATTGGAATAAATTAGGTGTATTGTGAGAGGGTAGGAAAATGGGACTTTGTGTAAATGAAACATACATGATGGTGTAGGGTCCTGCAGGGATACCTAAGACCAACTAGGGAGCAGGTGATGGTTATATGTTGATTCAGAGACATGTGTGATTTGGAATAAACTGACTAGAAAAGTATATACATGCACTCTGTCTAAACAATGTTTAACTACCAGTGTTTAATAATGGGCTTATTGGCTTCTTTTGGAGTTGTAAAATTTAAGAAAAGGCACTAAAAGTCTTAAGTTTTTAACCAACTGTTATTGGGCCCTTCTTTGACCAACTTTCGTGATTCATGTAAATATGCTGTTGTGAAGAATCTTGGCATGTTTTGCTGTTGTAAACATGCCATGTTTATAAAAATTGTGGGTTAATTGATTAAAATTAGTCATTAATCCACTGTTATTTTCTCATTTAACTACTATGATAGTAGAATGTGAATTGGATGAATTGGAGTATGTATTTTTTCACTTAAGCAATTACTGTATTCCTATTGCTCTGTAAAGCGCATTGCTGCTAGAGGCCAAGCAAGGTCTTGGTTTGATGTTTCACACCAAGAGCAGCGTATTCAGTAGTATAGAATTCCTCTAGTGCGGGGAGTGATCTTGCATGAAATTGTGCTTAAGACTTTGGAGTAGGAACTTGAACCCGTGACCTTCTAATGAGGAAGGCATAATGTCTATACTACTGAGCGAAACAAAAGGACTTTTCTTTGGACCAAGCACAACTCTCGATGTGCAGCCTGTCCTTGTGGGAAAGCGACAAGTTGTGTTTTACTCTAACAATGGTGCCAATTGTAAATTGCACTTTAAAAGGAATCCTGAAACTGCTTAGCAAATATTGAGAACTAATGACTGATTTTTGATCTTCTAGAATTGTCTTGACTTCTGGAATAGTCCCCTCTGGGTTGGAAAGCAGCAAGTGTAATCCTTACATTTAAAAGATTGAAAAGAGCAAACAAAGAAACATAGACAATTTTGCCTGACACCAGTAGTTTGGAAAATGCTCAAATCTATTAAAGTACTGGTAACAGGGCAGTTAGAAAATAACTGATTATGTGAAGTCAGCACTGTTTTGTAAAAGGAGAAATGATGTTTGACATATATCTTCAGTTTGTTTGAGGGAATCACGAGCAAGGTAGAAATGGGGTAATTTGAGAATGTGGCATATTTGGATTTTCGGAAGGCACCTCACTAAGGTGACAAAAGGTTGTTACTCAAGATTAGGACTTCTCAGATCGGGTCAATATATTAACATGGATTCAGAATTGGTTAACGTATAGAATATAAAGAGAAGGAACGAGAAGGTCATTTTTTTGGATGGCAGCATACTCAGTGCCTGGAGTAACAGTGCCAGAGTTTTAAATATTGCAATCTATATTAATGACGTGGATGAAAGGACCGATTGTAATGTTTGAGTTTTCTGATAATAGAGGAGAAAGGATGCAAAGAGGTTGCTACGTAATACAGACAAATTTAAGTGATTTGAGCAAAAAGGTGTTAGGGCCTGTAATGTGATGAGATTTGAAACTATCCGTTTTCATTTGATGGTATAATTAGGAGCACAGACCTTGGATTACCATTTTCTCCTAGCAATTTTCTGCTTTTTTTTTTCTCTCACCACCTCTCCTGCTGGTTAACTGGGGGAATGGTACTCGCTCAGAGCATTCCAGGACTGTTTCTCTTGCCTGCATCTGAAAGGTGAGCAACACTACCCAGTGCATTCTGGGTTATGCAGCCCAGTCCTGAATCACCTAGCATCCACACCTTTCACTGTCCAGCAGCCCTTTGCACAGTCAAGAAGGAACCAAGCCTGTTTTGTTGTTCTTCACTAACTCTGTATGGGAGCAGTGGGTCTTTTAAAAGTACATTCGAACTTGCATAAGCAATTTCTTATTGAATAATGGGTGGATATATTTTGAACATTCATCAAAATTTGACTTAATTTCTTGGTTCTTGTGGTTTTTATTTCAGTTGTGTGAATGGTTACACAGTAATGACAGAAACTTCAGGCCTGAAGAAGGTGCTGCTGAACTGCCTCTTGAAAGATCTGCCTTAAGTTTCTATGTTCAGAATCTAGTGGAACAGTACCTGAAGGTTCCAGTGACTGAAGGTAAAAGGCTTCCTTTGATTATTTTTGTTAATTGCATTTTGTTTCATGTGTTTTACATTGAGTTCTATACAACATACCAGTCACCAGTTGAGAGGGTGGCCCATGAGTGGACCTCAGAGTAGAACAGACCATTCAACCCTTGAGCCTCCTCCACTATTGAATGACACCACTGTTGACCTTTTTCCTACCAGTTTCCAACTATGTTGAGTTCGTAATCTTTTTATATTTTTATCTAATCAAAAAAAGCATTTGATCTCAGATTTAAAATTAATTGAAGTTGTATCTACAGACTGCTTTTTGTGAGGGATGTTTCATGCTTCTGCTGCCCTCTGCTTCGCCCCACCCCCACCTTTTGTGTGAAATGTTAGAAGTTTTAACTTTGTCTTGAGTGACCTGACTCTGATTTTAAGGCCTTCTTGACTTATGCTGTTCAGCTAGTGGATGACGTTTCTCTTTATCAACTGTAATAATTCCTTTCAAATTACTAAAAGCTGCATTCAACTGATCCCATACCTTGCTATAATTCAGGGAGGGTTAGCCTAGTTCATGTAATCTCTTCTCAATTGAAAGCTGATAATATTTTGTTCAATATGTTTTGTAAGCTTTATCCTTTCTTTTAAACTTCAAAATGGATGGCTTTATACTTTTGTTGAAATTCATCAACCACAGTTCTGCTTGTTTACCTAGTCTATCAATATCTCACTTTCTAATTTTATGTTGCATGGCTACATCACTCACTGTAGTATCATAATCAAGTAACCAAGATATGGCACCAGTTCAGGCTGTTACCAGTTCAGTTACCCACTGCTTCCCTCCCCTCCCTGGTTGATGAATTATGATTGAGGTGGCCTAGTTCTAAATGACATAGGTGTTAGACTGCGTCTGCAGCAGGTGGTGAAGGAGAGCTTCTTTCACCTGGTCCTCGCCACTCTATCTGTCACATATGCATCTGTCCATGACTGTATAGGTAGGAGGGCATACCACACAGTCATTGTGGAGGCCAACTCCTGTCGTTCCATTGAAAATACCCTACATTGTGTTGTGTAGTGCTACCAGCATGCTAAATGGGATAGATCAGATAGAGCAACTCCAGACTGGGCATTTATGGGTATTGTGGGCTATCAGGAGCAGCAGAATTTGTATTCACCCACAGGTTGTAACCTTATGCTCAGGATATCCTCCACTCTACCACTGCCGTCAAACTAGGGGACCAATCTGGTTCAGTGAAGAGTGCACAAAGGCATGCCAGAAGTATCACAAGGCAAAGCTAAAAATAAAGGGTCAACCTAGTGAGGCTACAACCGGGGCTGTTTGTGTGCCACACAGCAAATGCAGCATGGTATAAAGATGCTAAGCAATCCCATAACCAACAAATCAGACCTGAGCTCTGAAGTATCCAGAGGGACCTCCCAGAAATAGGAGGCTCAAGAAATGGCTCCATCCTCAACAATGGTACAGTACAGCATATCTGTGTAAAAGACCAGGCTGAAACCTTTACACTTATCACTTCTGGCTGAAGATGAATGCATGATCCATCTTGGCCTGCTCCAGCAGTCCCCAGCATCAGAGAATACATTCTTCTGCCAATTTTATTCACTCCATGTGATATGAAGAAATGGCTGAAGGCAGTGGATGCTGACAATATTCTGACAATACTGCTGAAGATGGCAAGGGGAGGAAGTGGCCGAGTGGTATTAACATCTGAACTGTTCATCCAGGGACCAAGTTCATGTTCTTGGGACCTGGGTTCGAACCCCACCACTTCAGATGGTGGAATTTGAATTCAGTAAATATCTGGAATTAAGAGTCTAATAATGGCCATGAATCCATTATCAATTGTTGGAAAAACCCATCTTGTTCACTAAGGTCCTTCTGGGAAGGAAACTGCCATCCTTACCGGGTCTGGTCTACATGTGACTTGTTGACTCTTAACTGCCCTTTGGGCAATTAGGGATGGGTAATAAATTGCTGGCCTAGCCAGTGACACCCTCATCCCATGCTTCAGAAGCAGTAATGCCCTTAGCCAAGCTTTTTCAGTGTCACTTCGGCATCTGTCTTGAAAATTGCCCGGGTATGTCCTGTCCACAAAAGAACAGGTCAAGTGCAACCCAGTCAATAACTGTATCATAAATACAAACTTGATTATCAGTAAAGTGATGAAAGTATTGTTAATAGTAAAAGAATAACCTACTTGCTGCTGGTCAGTTTAGGACCTTCCACAGCTTTACAGATCCTCATTACAGCCTTGATCCAAACATGAATTAAAGAGTTAAACTCCAGAGGTGAAGTGAGAATGACTGGCCTTGACATTAAGGCACCAGTTGGCTCAGGATGGTAGCAACGGGCTTGAGCAGAGTTGGAGACACAAAGGGAGATAGTTGTGAGGTCTGTCATCTCAGTCCGAGGACACCACTGCAAGAGGTCCTCGGGTAATGTCCTAGGCCCCAGGATCTTTAACTGCCTAATCAATGATCTTTCTTCAGTAAAAAGCCAGAGTGGAGATGTGCATTGTGCAATCATCAATGTTCAGCACCATTCGTGACTCTTCAGATGCTGAAGCAGCCTGTGTCTTTATGGAACAAGGAATTCAGGCTTGAGCTAATGTTTGCATGTCGTAAGTGTCAGGCATTGATGATCTCCAAAAGAGAATTGAAACATCACCCCTTGACATTCCATGGCCTTACCAGTGATGAATCCTGCAGAAGATAACTGGACTAGCTATATAAATACAATGGCCAAAAGAGCAGTTCGGAGACTGGGAATTCTGTGGTGAGCAGCTCACCTCCTGTCTCCCCAGTGCCTGTCACCATCTCTAATGAATCATGAATGTGATGGAATTCTCTCCACTTGCCTGGATGAAAGCAATCCCAATCACATGCTTAAGCTCAATGCTACCTAGGACAGACCTACCCACTTGATTGGCACCCCATTCAACAGTTTAAACATCACTTCCTGCCTCAGTGACAGTCACATGTTTCATCTATAAAATGCAATGCAGTAACATAACCAAGGCTCTTTCACAGTGTCTTTCAGGCATATGACCTCTACTGTTTGGAGGGACAAGGGCAGCAGATGTCTGGCAATATCACCATCTGCAAGTTTTTCTTTCAAGCTTCAGAATATCCTGATCTGGAGCTATATCAGTATTCCTTTACAGAGTCAAAACCTTGGAGCTCCCTTTCTAATAACACTATGGGTGTCCCTACAACTGGAGAAAATACAGTGGTTCAAGAAAGAAGCTCTCCATCACCACCTCTAGGACAATTAGTGATAATTAGAGACCATGAACAAATAAAACAAAATACTAAAAGGAGGCACGTAGTTGAAGCTTTCATCTTGTATTCATCAAAACTAGGTCGCCTGAAACACTTAGGGAAAGAATCACCATTTTATAGCACATGAGAAGAGAATGTGTTTGGCTGAGCCATAATTGGAATGGAGATGCAGCAAAGACATTTATCTGTCAATCTTAATTTACCTGCCTGGTTTCAGAATTTGGATCTGGACTTAATGGAGTTGAGAAGGAAGGTATCTGATTGAAACTTAAAGAATACTTGAGATGAGGAGGAATTTCTTCAGCCAGAGGGTGGTTAATCTGGGGGACCCATTGCTTCAGAGGACTATGGAGGCCAAGTCATTTAGTGTATTTGAGACAGATAGATTAGGTTCTTGGTTAGTAAGGGATTACAGGGAGAAGGCAGGAGAATGGGGTTGAGAAACATAGCTGGTGTGATTGAATGACAGAGCAGACTCGATGGGCTGAATGGCCTACTTCTGCTTTTATGTCTTATGGTATAAATAATGACTGGTCAGGAAGTTGCCATGGGGATGTCATAGAGTTTGGCAGTCACCATGGGCACTTTTTTAAAGAAAGGTGTAGTGTATGTACAAATTCTACTGAGAGCCCAGGTGATGATCTTAAATTGGCTTCTAGTGTAACTCTTAGGACAGTCCAGATTATTAAATAAATGATTTCCAACAGCAGAATCGCATCTAATGGTGGATATACTTTTCTGAAACTTGCAAGTATGGGCTGATTGAGCAGGCAAAACACATTTCTGAGATAGGGTGCTGACTAGTCATATTTCTGTATTCTACTTTGACCTCATCCTCATTGTCATCTATGATATAGAGCAAAGTTAGAGGCCAGACACTGCACAGCCGTATAAAGTATTAAAGAAAATTTGTTTCAGCATAAGGCAGTTGTTACTGTAGAGATTCTGCTTTTACATAATTTATAACTTTCCAAACTTGCCATGTGCATCATTAGACAGCAGTATTTTGTGTGTTCTGATTTTTCTCTCCCTCAACTGTGTAGGCAATGGCAAAGTTGAAAAGTAGAACATTTTTCTATTTTGGGCACTTAATGTCAGTGTTAAGCATTCCCAGAAGAGACGTAGCATGAGTCAGATTTGGAGTAAAGCCCCCATAATGGTTCAGAACTAATGTCTCAAAAGAGCACCATTGTCACTTTTTTCTTTATCTTAATCCAGTCCTCTTTACAAGATGAAAACTTAATGAATTTGGCTGAGTTCGCAGTATCTCCATTTACTCCAAATATTCCTGCTCATATTCAATAGATAGATAGATTCTGTACTATTTTTAAAAATGTAAAATAATTCTTGATTATAAATTTACATTTTTACCATGTTAGAACTTTGTTATTGGAGTATTCTAAGATGTTGCTGATTATTAGGTTTCCTAACTGGTACTCAATAAATTTTGCACTGACTTGGAACAATACTACATATAAAAGTATGCAACTAACCATTAGCAAACTTCTGTAGAACTGCTGCTTACAAATCACGTCTGGTCTGAAATTGCAACTTCAGTTAATTCACCAGATACTTCTTGATCCAATAAGTTAAAATTGTACAGATTGCATCTATTGAATATGTGGGAGAATATTTGGAGTAATGGAGATACTGCCCACTCAACTAAATTCGTTAAACGATACTTTGTAATGGCGATACTTTCAACAGCAACAATAGATGTCCTAGAGACCTGAATTTGGGATGTCAAGAGGGTGAAAAAGTTGGCATCAAAAAACTGCAAAAGCTCTTTCTTAATAGGGGAGGGAGGGAGGGAGCAAGAGGAGAGAAGAGTGTCAAAGCCTGATGCATGACTGAGAGCTAATGATGACCTGAAATAGCAAGGGTGTATCAGCCAAAATTGAAAATGATGTTCATTTTTAGTGCAGTAGTGTGAATATTAAATCATGGGGAGGCTGAGACTATTGTGCCTGTTGAGGGAAAAATTCAGAAGTGTTTGAAATAGATGATGATATAAGCCATGCAGAGAAACCAAGGCATTCAATTAATTTGGAAATTGTTTATCAACTATACAACATAGATTAAATCTAACAACTGGCTCCTTTTTGTGTTTGTATGATTCTAGAAGTGCAGAAGATTGTTTTCAGAAGCTCACAAAAGACCATATTTGCACTATCAGAGCCTTGAGTCTTTCAGTTTCTTCCAATTTGTTTTGCCTTTTATTTTACCAGTCAGTGTTTTTCATTCTGTCTGAGAAATCAGTGATAAACATTGGGGCATGTAATGCTGTTACTGGTATAACTGAGCAATCATGTTGTGGACTGTTAGTTCTGATACTCAATACTTCCGGGCCCTAGACCTACATGTTTCAGTTTGTTTTATCAAAACAAACGTGAAATGTTGAGTGGTTCCCAGCATTGACTTAAATTGTAAGCCTTTGTTCCCTCTTTTGACTTGGGGGAGACTTGGCTTATATATGCAACTTAGAGTCATAGAGCTGTACAACTCATCCATACCGAACAGATATCCTAAATTTAATGTAGTCCCATTTGCCAGCATTTGGCCCATATCCCTCCAACCCCTTCCTATTTATACACCCATCCAGATGCCTTTTAAATGTTGTAATTGTACCACCACTTCCTGTGGCAGCTCATTCCATATACATGCCATGCTGCATGAAAAAGTTGGCCCTTAGGTCCCTTTTTAAATCTTTCCACTCTCGCCTTAAACCTATGCCCTCTTGTTTTAGACTCCACTACCCTGGGGGAAAGACGTTGGCTATTTATCTATGCCCCTCGTGATTTTATAAACTTCTATAAGGTCACCCCTCAGCCTCCAAGCTCCAGGGAAAATAGTCCCAGCCTATTCAGCCTCTCTCTATAGCTCAAACCCTGGCAACATCTTTGCAAATCTTTTCTGATCCCTTTCAAGTTTCACACCATCCTTCCTATAGGCAGGGAGACCAGAATTGAATGCAGTATTCCAAAAGTGGCCTAACCAATATCCTGTACAGCCACAACATGACCTCCCAACTCTATACTCAACGCACTGACCAATAAAGGCAAGCATATCAAATGCCGCCTTCACTATCCTGTCTACCTGCGACTGCACTTTCAAGGAACTATAAATCTGCACTCCAAGGTCTCTTTGTTCGGCAACACTCCTCAGTGCCTTACTATTAAGTGTATAAGCCCTGCCCTGATTTGACTTGGCAAAATACGGTACCTCATGTTTATCTAAATTAATCTCCATCTGTCACTCCTCGGCCCATCAGCCCATCTGATCAAGATCCTGTTGTACTCAGAGGTAACCTTCTTGGCTGTCCACTGCACCTCTAATTTTGGTGTCATCTGCAAACTTAATAACCATCACTCCTATGTTCGCATCCAAATCATTGATTATAAATGACAATAAACAATGGACCCAACACTGATCTTTGTGGCATTCCGCTGGTCACAGGCCTCCAGTCTGAAAAGCAACCCTCCACCGCCACCCTTTGTCTCCTACCTTTGATCCAGTTCTGTATCCAAATGGCTATTTTTCCCTGTATTCCACTTGATCTAACCTTGCTAACCAGTCTATCAGGCGGAACCTTGTCGAACACCTTACTGAAGTCCATATAGATCATGTCCACCACTCTCAGTCCTTTTCATTACTTCTTGAAAAATTTAATCAAGTTAGTGAGACATGGTTTCCCACCCACAAAGCTATGTTGACTATCGTAATCAGTCCCTGCCTTTCCAAAAACGTGTAAATCCTGTCCCTCAGGATTCTCTCCAACAACTTGCCCACCTCCGATGTCAGGCTCATTGGTCTGTAGTTTCCTGGCTTTTCCTTACCACCTTTCTTAAATAGTGGCACCACGTTAGCCAACCTCCAGTCTTCCGACATCTTGTCTGTGGCTATTGATGATACAAATATCTCAGCAAGGGGCCCAGCAATCACTTCCCTAGCTTCCCACAGAGTTCTAGGGTACACTTGATCAGGTCCTGGGGATTTATCTACCTTTATGTGTTTTAAGACATCCAGCACCTCTACCTCTATAATATAGACATTTTCCAAGATGTCGCTATTTATTTGCCCAAGTTGTCTAGCTTCCATGTCCATCTAGACAGTAAACACTGCAAAATAGTTGTTTACTATCTCCCCTTCTCCTGCAGTTCCACACATAGGTGGCCTTGCTGATCTTTAAGGGCCCCCTTCTCTCCCTAGTTGCCCTTTTGTCCTTAATGTATTTGTAGAATTCCTTTGGATTTCCTTAACCATATTTGCCGAAGCTATATCATGACCCCTTTTTGCCCTCCTGATTTCCCTCTTAAGTATACTTCTGCTGCCTTTATATTCTTCTGGGGATTTACTTGATCCCTGCTGTCTATACCTGACATATGCTTCCTTTCTTTCTTGACCAAAATCTCAATTTCTCTAGTCCATCCAGCATTCCCTACACCTACCAGCTTTGCCCTTCACCCTAACAGGAACGTACTGTTTCTGGACTTTCATTATTTCATTTTTGAAGGCTTCCCAGTTTCCAGTTGTCTCTTCCCTGCAAATATCTGTTCCCAGTCAACTTTTGAAAGGCCTTGCCTAATATAGTCTAAATTGGCCTTCCTTCAATTTAGAAATTTAACTTTTAGATCCGGTCTATCCTTTTCTGTCACTATTTTGAAACTAGTAGAATTATGATCATTGGCCCCAAGTGCCCCTCTACTGACACCTCAACCACCTGCCCTGCCTTATTTCCCAAAAGTCGGTCAAGTTTTATCCGTTCTCCAGCACGTACCTCCACATACTGAATAACAAAATTTTCTAGTACACGCTTAACATCTTGCATAAGTTGCAATCTGTAGAGTTTGAAGATCTGCATTTGTACAATGTTTCTTGACCTGATGTAGTCTGGCCATTTCCCTCATGCAACTCCGACAAAAAGTAGTAAATTGGCACTGAACAGCATTGAAGGGTGAGGGAGGATCATCTAAGATTCTGTGAGCCACCTGGATCATTTGTTTGAAAATAGTCTTATTGACTAACCAACCTGGATGCTGCAAGTCTGTTTCATGCAATATGTATTACATCTAACATGCATTTATGTGCTTTCTTCATAACTAGGAGAAAATGCCAGTTTAATGCCAGATTGTTTTGAGGCCCAGCTTGTTGCCAGGATGATTCTCCTAGCTGCTGACATCGAAGGACAGTACAACACTCAAGGGTAGATTCTATTATTCTCAACGAATATCTAGTAATCCAAAGCATAAATTGAAAACAACCTTTCTGCATATTTTTGCTGGTATTGTTTGGTCTGTTTGTGGGTCATCTTTCATGAACTTCAGTGAAGCTGTAGTATTAATGCCAGTCAGCGATTATTCTGAATCAGTACAATGTTGGATTTTTTTCATTCTGTCAAATTTGAGCAGTGAAAGACAACCTGCAGCATAATAGCAGATTTTTGTCATTCTGAATTTCGGTTTTCATTGCTGGAAGAATGGGGTGGGAGTCGGGGGATGGGGTGGCAGGAGAAATTCAAACTGATCTGAGTATTGCACAAGAGATGTATAATAAATTTTGAATAGTATTAGCTTAAAGGGCCTACTGCTTTAAATTCCAACAATCTGTATACCACTCCTTAGATTGCATCTGCATTGTGTTTCATTTCTCCTCTTATCTGTCCCACTGTACTAGTGCCCAGCTCAGACCAAGACCATGCTAAGCTTCATAATCATTGTGGTTTAACATCAGATAATACATAAGACAACACAAAAACTGAATTTTTAAATTGCAGAGAGAGCTCAAAGGAGACATTAGTGGAAAAAATTGCCAGTTCAGGTTAGAATCTTCAAGGAAAGAAAAAGTAGTTGATTACTTTGGAACTTGAAGATGGGAAGAGGCCTGCTCCACCATTCATAGAATCCCTACAATGTGGAAACAGGCCCTTCGGCCCAACAAGTCCACACTGACCCTCAATGCATCCCATCCAGACCCATTCCCCTATAACCCACCTAATCTATACATCTCTGAACAATTTAGCATGGCCAATCCACTTGCCTGCACATCTTTGGACTGTGGGAGGAAACCGGAGCACCTGGTGGAAACCCGTGCAGATACAGAGAGAATGTGCAAACTCCACACAAACAGTCGCCCGAGGGTGGAATTGAACCAGTGTTCCTGGTGCTGTGAGGCAGCATTGCTAACCACTGAGCCACCGTGCTGGCAATTAGATCATTGCTGATATATGTCTCTGCTCCATATACCATAATAACTTTACCAAACCTCCAGGTGTAAAGTTTTAAAATTTACAATTAATTCTTGTACTGAACAGGTTTTTGGGAAGGGTGTTCCAGATTTGGATTACTGTTTATATGCGAAGTGCTTCTAAGCATCACCTCTGAAGAATCTAAATCTATTTGTGCCCCTTGTTTTGTGCTCACCCACCAAATTTAACCAGTAAGGAGTTATGTTATTCATGATGGATTAATAGGTATCAGCAAGAGGGCACACAGACATGATTTAGGAGAGTCGCAGTTTAGAGAAGTTGTAGTGAATTGGGAATGGGCAGTAGACCAAATTAATTAATCGCTATCACAGCCTGGTTACACTAGCTTTACTTGTTGAGCGTGTGCAGGTCAGCATTCGGCAGTGCTATTTATCTGCAGTAGTCTGGGACTATGAAGGGTGTCAAAGAATGAAAAGGTGCCATAACATAAAACATAAAGCAAAAAAAAAAGTTCTTACTCATGTGACTTGGATTATAAATATCATGCAACGTTTGCTGTTGCATGATTAATGCAGAAGATGGATAAGAGGCTAGAGTAAAATGTTTGACTTTTTGAAGTTCTGCCCTTGAAGGTATCAAAACTGTTGGAAACACAATTTCCCATGTATTTTCTCTCTTAATGACCCTTGCTTTTCCTTTTATTTAATGGAAGGGATCGGAAGGCGTTGGTTTGTTTCTTGCATCCCCTTCTAGATGCTTTAAAGAAGCTGACTACTCGTGCTTATTTACCTGTGCTGAAAGCAGACAAGAGCCTGCAGCTGTTATTCAAGCTGTCGGAGATGTCTGTCCCAAAACACCACAGAAGACCAGAAGGTTGGTTAACCCCTTAAGATATTAATCTCTGTTAGCAGGCTTAAAGTTTCTGAAGGCTTCGAATAATGTGCATTCTGTGTTATTTTTTTTTTGTTTTTTGTCTCTCTCTCTCTCCCCTGTGCTGAATGTTTTACTGTCTTGTTGGATAGCTTTGGGATACCGCTACCCACTTTGCCTGATGACCTTTATTCACATAAGAGCCTTTTCATTTCTTATCTGCCATCTACCAGTTGTTTCCATCAGGCAGCAACAATTGGTGAGCAAGAGCAGAAATTCTGGCTGATTTCGTTTTGTCTGCCTTTACTCAAGGTATGGTTCTAGCTATGCTCCAACCATACTAGTTAAGGTCAGAAGCTCTTTGTTAAATAATGATCAAATCTGGGGCCTTTCCAGTAGTCTGGACTTTGAAGTTACACTTGACTGGTCAGTTCTGATGATGTCAGAGCCACTGCACAGAAGTGGAGATGAAGCTTCAGTCAGATTGTGTTTGACAGTCTCCTTATTCCTACTGTTTACTTAGACTCGCATTACGAGAGTTGGCATGGAATGTTGTGTGTTCATGGAAAGACAAAGCATCCAGTACTATGCACTGCACTGAAGATTGCCCAGGGTCTTTGACCCTTTCTCCACTTGGTTGAGATTTTTGCTACAAAACGTGGAATGACAAGATGATACGAAGATGGCCAGTCATGTCCTGCCTCCATAACTAATTCACAAATTTCCCAGCCTTCTAATAGATTTTCTTCTACGGTGTTCAGACCCAACATGTCCTCTGGGACTGGGCTGTGCTATTAAGATTCACAAGTTGATTTTAATAATATTGAACATCCACTCCTTCCCTTAAAATGTGCCGACAGGAGGAAATGGAATCATATTGAATTCCTCAGCCATATTATGTTTTCACTTTTGTCACTGGATATCAATTTTTCAAAGTTAGGAAGTCTGTTCTTTGGGACTTAAAGAGAAGTCAAAGTAATAATGAAGCAGGAAAGGATAATTGTAATGCTTTCTATTTTAAGAAACTATAATTGTTGGGTTTCTATATTTGAGCTGTTAGTGGCTAAATTGTAATGGGGCCATTAGCTGTTTCCTGCATGAACAAGAGATTATGATAATTCAAGGTACTGTGCTATCCAATCTTATTTTTTTGTAAGAATTGAGATGTAGAAAGTTACATAATACAGGAAATCTGCTCAGAAGCTCCTTTTGAACTTAGGCCATTTGAATTGCAAAATTTGTATAAAATACAGCTGTTAATATTTTACTGCTTGCAGTGCTGAAGAGTGAGCGTTCTTCAGATGTGAAAATGTGCTTTAATGTGGCGACTTCTCATTTATGAATGCAGTCCAACGAATTTTTGTCAAAGTTTAAATGAGAATGTATTATGTAACTTATTTTAGTATGTAGTATTTTATTTAGTTTTTTTTGTCTTTCAGCCCTCCAGTTCCCATCCCTTTCATTGCCCAATAGATTTGAACATCAATATCACTGAAATAAGACAGTTTGTCAAGGCTTGCACTCATCAGGAAATTCATCGATGTAGAGAGGAATACAATTTTTATACTGTATGAGCCGAGGGTGCTGATCATTGGCAGTTCAGCTCTGGTTGGAGGAGGCATTGCCGTGGAGAATACATCAGTTAGATGATGAGTGACATTTAACCACCAAGCTTTGTTTAGATTTAAACCGGGCAGTTTGACTCTGGTAAAGGCATTGCCTTGAGGAATCATCCAGAGCCTAACCTATTTTGTTAAGTTGAAAAAGGCGCAATGTGTGTACATGTTCGTTCTGTCTGTAAGGAGCAGCATCATGCAAACAATGTATATAGCTTGCAGCATGCATAGGTGCATCACACTGTGAGCCTGACAAACAATCTTTAAATTGGTTGTCAGTGTAATTTTTAGCATACTTGGGATTATTTAGCAAATATTGCCCGAATGTAGAAACATAGGAGGAGTATGCCATCTGGCCCTTCAAGCCTGCTCTGCCATTCAATATGATCGTGGCTAATCATCCAACTCAGTAGCCTGTCCCTTTATACCTTTTGATCTCGTTATCCCTAAGAACTATATCTAACTCATTGAAAATATTCAATGTTTTGGCCTCAGCTGCTTTCTGTGGCAGAGAATTCCACAGGCTCACCACGTTCTGGGTGAAGAAATTTCTCCTTCTCTCTTTCCTTATTGGCCTACCTGTATCCTGAGATAGATCTCTGGTTCTGGACTCCCTGGTTATTGGGCGCATCCTTCCTGTGTTAATCCTGTCTGGTCCTGTTAGAATCATTGAATGACATTTAATGTTTGGCCCTATTTAGAATTCTACAATGCTGGATGACTATGGTGAGTACCTTGTTGCAAACATCCAAAGTGATATGCTGTTCAATGTAATCTGCCAGTTTTAGTGAGCAGGCAGTAACTTCCAAGCCTCTGGTCTGATCAGTGTCGCCATTGTTTTGCAATAAGTTCAGATGGACCCGATTTCAGCCTCAAGTATACAAAATGAGTAAATGGCTAAGGGTTTATTTATATGATTGCTGATCAGACCAATCTTGTAGTGCGTGGAACTGTAGGAATCTCATGTGTATGAACCATTGAAAAACACTTGCAGCAGACGGTCTTCTAGAACCCTCTGACAGATTTCTCAACAAACGCATCAAAGAAAGGGAACTTATTTGACTGCTCATTTCAAAAGTATATTTGAATGCAGGATGGAACCCACTAAAATATACAAGGCAATTCTTGCATGCAGCTACAGATTCAAATATACTAAATAATGGGATGCAATGGCATAGTGGTAATGTCACTAGACTTGTAATCCACAACCTTTGGCTAATGTTCTGGAGTGTGGGTTAGAAACCCATCATGGCAGATAGTGAAATTTGAATTTAATTTAAAAAAAACTCTGGAATAAAAAGCTACTGCAATGAGCAACCAGGTAATCATTGTCAATTGTTGGAAAAACTCATCTGGTTCGTTAATATCTTTTAAAGAAGGAAATCTGTTATACTTTGCTTCTCTGGCATACATGTGATTCCAGATCCATAATGTTGTTGACTCGTAACTACTCTCTGGGCAGTTAGATATAGGCAATAAATGCTGACGTAGCCAGAGATGTTCACAACCCGTGAACAATTTTTTAAAAAAATTACAAGTGTATATCCTAATCACATGATTAAACTCACATTATATTGCCCAAACTCATGAATAGACGAAGGCTGCCACTATTGATCCTGAAAAGAGCTCAGTATATCTCGGATTACCTTGGAAAGGGGTGGTATCTCAAAAATTTGAACAGTAGGTAAAGTTAGCTGTTTCATGCTGCAGTTGTGTGGTAGCAACATGAGTGATGTTCATCGCAAACAAGATACAGCCATCAAGCCAAGAAATTCTGTATATCATACAAGTGATTAATGTGATATTTGAGTTTCATTATTAGTGTGATGTTCAGTATGTAGACCATGTATCCCAAAGATATATGGTTTCCCATAACATATCCTTTTGGCTGTTAGCAAAAAGCAAGCCACTCATAGTATGCAGCCAGTCTGTATATCTCTAAATGTAAACACACTTTCCAACATTAGATATGGTTCTGTGATTGGATAGCATTCAATGAATAATCCCAAGTGTACAAACACAACCAATTTTGGATTATCAGTCAGGCTTGCAATGTGGCGCACTTGCACATACTGGCAACCTACATATTAATCTATAGGGCCTTGTATTTGGAGTCATAGAGTCATACAGCATGGAAACAGACCCTGGAGAGAGGAAGAATGTGCGCACATTTTGTGCAAAATGACCCTGAGCATCCTGTTGTCTGTCACTTCAACACATCACTGTGTTCCCTGGCCAACATCTCTGTCTCAGGCTTGCTGCAGCTCTAGCGAAGCTCCGTGCAAGCTGGAAAAAGTGCATCTCATTTTCTGCTTGGGGTCCCTGCAACCTTCAGGACTCCATATTGAGTTCAATAATTTTAGATCCTGAGCACCTTCTACCATGTCCTTACCCCAACTCTCCCACACCCAACTTTGTTGTCACATGAACTGCTACAGCAGCCAACCCATTTTCTGCTACTAATAGTTCCCATTAGCAGCACGTAATTCTCCCAGGCTGACCTTTACCCATTCCTTTGTCCGTCCAACCAATGTTCTATCTCTCTAATGTTTTCATAGCTACGATCAGTTCTGATGAAGGGTCACAAGACCTGAAACATCAATTCTGCTTTCTCTTCACAGCTGCTGTCAGAACTACTGAGTTTTTCCAGCAATTTCTGTTTTAGTTTCTGATTTACAGCTTCTGCAATTCTTTGGCTCTTTATTATTTACCATAAAAGACCATGCTTTCAGAAAAGTGTTTTTAGCAAACTACGTGAGACTGAAAAGTGGGATTATCGTGAAACCAAGAGCAAGTAACGTAATTTGTGTCAACAAAATTTACATCATGGCAATGTATGTAAGTGTACTTGCCAGCAGTGAACCCAATGCACTTTTTAAATATATCCTGGCTCTGTGTTACAGATTTTTGATCTGTAACAAATTAACATTGCTAGTGTTGCTAAACTTTTTGGATGCCAGCCTGTCAAGTTTCTCATTTGTGACAGATGGAAACTGTGCTGCAAGTCTTCTAAAATAATTTCTAATTTATCACAGAATGTTTGGCAAACCACTCCAACGGAGGGTCATAGTATGCCATATTCCTTCATGTACGCATCAAAGAGAAAAATCATCCATTTCACTAAATTAGGAGCACCAGTAGCATCTCGACGTTCAGATATTTTTGGCTGTATCCTTTTGGTACATGTACTTAATGAAAATCTAGCAGTATTGGTCTTAAAAATTTGATTGACCTAGCATCAATTATATTTTCTATGGGTGTATAGCATTTTAAAATTAGGCCTTTTGGTCTAGATTTCCCTGTCAGAGAAAATGGTCTCTCTGTAATCTAACCTTTGAAATCTTATTAACATTTCAAATCTCAAGATTTGTTCAAGGTATGACAAACATTGCTAATTTGTTCATCTGCTGGATAGTTCATGCAAGCAAGGATGCTGGGTTATTGATTGACAATAGTACAATGATATTAACTTCATGACGTTAATAAGCATAGCAGAAGAAGTGTAACATTTGAAATTACACTGCAATTTTGGAACAATCACAGAATGTTTGAAGTCAAAATTTTAGCCAATCGTAACCCCTTAACAAATTGCAAAATCTGCAATGACAAGCAAATTAATCAAAACTCAAAGCAATGAAATAATCACAGCTGTCAGGAACTTAGAAATACCTTGTATTACAAAAATATGCTAGGACATCACTTCATAACTTTGTGAATACTCCAAGGGTTGAATTTTTACAAAATGCATAATTTAAGAAGTCAGCTCAATTCAAAAAAATGATATTGATGCAAAGCTAACAAGTTTAAAAATTCCTTCTCAAATCTCAACAGATGTCAATAAGCTTTTCCCTGTTTCGAGAGGAAGCATGGTAGTAAATATGAAAACATTTTACACCTCCTCCCGCCAGGAGGCCCTAAAGTAATTCCAGTCTTCATACCTGTGACCCGCCATCTCTGCTAACACCCTAGTAGCTTTATGCTGACACCTTTCTATTATATTTGTTATTCTTTCCTATGCTCAAATACACAGGTCTCCAAATTGTAGCAAAATATTGTGGATGCTGGAACTCTCAAATAAAGACAAAATGCTGGAACAGAACTCAGCACATCTGGCAGCATCTGTGGGGAGAGAAACACATTTAACACTTTGAGTCCAATATGGCTCTTCAGTTCTGACTCAAAACATTAACTCTGTTTTTCTCTCTACAGTTGCAGCCAAACCTACTGAGTTTCTCCAGCATTTTCTCTTATCGCTTCTCCAAACAGCAGCCTTGGATCTGATGTGCCGCAGAAGGAAAAAAAACGGCACATATAAGACCACAAGTTTCAGTGACTGTTTAATTCCAGATCTTCACATTGTGTTGAAACCTAAAGATGGTTTCACTTTTTGGAGAGCAGAGTCAGAACAAAATGTGTCACTATATTTTGTCAATCCATTGAATGGATATATTGATGTTGTCAAAGTCTTTTATTCGCTAATATGAGCAACATTTATGGGGTATGATAACCAAGGGCTTGAAGAGTAATGTTAAAAGATAGTGAATGATTACATAGAAATGAGTAAGTAGCTATAAAAAAGAATAAAAACATTATTGATAAAAGCCAATCAGCCAGCTATGGCGCTGTAAGGAAACAGTCATAAATGCACCACAAATGATTAAAAAGGTTTCAAAGTGATTAATAAAATTATTACATTGGGGCTAGTGAAAGAGAACAAAGAAATGGTCAAAAAATGCTTAAAAGATCAGGGGAAAACAATGTTGGCATTCTGAAAGAGCTACAGAAACAAGACGGAACTGTAAATGGCTTTTTCTAAAAGTAAGTCAATAGCTGGGTTTCTTTTCAGAATTTTTTTTGCAGGTCACATGAAACACTTGTTTCTACAAGCCAAATAACAAATCATGCATAAGCCATTTTAATGTAAGTTTATGTTTCAGTAATTAGAAGCATTTATTTTGATTAAATCTACATGAGTGGTTGGCCATCTCTTGCATAGTGGACTTATGAGCAAAACCATTTGTAAAATAAAATTTGCAGTATCGTGATAGTAGTCTCACTAAGACTTTATATATGAGTGATGAGAAGAGACTAGATTAACTTGTCCATATTATAACTATTCATCTTTGCAGGTGTGAGGAACAGCACAGTGACCGTACATAATTGTTGGTGTTAACTAGTATTTCTTCTTGCTGTTGCTGCTAACGTTAATATGTGAGGGGAAGAAGGTCAATCGTTAGCATTTTATTTTGTAAACTTTTTAATCTGTTTGTTAACTGCATAATTGTTAAGTAGAGTTGAGTTGTTGAATTAAATGTTCAAATGTTTTCCGTTTTAGTTTCTAAACTATTTCAATTTAGGTATACAACAATGGTGCGAAAATCAAATAGCTACTTTTCTGTGTGGTGTAAGCAAATAATTGCATTTACACCATACCTTTCACATAACTTTTCAATGTTTGCGGATTGTAACTGTCTGGTTGGATTGGTCCCTGCTGGCACTGTGATCAGTAAGGAATCGAGAAACCAATGGGAACCTACATTCTTGCAGGCGAAGTGCACTTCAAAGAATGCTGTAATGATTTATCTCTCTTGATTTTTATGGGAATCAATAGGCTATGAGTTCACTGAACTTCCACTTATTTTTATAAGCCATTTTTTAACTGAACGTCGGTTAATCTGGTATTCTAGTGCTTCTAGATATATTTATTTAAAATGTGTTAATCTGTGTTTGCTTTCAAGATGTAAGATCCTCTTTTGCCACAAAGTGTTGGTATAATCTTACACTGCTAATCAACCCACGACCATCATTGGTTCCTTTCCCCACTTCAGGGGAATAAACTTTTTTTAAATTTAATTTCTGCAATGCAGTAACAGTGTCCCTATTTTAGAAACTGCAAAGTGTATTCAATAGGCCTGGGCTAATGACTTGAAGATCTGCCTCTGTCATTGCCTTTCTGGGTCTGATGCTAATTTGTTGCTTTCAAACATTCTGCAAAATGAGGTTGACAGTGCTTATTTTTCTGAATAAAGTTTGCTAAGCAATTAGGTGAACCTATTGTCAATTATCAATCCTTTTTTAAAAAAAAAATTATTTGTTTTGTTGTTACTAGGCCAATAGAAAATTATAGAAAACTTGCATCCAGTGCATTACTGATGTAAGTCCTCTGTTATCTTTGCTTATAGACCGGGTACTGAATGTACTACGAGAGTGCCTCATGTCTTCAGTGGAACAAGTCTTGGAGTACACACTTAGGAGGTTAACAAGTGAACTTAAAACCGTACGTGGAGATTGCAGAATACTGTTCATAATTTTCCAAGCTGTTATTAGTATAAACACTGCCTTTAGGTGCTGCAAATTTTGAACGTACGAAAAGAAAACTGATGTAATTGGTAAATAGCAGCAAGCAGCAGCCAGTCTCCAAGTTAGTGCTTCAGGAAGAGAAGTTCTTTAGACCTTTTGAATTTTTTTGATGCAAAAATTAATGCACAAAATGGACAAATAGAAGCTGCCTCTTCGTGACCTGAAGCAGGGCACCCCCTTCATGTGCTCCCGGTGCATGTACTCCCTGTATTCTGATACAGGGCATCCCTTCTCCCACTCCTGGTGCAGGCCTTTCTCCTACTCCCAGTCCTAGCCTTTGTCTTGCCTCTACAGCCCCCTTGTCAGATAACAATCTTTTAGGAGGTGGTTAAGTGGTAATAACTAGGCAGGGCATTGAAGGAAAACTCCCCACTCCCCTTTCAAAATGATGTAGAAGTATCATTTCCATCTGTCCGTGGGGTCAGCCTCAGTTTGACGTTTCAGTCGAGCGTAGACACCCCCAACTTCCTCATCGTTCCAGCCCACATTTTGCACTCACTTGCTGGAGATGGGGCTTGAACTTTAAACGTTTTGTCACAGAGAGGGGAATATTCTCAACTGAGCCAAAGCTGACACTCATTTCTGATTTGACCATTTCAACCTCGGCAAAAGTTGGAGGGTGTACAGTGCAACCCTCTAAAGGGCTGAATTATAACTATGGGTTTCATTGGTGTGGATCAGGATCATTGATCAAGATCATTAAAAATTTCCAAAGTCACCTGTAATTTGACTGAAAGACTTAAGGGGCTAAAAGGACTGCGATTCTTATGAACGCTAAACTAAATTAAATAGTCTTTCAATGCAACAAAATTCTAGAATAAAATTTAGACAACTCGCTGCCACCTTCTTGAAGACAACTAGGGATGGGCAATAAATACTGGCCGAGCCAGAGAAGCCTGCATCCCATTAGTGAATTTTTAAAAATTGGATGGCTCTATAAAGGACTTTTGCAGTAGATTGTGAAAATAAAAATGTACATCAGTGTATATTTCATTTGCCTATTAAATAATTTAAAGAAAAATGTTCAATTCATAATGATAAAATATTATTCCTCATCAAGTCTGTCTTTGTGGATCAACAATTTAGTTGAAAACTCCATGTATTTGGACTTAATGGATTTAATCATCAAGGCTCCAGAACTTGGTATAAACAGGGTGCAAGTTTATTTCCCCTGTGAAAACAAAACCAACTAATTTCTAGGCTAGAGAAACTGATGTTGAGTGTCTCTGCTTCTTAAACCTCTGATCATGTCTCAAAATACTTCTAATCAAGTTGCTGAAAATATTTTGTGACATCAAGTATGTCTGTTTCAAAGTTACAAAAATATCTTACCTGAAATAACTAATAAACACTGACAAACTGTCCTACATTTTCAGAACCTGTTGCTGCATTTTGACATTTGCAGCCATATTTTGTAAAACAGATGCCCTCTGATACTACCTCCACTTTGAATATCATATAATGACAGTATGCTTCCAAAAAACTTACCAGATGCCAATTTCTCAACCAAAGACAGACATTTTGGTTTAAATAATATTTTATTTCTTGTGTTTTCTTGGCAATGGTACTTGGCGGGGGTCGGTGCAAGAGGTTTGCAGTTGTTGTAGACTAGAGGTAATTCTTCTGTGAGCAATTTTGTAGTGAAATTGTAAGCATGTGTTTAACGAGCTGCTGTTAAGAATTGTGAACAAGGAAATTCATCAAAGTACACCCTGTCTGAAGATTATTTTTTTAAACTAGGAGCAGAGAAAGTTTAGGTATAATTATTGTCTCGTTGTTCTAAGCAATGAGCTGCTGAACAAGTATACATGAAGCTAAGTTTTTTTTTTTTTTTTTTTTTTTTTCTCTTCTCTCTATTATTCTAAATCCACTGTTTCTCCTTCATTCGAGGTTTTGGACCTTGACAGATGTCATCTCTATCTTGCTGTGATGAGTGAGATAATGAAGACACTTTCAGTGGTGGGCTGGGCGAGAGGCTGTTGCATCTGGAGATACATCTGTTCCCTTACACATGCTTCAATTCAGCATCTTCAGACTTCCAATGATGATGAGGTACTCTATCTTTCCATTGCATTTGTGTTTTCAGGGCCATAACCCGCACCCCCCCCGCCCCCATTTTTTGGGAGTGCATTCCACATCATAAAACACAAAGAAAAGATTATTTTCGCCTCCCCTTTTGTAGATCTTCTTAAACATATCGTAGATATTTACAGCAGAGAAAGAGACCATTCAGTCCATTGTTTCTGTACCAATCAACAAAGAGATGACTGCATTAATCCTATTATCCAGCTCTTGGCCCAAAGGTCTGGAAGCTAAGACAACACAGGTGAATATCTAAGTACTGCTTAAATATTTCCAGAGTTTGTGACTCAACCACCCTTTCGGAAAATAATTGCCAGTCTTGAGTGCAATCATTTTTCGTCAACTCCCTTCTTGGCCTTTCCCTCTTTCCGTAAATCTATACCCTCAATTGTTGAGCCCTCTCCTGATGAAATAGTGCTGCCTTATAGACCCTATCAATTCCTCTCAATCTTATACAGCTCTGTCAGGTTATCCCTCAACCGTCACAGCTCTAACGAAAGTTACTCCAGCCTATTGAATGTTCCCTGATAGCCCAGGTAGCATCCTGGTAAGTCTCCTCTGCACTGTCTCTATTGCAAACACATCCTTCCTATAATGTGGTGACCAGTACTGCACAGCATATTCTAGTTGTGGTCAAGCGGCGTTTTATATTGATCTAGCATAACCTTGTATTCTATAACCTTTTGTATTCTTTGTTTTGGCTAATGACGGCCAGTATCCATGTGTCTTTTTAACTACGTCATCTACCTGGCCTGCTAGCATCAGGATATCCGCACCAAAGTCCCTTTGATCTTCTTTATTTTCCAAAGATGTATCCCTTCTAAATCTCTCCCTTTTCTGGGTTGAATTCCATTTGCCACTCCCCAGTAGAGCAGCCCATTGATATCTTCCTGCAGTTTACAGCTATCCTCCCTATTTAGCAGCACACCAATTTTTGTCATTTGTGAATTTTTTGATCTGTATCATTTAAGTCTAAGTCATTAATGTACACCACAATCAGCAAGGCCCCAGTACTGAGCCCTGTGGAAACACACCACTGGAAGCAGATTTTTAGTTACGGAAACATCCCTCTACCATCAATTTAATTGAAAACTCCATGTATTTGGACTTAGTGGATTTATTTATCAAGGCTCCAGAACTTGGTATAAACAGGGTGCAAGTTTATTTCCC